>NC_134402.1:227817875-228139542 GCF_038048845.1 Mixophyes fleayi
AGTTGCCTGTCCATGCGGTTCAGCCCGAGTTACCACTTGGTACTGTCTGCATTGAGGCATCTCACAGTGCTGTCTGCTCTGAGGCATCTCGCAGTGCTGTCTGCTCTGAGGCATCTCGCAGTGCTGTCTGCTCTGAGGCATCTCGCAGTGCTGTCTGCTCTGAGGCATCTCACAGTGCTGTCTGCTCTGAGGCATCTCACAGTGCTGTCTGCTCTGAGGCATCTCACAGTGCTGTCTGCTCTGAGGCATCTCACAGTGCTGTCTGCTCTGAGGCATCTCACAGTGCTGTCTGCTCTGAGGCATCTCACAGTGCAATCCAGTCAGATGCTGTGCCCAGTACGGGCTTCCCGTCAAGTGTGCCCAACTTGCCATCCCAGTCGGGGACTCCTGCTCTGCCGTTCCAGTTGAGGACTCTCCAGAGACTGCAGCACAAGCTGGGTACTCTCCAGAGACTGCTATTGAGCCTGAATGCCCAAAAGCCTCTTCCGAGTCATCAGATCCTCCTCCAGTCTTCTTTGATGGAGACATCAAACAGTTTGTTACGATACTCGAACTTTCCATGAAACGGTTTCAAGAATGTCCTTATTATTTTGTTGACCAATTTAACCAAGTGGGTTCAATTATTATGTGTTTTAGAGGGGAGCCACAAACCTGGGCCTTCTCATTACTAAATTCCGATGACCCCATTATTCATAATACCATGGATTTTGTTAATGCTGTTTGTCAGAAGTACACTCCATCCACAGTCAAGTCATCTGATCACGATTTTTCTGTGCCCGTTCCAGCCTGTGCGCCAGTTCCTGCACTTGTCCATAAGACCTCTATCAATGTGTCTTCCATCAGACAGTCTAGGTCACCTAGGGAGAAGTTTAACAAGAATGGAAAAACCTTTGCTTTACCACTTCAGTCACAACAAACACCAACCTTGGTGACTGGCTTTTTGGGCATATCATCATCTGGTGATAAAATAAAAGGTCCTATCCTGACTCTAGACTGGGACTCAGACACTGAAAGTGAATTTGTGGAGGATACTAGAGAGTTAGTGGACGAACTTTACAATTCTTCTGCTTCTGAAGAATTGGGTCTTCTCTGTACTCCATTAGAGAAGAGCCCAATTGTGTCTCCAGGGAGATCTTATAAAAAGAAAAAGAAGATGAGAAAAACCTGAAGGGAGCATGTATGGAGCGTCTGGAATCCACTCCTTAAAGGGGGGGGGCTATGTTATGACTGCCTTTGTTTTGTATCTGGCAGCAGTACCTATAATCCATCAGAGGTGCTGTTGCTGTCCTGCTTCTGAACTTTGCAACATGCCTGAAGGAGTTAATCTCCTTGTCTGATGCTAATTAGAACTGCACCTGTTGCACTGCTTTAAGTACCTGCCTCTAGCTGTGCTCAGAGCAGTTCATCCATTTGTTCCTGGCTGCTGCTAACCTGCTCCTGTGCTATTTGGTATATACCTGCTGGACTGAACTTCTGTGTATGACCCCTGCCTGTACCTTGGACCTTGACTGCTTGCCTGAGACCCCAAATCATTTGCCTGTACCTTGGACCACGCTGTTTTGCCTGTTGCCTTGACCTTTTGGACAGACTTCTGGACCTCGCCTATTTGCTTGATCTCTACCTGGCTATTTGGATTTGTTTGTCTGGTCTCTATTTGATCCCTGGACTCTGTCTGCTTTCTTGGACAGTCTTGTGCCTTCTGGACTGGGGTAAACTTATTATACTTGTTCCTGCTATTTTACTATACAGTCTCTTTTGGAACCTGTATCCGTGGATTTGAGTTATCTTTGTTAATATATTTACCTGAATAAAGACACTTTGCCTTACACTTCCGTTGCACTTTGTGAATGCCCTGGGATTCATAACACAGCCCCAACATTAAACCTATTTCTCTCCCTCCAAACAGCCTCATCAATAAATTAAATTGCCCCACCACCACCACCCCACAAATAAAATAGCACCCATTAAATAACTAGCCCCCTCCTGCACTCCACTATTAAATAGCCTGCACACTAAATTATTAAGACCCTCTCTTCCCTCACACATTATATTGACATGCTCCCCCTTCCCTCACACATTATAATGAAATGCTCCACACACACACACACACACACACACACACACACACACACACACACACACACACTATATTGAAATGCTCCACACACACACACACACACACACACTATATTGAAATGCTCCACACACACACACTGTATTGACATCTCATGCAGACTGTCAGAATCACTAGGTGGAATTGATGATACCTGCCAGCAGTTGGTGCTACTGAGTACTGAGGCGCGGAGTCTAATACGCCCCTGGTTTTCACCAGGAACCCCCGCAAGGAGGTATGGACTTTGCTGCAAGGGACGTACAGGTCACAGCCCTCAGTATCAGTCAGCTGGCGAGGTAACAATTGAGGCAGCGGTGACAGCCCACCAGGAGGCAGGATGGAAGAGTAGTCAGCAAGCAGGGTCAAAACCAGAGGAACGGATATAGCCAAATCAGAAGCAGGAGAATGGTCAGGAAGCCGGGTCAATACCAAATATGACTCAAAGCCAGAATCAGGAACCAAAGGAGAAGTCAGGAACAAGCCGGAGTCAGAATCCAAATAACAGCAACACAGAAACAAACGCTGGAGCAAGGCTGAAGACCAAATACTCTGGCACTAGACATGTGTCAGAGGCTGCTTTATATACCCTAAAGTGCCTCCTGATAGGGTTAGGGAGATTTTGGCGGTAAGACATGCTGGCTGCAGACAGGTGAGCAGAGATAGCGTCCCACTGCTAGGCAACAGGACGTGGTTGTTGAGAAGGTGCAGGCGTCCGTCTCCTGCACCAAGTGTCAGTGCGGAGACAGCGCCTGACACACTATGTTGACATGTCACGCACACTATGTTGACATCTCATGCGCACACACTATATTGACATCTTTGACACATACACACTATATTGGCAACACACACACTCCACATTGACCTCTCACACACACTATATTGACAGCACACACACACACTATATTGACAGCACACACACACACTAAATTGACAGCACACACACTATATTGACAGCACACACACACACACACACACAAACACTATATTGACAGCATACACACACACACACACACACACACGCTATATTGACATCTCACACACACATACACTGTATTGACAGTACTCACACACTGTATGGACAGCACATAAATACTATATTGACAGCACATACATTATATTGACAGCACACACACACACTCTATATTGACAGCACACACACACACTATATTGACAGCACACACACACTATATTGACATCTCACACACACATACACTGTATTGACATCATGTACACACTGTATTGACATCTCACACACACACTATATTGACAGCACACACACTATATTGACATCTCACACACACCACTTACCTTGTTTCGTCGGCACGCGCTGATCTTTGCACATGGGGCGGCACCTGTCCAGTGGTCCGCGTCCCATGTGACACCAGGGGGTAAATGTATTAATGTCCGGATTCTTCAACTCCGGCGTGTTCAGCGATTAAATTTAAAGTGGCGCTGCATTGTAAAGGGAAGTTTCCCTTTACAATGCAGCGCCGCTTTAAATTTAATCGCCGAAGACGCTGAACACGCCGGAGTTGAAGAATCTGGACATTAATACATTTACCCCCTGGTCATCTGATAGGCCACACAAGGGGAGGGAGGGGAGAGGGGGAGGGGATGTGGATCCACGGCCACATGGCTGGTCCCAGAGGAGGGACCAGCCACAAAGTAATAGACTTGGACCGGTCCCTTACCCAAAATAGCCTTTTTTGCATCTGGCCCAGGGGGCATCTAGCCACCTGCCCCCTGCCTAGCCTGCTCCTGGTGGCCACATACTTTTGTCCATTTAGTGTATGTTCTAGCATGCATACGCAACCGTTATAACTATCACTTGGCACTTTTAGCTGCTCTGTAGCTGTTCAAGTAATACAACTGAAAAACATGTACCATAGAGATGCCCAAAGCTTGAATTAAATGAAGGTGCATGCGCTCAACCTTGGCACACCGTGGAGAAGGTGGTGACAAGGTCATTGTTACTCCACATGTGGAAATGTTGAGACCAGGTAGGACCCTCACAGTTGGTTGGGGAATTATTTTTTTAAAAAAGGTAATGATTTGAATTTGGCACAGAATTTTCTGTTTATTTGGTCTACACAATTCAGATGAAACACCCCACAAATTATTAGGCTCACTTTTTTAAATTTGGAGAAACAATGCTGTCCAGATGGAAAAGGCACATTTTTCCAATTATGTATACAAATGTAAATTGAACACTAGTGTTACTAGTGATTCCAAAAAGCACAAATCTTCTATATAAAATAAAACACCTGCTGACCACAAACACTGAAAGAAGGTAGAGAGGAGCATGGACTGGAGCAGCATGATAGGCAGCTACACAGGACCCAGATTGGCTCCTCAGCTGCAGCGCACGCCAGAGCTGCTGTAACAATATAAGAGATAAGATTCTTTGGCGTTAACCTAGATTGGTACTGGCCGACCAAGGGTGCAGAGTCTAATGGATTCCCTGGTTTTCACCAAGAAACGCCACAAGGCGGGATGGACTTAGCTGCCGAGAACCCACAGGTCGCAGTCCCCTCACCTGCCACTAGGTGTAACACACGTTACCAAACACAGTAGGGGGTCTATTTAACAAGCATTTTTCCTGTGGTAAACCCCCGAAAACAACAGTTTATGTACCATTGAAGCATTGCAGCAGATATCTCAGATATCTGCTGCTTTGCATTTCCTATCGTTTTTCTGAGCACTCCCCATAACAGTGTATGGGAAGTGCTCAGAACCGCTATGTATGAAAGTTTAATTAGAGAAACTTTTCTCTTTTTTTACATGTTAATGTACACCATCTGAAGCTGGCGTACATTAACATATCTGAAAACTTTTGCGCTGTCCAGCTCTGCTCTGAAGAGCATGTGATCCCTCCCTGTCAATCATCCTGCAGTTTGCCGGCCAGGATGTTACTGCGCATGCACCAACTATTCAGTCGGTGCATGCGCACTAACAAAAAAAGAAAAAAAAAGACAAAAAAAAAAAAGAGATAATCGCAGCCTTGAAAAATGAGAAAAGACTGCGATGATCAGGTGAGTCACTTCTCAGGGACAGCAGTCTATCGGCACTGCTGTCCCTGAGAAGTTTTTTAATACATAGCCGTTACTTTTCAATCCTTATCAAGGAGATAAGGATTGAAAAGTATCAAGTCAAAAAAACGAAGGGTCATAAATAGACCCCTAGGAGAGGAAAGACGCAATTGGCAGTAATCAGAGGAATTCAGTCTAAATAGGTACACAAATGGTTAATAATAGGTTCTGGTGGCAGGTGGTGAGTCTGATACACAGGCGGACAATGAGGTACTGAATCAGGAGGCAGATGGATAGTCAGAACGGAGCCAGAGTCTATTACACAGGAAGGAAATGCGGTAGCAGAATCAGAAGACAGATGGAGTGTCAGTACGGAGCTAGGGTCTGGTACACAAATGGTCAATGAACAGGATAGCAACTTGGGGAGCGAGAGCACAGAAAACGGAGGCAGACAAGCTGAGACCCTTTTTTCCACAGTCTCAGAGTGAGGTTTATATACTCTGCAGAAAGACTATGCTGCCTCCCAGCCATGATCATGTGACCTCCCGAACCAGGAAGTGCTGAGTTCTACACAGAGGGAGAGGAAACCAGAAACCAGAAACACAGGAGTCTGGAGCAGGTAAGTTTGTGACAGGTTGCAATGTTTGCTGGATAGGAGTGGCTAGAACTTAGAGAAAGAAGGAGATGTTGCCCCCTTACACCACAAGATTTCCTCTGTTATTAATGGTAAATAAGTTTGATAACTAAGAATCTCCTGCTAAGAAAGTACAGTTATGGCCAAAAGTTTTTAAGAATGACACAAGTATTGGTTTTCACAAAGTTTGCTGCTTCAGTGTTTTTAGACCTTTTTGTCAAATGTTGCTATAGTATACTGAAGTAAAATTACAAGTATTTCATAAATGTCAAAGGCTTTTATTGACAATTACATTAAGTTAATGCAAAGAGTCAATATTTGCAGTGTTGACCCTTCCTTTTGAAGACCTCTGCAATTCGCCCTGGCATGCTGTCAATCCACTTCTGGGCCACATACTGACGGATGGCTGCCTATTCTTGCCTAATCAATGCTTGGAGTTTTTCAGAATTTGTGGGTTTTTGTTTGTCCACCCGCCGTTTGAGGATTGACCACAAGTTCTCAATGGGATTAAGGTCTGGAGAGTTTCCTGGCCATGGACCCAAAATTTTGATGTTTTGATCACTTAGTTATCACTTTTGCCTTATGGCAAGGTGCTCCATCATGCTGGGAAAGGCATTGTTCGTCACCAAACTGTTCTTGGATGGTTGGGAGAAGTTGCTCTTGGAGAATGTTTTTGTACCATTCTTTATTCATGGCTGTGTTCTTAGGAAAAATTGTGAGTGAGCCTACTCCCTTGGTTGAGAAGCAAACCCACACATGTATGGTCTCAAGATGCTTTACTGCTGGCATGACACAGGACTGATGGTAGCGCTCACCTTTCCTTCTACTGACAAGCATTTTTCCATACAATCTGAAAGGGGATTCATTAGAGAAAATGACTTTATCTCAGTCCTTAGCAGTCCAATCTCGGTAGCTTTTGCAGAATATTAGTCTGCAGTGTTGGACTGGAGCATGAAGGGCCCACAGGGGGAATACAATGGTAGAGGCCCACCAGAGGGGGTGTGGCCAGCCACTAGAGAGGTGTAACCAAACTAATAGATGGGGTGTGGCAAGCCCACGAAGGACAGATAGCTTTATAGTGTAGTATATAAAGAATGCAGTGTGTATAAAGAGTACATAGTCTTGGACGGCCCCTTAGATTGGGCAGAAGAGTCACCAAAAATCGGGATTGTCTCACTAGAATCAAAATATTTGACAGACTGTCCTGCTCTCTCCTACCTGTTCTTGTCACTTTCACCACATGTGGCTGCTAATTTCTTTAGTTGCAGCTTCTCTGGATCCTGGAATGTTGGGGGCCCTATTTGGGGAAAAAATGGGCACATTTAGAAAATTCCAACCAACCCTGGCGTTAAATCAATTGCATCCACAATTAATAATTAAGGCCTTCCTCCAACCTCAATATTAAAATAATAGTATTCTCATGTAATAAATAAATCTATATCTCTCCAACCAAACCCAACATTTAAGTAATAGTATTCTCATTTAATAAATAAACCTATTTCCCTCCCTCCAAACAGCCCCAGCAATACATTAATAGTATTTACATTTAATAAATATACCTATTTCCCACAACCATCGTTGCCAATAAATAATTTATATTCACATTTAATAATTAGACCTCATTCTCCCCGAACTCACCCCCATATTCAATTAATAGCCCCCAAACCACCACATTTTAAATTAATAGTCCCCACTATTAAATTAAATTGTCCCACCATCACCCCACAAACAAAAGAGCACCCGTTAATTAGCCACCACCTAAGACACACACATTACATTGCCACAAGCACTCTGTGCCATTACACAAACTCCATTGCCACAAGCTCCCTGTACCAGTACACACCCACTACATTGCCACAAGCCCCCTGTACCAGTACACACACACTACATTGCCAAAAGCCCCTGTGCCATCACACACACACACTACATTGCCACAAACCCCCTGTGCCATCACACACTACATTGCCATAAGCCTCCTGTGCCATCACACACACATTACTGTGCCCCTTCATCATCACCACACTGTGACTCCTTATGATCACACTGTGCACTCCAGGCTGCTTTTCCCCCCTTCACCTGGCTCCCCTTCATCACTCTGTGCCATGCTGCTCCACCATCCTTCATCACACTGTGCCATGCTGCTTCCCCCCTTCATCACACTGTGCCATGCTGCTTCCCCCTTCATCACTCTTTCATTTCTTTTCTTTTTTTTTTCTTCTCTTCTTGTCTTCTGTCTTCTTGCTGGCTCCTATCTGCGCCGCTCCTCACTGAATGTCGGGCCTGATGTCATCACGTCACTCCCAACATTCAGTGCGAATGGAGCAGGAAGGAGAAAGGAAGGGCTCCGGTGCCGCAATCATATAAGTATTGTTTTTCAAGTATCTTGCTCCACCCCACCAACGAAGAGGGTGGAGTCAACAGGCGTCAGAGCCCACCAGGGAATACCCTGGCTCCTTATCGGGCCAGTCCGACCCTGTAAGTCTGTCCCTGATGTTTTTCCTGGAGAAAAGTGTCTTCCTTGCTGGCCTTCTTGACACCAGGCCATCCTCCAAAAGTCTTCATCTCACTGTGCTTGCAGAGGCACTACACCTGCCTGATGCCATTTCCTGAGCCAGCTCTGCAGTGGTGGTGCCCCGATCCAGCAGCTGAATTAATTTTAGCAGATGGTCCTGCCGCTTGCTGGACATTCCTGTGCGCCCTGAAGCCTTCTTGACAACTATTGATCCTCTCTCCTTGAAGTTCTTGATGATCCGATAAATGGTTGATTTAGGTGTAATCTTACTAGCAGCAATATCCTTGCCTGTGAAAGTTCATTGTCATGGCAAAGAAGGACTTTGAAATTAATTGCAATTCATCCGATCACTCTTCATGACATTCTGGAGTATATGCAAATTGCCATCACAAAAACTGAGGCAGCAGACTTTGTGAAAAATAATATTTGTGTCATTCTCAAAGCTTTTGGCCATGCTGTACATAATCAACAGTAGGGGCCATAGTCTTGGCAAATGGACAGGGAAGATGTAACATGCTAGCACATGTAAAAATAAAACCCATTCTTTTTTATATGTCTACACATATTTGTGTTCACACTTGTATCTCCATGGGTTTGCAAAGTGGCAATTTTTGGATACTGCTTCTTCCATTTCAGTGGGTTGAGAATATGTCACTGCATGTTTGGTTCTCCAGGAACCGAGCCTGAGCATCTCTACTGGATACCAGGATTATCTGAGAACCACCGGATACTGGATACCAGGATTAGTTGAGAAGCATAGGACGATAGATACCAGGATTAACTGTGATACACAGGATACATGATACCAGAATAACACAAGGAAGCACAGGGAAACAGGAGGCAAATAATCCAGGCTAACAGGACATGAAGATTTAGCACTATAGTGCAAGAACAGGTGCTTTAAATAGACAGCTGAATGAGGAGAGTAGAAATTTAATCACCCAATGCACGGGAATAAGAGATGATAAAAAACGGAGTGCGCATGCATCCAAGATGCCTCCGCTGGGCCAGACGGAGAAGGCCCAACTTGTGCACCAGAACCCAGTAAAAGAGCCTGATAATAAATGATATATGAAAATATATATATATATATACTCTCCCCAAGTACCTGTGCAGTCTCATTGTGCAGGTACATCAGAGGTTAAATATATGTCAAATGGATTGTGTGTAATTTTTGAACTCCACGGGTCTGTTTAATGTTCAGACGTACATGTATCTTCATAGTGTATTTTTTGTGAAATAGCTCTGCGCATGCCGAGAAATGGACATTGTGCCAATGAAAGCAATTGCATGTAATTCATGTTGACACGTAACTGTAACGTACTGTCTATGACTTGAAAGGTGGAACGATGTGCCTAGTAATTTAATTGTTGCTAAATCTGTTCTTGTGTTATAAAATGAAATATAAAACAATAGATTATTTATATACTCTTCATCAGTTGCATCGCTCTCAAGGTGGTAGGTTGAGGCCAATTGATAATGGCTTGTACCCTGTCTGGAAACATGCGTAGGCCGGTTCCCGCCATGATGTAACCCAAAAAGGGGATGGAATTAACCTCAAAGGTGCATTTTTTCAGCTTACAGAGAAAATTGTTCTTATGGAGACGTTGAAGAACTTCCTTAACTTGGGCTCTATAAGGCTTGATATCCAGAGAAAAAATAAGAATATCGTCTAGGTAGACTACTAGGGTGTTGTACAAAATATCTCAGAAAATGTCATGTATGAATCCCTGAAAGACTGCTGGGGCATTGCTGAGGCATTGCTGAGGCCGAAGGGCATAACGAGATATTCATAATGTCCATCCCTGGTGTTAAAAGCTGTCTTCCAATCATCACCTTGTCTAATCCGGATCAAATTATAGGCACCACGGAGATCAAGTTTGGTAAAGATAGTATCTCCCTTGACTCGATCAAAGAGTTCAGTGGTGAGCGGCACTGGGTATCTGTTTTTTACAGTGATGTCGTTAAGTCCCCGATAACCTATACAGGGTTAAAGGCCACCATTCTTCTTCTTGGCAAAAAAATCAATCCCCAGTGGGTGAGCAAGATGTGCGAATGAAGCCCTTTTTTAAATTCTCCTTGATGCATTCAGACATTGGCTGCATCACAGGTACAGAGAGGTATCACAGGATTCTCTTTGTTGGAGGTATTGCAATGAGGCAATACCTTCTGAAGACATGTTTTAATGCTTCCAGAACTCCAGGAGAGTACATGGGGAGAAAACCAATCTATATGGGGGTTATGGCGTTGAAGCCATGGGAAACCGAGAACAAAGGAATTGGTGGCTTCGGGAATCACTAAAAATTGAATAGTCTCAGAGTGCAGGACCCCTACCTGCAAGGTTACTGGAGATATTTGGCAGGTGATGGTGCCACCAGGGATATGACTTCCATCTACAGCTGATAGAAAGATGGGTGGAGACATCAGAACCAGAGGAATGGCTATCTTCTTGGCTAACTGAGCTGACATGAAGTTGCCTGCAGCTCCTGAGTCCAAGAGAGCAGAGATGTGCACGGAATTTTGAGACAGTCTCAACGTAACTGGTAGAGCGCAGTCTATAGCTTGAGGAGGACAAACTCCTAACCCAACCTTCTCACTGTTGGTTAGGAGGCGGCATTTCCTGACCTCTGGGAACAAGACTTTAGATAGTGACCAGAAGCACCACAGTAGATGCAGAGTTTCTCCTTGACCCTCTGCTCACGCTCAGTGGGTGAGAGCCAGGTTTTGCCTAATTGCAGGGTTCTCCTTGAGGGGGAGAAGGGAACTGACTCGAGGTGTCTAATGAGGCTTGACATACTCTAAAACACTTTTCTCCAAAAGTCTTTCTTGGAACCTCAGGTCTATCCAATGGCACAATGTGATTATTTCATCCAGGTTGGTGGGCAAGTCTAGTGTGACTAACTCATCCTTATTGAGGTCGGAGAGACCTTGTCAAAAGGCTGCCACTAGTACGTCACTGTTCCATGATGGTTCTGATGAAATGGTTCTGAATTGGACCACGTATTGTCCTACAGATGATTGGCCCTGTTGTAACCGCAAGATGTCGGCAGCAGCATAAGATGATCTTTCAGGCTCGTCAAATATTCTCCGGAAGAGGGCAAAGAGCCCCTTGATGTCAGACAATGGGCTCAGACTTTTCCCAGAGGGGAGATACCCACTCTAGAACTTGTCCTGATAGAAGGTAGATAATATAAGCCATTTTAGATTGGTCTGTGGGAAAATGTAGATTTGACAATATTTTTTAAAAATTATTATAATGTTAATGTTTTATCATAAATTATCATTTATGATAAAATACAAGTTTTATGTGTTCTGATGTGAACTGTTATTGTACATACGCATGTGCATAAACTTCAGTCTGTTATGTGTGTCTACGTATGGCAAATACTGTTTAGACAGACACTATTTCAACCCATATTCAAATCTTAAGGTATGTTGAGATGCGGTCTTTAGATTCTCCATAAACATGGAAAGTTCTTGCAAGTAACTCATCACTTGCTCCTGATTAGTCTCCTGTTTTTGCATGCGTTCAGCTAGACTTCGGACGAAGTCCGCCCTTAGGGTGTATTCCCCTGCTGGATACATTGGGCCAATGCAAACTGTCACAGCAATAGGGTTTCTGGGATCTGTCTCGGAACCCTTAGGACTAGCTGTGGCAGGAATGTAGTGGATACTGGGAGGCCGGATGAATGCCTTGCTCATAGAGGTTACTCTATTCCTGTATATTGGATGTTAGGTGGAGGAATGCTGGACTGGACTCTGTACTGAAATAAACGACTGAAATCTGGACCTGATAGACTGAAACCTGGACATGGGAACAGGGGGACCTGAACTCATGACCAGAGACTCAGTACCTCCAAGAACTCAGAAACTCAGACCAATATAGTACCACAACTGGGACTGGGAAGACTCAGAACTCAGGCAGTGAATATACAGGGTGACAATCTCCTGAACAGAATAAGCCTGGAACTTGCCCTGGACAACTCAGAACCTGAGGTAGGCCTGGAAATGGAAGTTGGTACCCTGTGATGGCTCCACCATCCTACTAGCCAGAAGAGGAGACATGAAGAGATTGAAGAGAGGAAGATCCACATGGAAGGTAACAGCTGGAATCTGTACATGAGCAGATAGAATGAAGGTGAATCCACACAAAGAGTTAAAAGCCAAAGTCTTTATTTCAGCAGGCAGTATAAAGCTCAATTCACACAAAGGGTTAATGGTTAAAGTCTGTATCACAGAAAGCTGAGTGAAGCCGAGTTCACACAATGGGTAAATGGTTGCAGTCTGTATCACAGCAAACAGGATGAATCTCAACTCACTTAAAGGGTAAATGGTTGAAGTCTGCCTCACAGCAAACTAGATAAATCTGAACTCACTGAAAAGGTAAATGGTTGAAGTCCGTATCACAGCAGACTAGATGAAGCAACAATAAACAGCAACTGAACAGGAACCAGGAACTAGGAAGTAATGCACTGGCAATTAGCTTAGTGTAGGAGGAGACTCGTATAGTCTGCAGAGGAAGCTAATTGGTGGATGAGATCAGGTGTTCAGACTCAGCGGAATGTTTAGCAAATGTCTCATCCAAGATGGCAGCCTCCCGTACTACAGATAGAAGTTACGCTTGTCCCAGGATAGAATTCTGCATTCAACCAGAAGGGAAATTACGGTGATATGGTACCGCCAAGTGGTTACCGCACTAAGCCCCCGATTTGTGACAGTGAGCATGAAGGGGCACATTATGATGGTGAAGGGGCACAGTGTAATGGTGAAGGGGCACAGTGTGATCATGAAGGTCACAGTGTCATCATGAAGGGGCACAGTGTGAGCGTGAAGGAGCACAGTGTGAGCATGAAGGGGCACAGTGTAATGGTGAAGAGGCACAGTGTGAGCATGAAGGGGCACAGTGTAATGATGAAGGGGCACAGTGTGATGATTTTTGTACACATTTTTTTTTTTTAGTTTGTGTGATCTTATTCCTCTTGATAGCTGTAAATTGAAAATAAAAATTTATGAAAATATAATTGAAAAAATAAAAATAAAAATATTCTATGTACATTATTTTTGCAAACACTTTAGGTCAGGACAGAAATACTTATTAAATACTAATTTTGTGTCTGATGAAAATGCTACAAACATTTGAGGGCTATTGTGCCACTATGGCATCTCACTTTTCCCAACAGAGACCCATCCCACCAGGCCCTGTTGCAACTTATGTTTAGGGGGAGACAGAACATGCAGAGGCATAGACTGGTATATCTGCTTCAGAGGCTCTTCCATCCCCCGCGTTGGTGACTTCACGGCAGTTACACTCCAACACTTAAAATATTGAGCAAGGAGGTAAAAGAGTCAGAAAAACACAATTATGTTTGTCCTTAAATTCTTTTTGTGTGAATCAATATTTGGATTATTTATTCCACCAAATACACTGATGTAAAAAATATCTTGTTTCCTTTTTTATTTATAACAATATTGTAAGGATATTATTATTATTATTTATTTATTTATAAGGCGCCACAGATTCCGTAGCGCAGGATACAGAAGCGAGGAACAAATAAATGAGGTAATACATGTCAGTAGCTCAGATGAGTGTGAGTAATGTTATAGGTACTCACACAGAGTGCAGCAAAAGACATGACTGGACGTACGAGGGATAGGAGACAGATGTGGGACAATCGGTAGAAAGGACCCTGCCAGTGAGGGCTTACATTCTAAAGGGAGGGGTGGTGAGAGACAGTAGGACCAACTGGGATAAAAATTTAGATGGCAGACAAGGAAGAAGAGGTGATGGATAGAATTGTTAGGAGGTGGTAGGATAGGCGAGCTTGAAAACATGAGTCTTGAGTGAGCGTTTGAAGGACTGAAGGTTGGGGGAGAGTTGAGTGAAATGGGTTAGGGAGTTTCAAAGATTAGGTGCAGCATGGCAGAAGTCTTGGAGGCGAGCATGGGAGCATAAAATTGTAACCAATAATAAAAGGTACTTACATGAAAAATAATTGGAAATCACATATGCCTTGAATGCGTCATAGTACTGCGTTTCTGGAGGACCAGAATTGTCGTTGTCTTACTTATGGCCAGCAACCTCGGCTTCTTCCACCCATGGAACTCCACTTTGGATGGCAATATCATGACATATCACATACAGAGCTATGATGTTGCACACACTATCCAACACATAAATAAGTGCTTCCACAGATCAGTCAAGGCAATGGAATCTGGCATTTTAAAGCCTGAAAATTGTATGACCGATCTGGTTGAGATATGCAATTGTATGTGACCTCTTGCTTTCTATGTGGATGTAAAATCTGAGTGAGGAGCCAAGGACGGTAAGGGTAAGCATTGTCTCCTTTGAGATAAAATGAGAAGAAAAAAAACATTAACATATGTGTATTGGTCCACAACTGTGTAAAAATTAGTGTAAAACTATCTATAATATAAATGTCTAGTGGCGTGTGTTAGTCTGTCTGTCTGTGTGTGTGTGTGTGTGGAAAAAATAAAACAAAGCTGCGGCGCCACCTGCAGGGCGGAGTTATACACTGACCTACTAAATTCTTAGTGTGTGTGGAAAAAAAAATTCAGAAAGGGCTGAAATTTGGTATACTAAGATGTTTTTAATTTGTTAATTTAATTTGTTAATTGTTAAAAGTGTTTATAAAGATTTAAAAAATATATATATTTCTTGAAGGAGAAGTGACAGTTGGGAGTGGTTGGTGGTTGCCGGGGGTGAAAGTGGGAAGTGGTTGGTGGTTGAGGCCTGGGCTATGGCCAAATGTATGACAAGAACCTTTTTAACACCTTAAGTAGCTTGATTTGACTTGAATGCATGAGTATCATGCACGGGTTAACTTGTTGCATTATATGGAGCTCTTAACATCAAAAACTATTCAACATATTTTTAAATAATTACACCATTATAAATGAGTGTTAACATAATTTTTTAAAGGTTAACAACAAACATTTTAACAGTAACATTTTAATAGTAACATTTTTTTAAAAAAACTATATTTCGGAAAAAAAATATGCGGTTACAGTAATAAATTATTTAAAAAAACAATAGTTTTAATAGCCACGTATCTCCTTGTGGCCTTCCACCTCCTTGCCTCTATTTTAATTTGCGCTAAATACCTTATGGAAAAAGAATCGTGGCTACTTCCAAGCCATTTTGCAAGCAGGCATCAATACTGGAGAGATGCATCACATAGAAAAAATAGATTAATTTCCACCCCATGGGATCAGGGCTGTAGGTGTACCATCTACAGCCCCCATAATGTGGGGAAAGCCGGCTATGATGGAAAATTTCTGCTTTATGGGCACAAGGGACCCCCACATAGAGTAACAGATAGGTTGGGACAATCCTGTCACAACACCCACTGTGATCTGGAATGACCCAGACGCACAGAAATGTAACACCATCAGTGGTGCTATTGCTGTCAGGATGTTGTGTAGAAGCTCTAGGTCACTCTGCATGTGCAGAATATCCATAATGACATAAGGTGGACCCCAATAGCGACAGAACACATCAGCAACTGACTTCTTCAAAGAGGCTGACACGTGGCCTGAAGACATACTCTCTGGGCCAAGGACGGTGTTGCAATTGCTGGTCTTGGAGGGGACAATACCTGTCATTTGCCAGAACATGTGTGCTGCACCTTGTGGCTATATATGAGAAAGATGTGTGTGTGGGGGGGGGGGTTTCCTTATGCATTGATGATTTTTCTTTGACATTTCACATTATAAACAAAAAATACTTACAACAAGCGCAACTTCCATACTGGGGAGCTTTATTCAGGTTCCATGAGGGGAACAGAAAAAACCCCTAAACCTAATATATTTAATTTAATAACATACTATATTGCCATCCAGTAGAATCAAGGCTATAGTTTTTAAAATGTTTACAAAAAAAGGTCAACATAAATACTAACATATGCAACTTCTTTAAAAAGAGAATACCCCCCCAAAAAAAACAGCAATGCTCACGTAAGCAACTGCTGAAAAAAACAAAACAAAACCTGCTTAGCTTTCACTTTGTTCCAACTGACACATATGTGTGAAACTTTCACCTACCTCTTTAACAAGGAGTGCACATCTCTATAAAACAAAATAGCAAAATAGGTGTCCCCCCTCTGATGGTCATATTGATATGCTCAGAACCAATAAGAACAGGTAGGAGGTCACAGGTGAGAGTAATAGGTAGCACATGCGCAGAACCAAATACAGATGATGCCTTGATAATGAAGTTAGTAACCTTGAACACCGCTTTCATACAGAAGGTAACAATGCCGGTACCTGTCTATGGGACCGGAGTGTTCTTGTCACTCTCCAGTGCCATTGCTAATACAGAAAAGGAAAGGGTAGCAGTGTACTTGTCACTCTCCAGTCTCCAGTGCCATTGTACAGTACCATTGCTCACACAGAAACAGAAGGAGTAGCAGTGCTCTTTCAGTCTCCAGTGCTGCTCTTTCAGTCTCCAGTGCCATAGTTCAGTGCCACCGATATGGCAAACAGCTACTGGCACCAGTCATGATGATACTAGTCCTTCTACGTCATCTACTAAAGCCTATGCTTAAGGGCATAGTGGGTTTAAGTCAGGGTAACTGAAATCCAAAAAACAAGCTTTTACATTGGTAAAGAAAAAAACACCTCTCTAATAAAGGGAAAGTCTACTGTAGAACATAAAATTGCCAACATGCCATTCTGATGCTACACAAAATAACAACAAGCAGTCCAGCATCCGCTAGCTCCCATCTCTCAGCTAGATCCCAGCACCTGCAATCTACACTGTCATGATCCTCACCCTTATCCTAACCCTCATCATTTTGTACATCATCCTCACACAATATTAATTCATCCCTGCTGAAATCCATAATTACATAAGTCTCTGTACTTTGATGTAATTGTCGGTAATGGCCTTCCTCGTTGAATCTGTAGTTCATTTTACGGCAGAGCTGTCATGATTTTTCTGCAATTCTATTAGACCAGGGCAGGGGGTAAATGTATCAAGCTGAGAGTTTTCCAGCGGGTTTGAAAAGTGGAGATGTTGCCTATAGCAACCAATCAGATTTTAGCTGACATTTTGTAGAATGCACTAAATAAATGACAGCTAGAATCTGATTGGTTTTTCAAACCTGCCGAAAAACTCTCAGCTTGATACATTTACCCCCAGATGTCAAAATGTTGTGTTGACTCATCTGCATCGCCATTGGGTGTCTTGGGAAAGCTAAGTTTTTTCCTAGCACCAGTTGCCAGAGAAACTGAAAGAGGAGACGTTGTTGTGTCATGTACCACTTGAGCTGTCAGCTTGCTGACCAGGAGCTCATTGCATCTCTTTAGATCTGAGTCAGTTGAAAAGAAAGAGAAGACATAGTTCTTAAACCTAGGATCAAGCACAGTTGCCAAATGTAGTGATCCAATTTCAAGATGTTGATAACACATGGATCCTGGTGAAGCGAATAAAGTACTTGATCTACAAGTCAGGCATGGTTAGCAGAATTGCTTTGTTTCATCTCCTCCTTCAATTTCTCTAGCTGCTTTTCCAAAAGACTAATTAGGGTAATCACTTGACTCAATCTAACAGTGTCTGAACTCACTTCACAGGTGACTACTTTGAGTGGTTTCAGCACCTTGCACAACATGGAAAGTATTCTCCACTGTGCAGGGCTAAAGAACATTCTCAATTAAGTTATATTCTTCTTGCAACTCCTGCAATCTTCTATATGCTGTTGCAGAATGCCAAAAATGATTGCCTGTCACTGTCATTTTTCAAAAAGCTCTGCACCACCAAGTTGATTGTGTGAGCAAAACAGGGAATTTGATGGTATTCTCCCCACTGTAATGCTATAACGATGTTGGTGGCATTATCAGAAATCACATATCCTCAGAAGAGTCCAAGCGGGATAAGCTATGTTGCAATGACATTTCTTAGTATTTGAAATAGGTTGTCAGCGGTATGCCTCGGGGAAGCATGTGATACACAGAGTAGCCTGTCTCTGCAAAGTCTGGCATTGTTTGTTAGATGATGCTGCTGTTCCTGCTGCTGAGGGCGATTCACCAACCCAGTGGGCTGTCACAGTCATATAATCTTTAGTTTTCCCAGTTCTGCTTGTCCACATATCTGTGGTTCAGTGTACAGTGGGTAAAATGGCATTTTGTAGCCCAATAATTTTCTTTTTTGTAACCTTCTGGTACAGGTGAGGAATTACTTGTCTAGAACAATGGTGTCAAGATGTAATTTGGTAACAGGGACACCGGACCTCAATTAACTGTCTAAAACCTGCTGCATTAATGGTGGATATTATACGCAGATCTAATACTAGCATAGTCGCCTTGGCATTTTTGATCCACTATGTGACTGGGTGACAGCTTTCATATTTGCTTCCTCTTGCAAAGAAATGCTTAACAGTCAATTGTTGTAAACTACTAGTAGTCTTCTTCTTGGTCTGCTTCTGAGTTGAAGATCCACCCCAAGCAGCAGGAGTAGCAGCAGTGGGCCTAATGCTCAAGGATTCTTCGGAGGAATCCTGGATAGGGGAGGTGTCATATAGCCTTAGCAACTTGGATGCAGGACTAACTCCAATCACTAGTGAGGATATTGATGATGAAGGTGTTAGTGGTGTAGATTGCAGGTGCTGGGATATACAGTAGCTGAGAGAATGGAGCTAACTGATGCTGGACAACTTATTGTTTTTTTTAGCATAAGTTTCTGATTTTCCCCAGAGCTTGCCATGAACTCGCTTCAAATGACATAACATGGATGCAATTCCTAGATGTTAAGGTCTCTACCTCTATTGACTGTGGCTTTACAAATGCTACAAATGTCTAGACAACTGTTGTCAGGATTTGGGTAAAAATAATTCAACACAAAGATTTTATGGTCTTCTTCTTATCACTGCCAAGAACTACTTCCACTGGTGCAGGATTTGTCACTGTAGAGTTCATTAACAGCACAGTTAGCTTAGCTGCCTTAAGCCCATTGTTTTGTGGGGGCCCAAACAAACCAAGCACTTCAGCCACAAAAGTGGCACTCCTTGTTGCTGAAGTGCTTGGTCTGTTAAAGTGTGCATGTCCTTTTTAAGATCCGAAATAAGGGTGGGTGGGAAGGCCCAAGGACAATTCCATCTTTCACCACTTTTCTTTTCTGCCACTGCTGTGTGGCATGGTTTCCTAGATGTGCTATGAACTGCCGTGTGTTTGTGCCGTTGCTCTGTTGATTAGATTGCAGTAGCAACAAGAAGAAAACAATTTGCCTTCCCACCATCTAAAGCAAGAGGTCGTAAGAAGGTGGAGCTCCACCCTATATATGCTTCAAAGGATGGAGAAATAGCGAAAATCCATTAGTCTTAGACTTCATTGGTTTGTTAAACTGTACTTGCTACCCCTCCTGTTTCTGAGTTTGTTAAACCATTTTAACATATTTCCCAAGGACAATTCCATCTTGCACTGTTTGACATTTTGGCCTTGGTCTATCAGCCTGTGTAACAGTCGACAATTCAGGTCTCAACAGTGTTATTCACATGGTAGACAGTATGATTAGATAGACTATTCAAATGTGGACAGTATTATTATAGGGCTGGGGATATGGTTAAGGACACATTTAGGCACAGGGGTAGGGACAGGTGTAGGGAAAGGGACAGGTGTAGGGATAAGGACAGGTCTAGGCTTAGGGACAGGTCTAGGGATAGGGACATGATTAAAGTTACGGATAATACTGTCTACATTTGAATTGTCATCCTAATAAATACTGTCTACTGTCACTCACCGGACCGTGATTGCCTCTGCGCTGGTGCGTGGTTCTCTAGCCTTCCTGCCGGCACCTGTCCTGAGCCGCGGCCGTCCGCCATCTTGATAGGCTGCGCATGCGCAGCACCCAAGAACTCTTTTGACCTTCGCTTTTAATCTAATTGGAGGATCAGGCACCTCTCCCTATTTAAGGCACCTGTGCTCATTACATCGTTGCCTGATCTTGAGTCTCATTCCCTGTGAGTCTCTGAAGGTGTCTCCTGTGTCCTGCTCGTGTTTTCAGTTTCCTGCTGATTACCTGCTCTACTCTTCGGTGGTTCCCATACCCGCTACTGACTCCCGTGTCCTGCTCGTGTCTTCAGCTTCCTGCTGATTATCTGCTCTACTCATCGGTGGATCTCATACCCGCTACTGACTTCTGTATCCTGCTCGTGTCCTCAGCTGTCTGCTGGATTACCTGCTCCGCTCATCAGCGGTTCTCATACCTGCTACTGACTCTTGTATCCTGCTCGTGTCCTCAGCTGTCTGTTGGATTACCTGCTCTGCTCACCTGCGGTTCCCATACCCGCTTCAGCCATTCAGCGCTCCTGCTGTGCCTGCATATCCTCGTGGACAAGCTTCTCTACTCATCAGCGGTATGCTTACTTGCTATTGACATTCAACTGTTACCTTGCATATCCGCTTAGGACAAGCTTCCCTACTCAGCAGCGGTATCCATACCCGCTATAGACTATTAGCTATAACGCTGCATATCTGTTTGGAGCAAGTTCCTCTGTGCTCTCATTGTATTCATACAATTATTGACTCTATTCATTCCTCTACTTATCCTAACCTGGACAAGTCCTCACCTCCTCGCAGTGGTACAACTTGCTGTCCGCAGACCACTGACGCCTCCTCTACCTATCTGCACCTGGACAAGTCTTCTCATCACAGCAGTGGTACAACTTGCTGAACGCAGACCACTGACTTCCCGCTACCCTACCTGCACCTGGACAAGTCTTCTCATCACAGCAGTGGTTCAACTTGCTGAACGCAGACCACTGACTTCCCGCTACCTACAAGCACCTGGACAAGTCTTTCCTTCACAGCAGTGGTACAACTTGCTGAACGCAGACCACTGACTCTCCCATTACCTTCCTTCACCTGCTCACGTCCACCCGGCTCTCCGTGGTTGAAACCTGCCTTCCACTATAGCTGCAAGTCGCTGACTTATCTACCAGTATAGCTGCAAGTCACTGACTCATCTACCAGTATAGCTGCAATTCACTGACTCATCTACCAGTATAGCTGCAAGTCACTGACTATCATCAGTTCCATTGGCATCCTCTCTCCATCTGCTGTTATATATGTTCCACTATTCACCCTGCTGCTAGTGGACCGCTGTGAAAACTCCGCCCCTCTGGTAAGCATAGTCACCTGGTGAATCCTGGGCAGAACTCCTAGTGCCCGTGACATCTACATTGCAATTGATGTCCTAATAATATTATCAATGTCATTATATTGTCGACTTTATAACCTTGTCTATTCTGTTGATAATGTAGTATATCAGGTTCTGGGCGCTAGAAGGTATAGCATGTGTGACAAAATGAGTGGTTAATGTTATTTATTACAACATAATGTACAAGGTAAATATTCCGGCCGGAAACAAAATGAACTGACTTGAGCACTTTGTAGACGGTATATGAAACAGACAAAAAATAGACAAAAAAAAAAATATATATAAAGAGGTAGTGAAATTATATCAGTCCATACACATTAATGTCCACTGGGTGATATAGCCCGTATGTTAGATTGTCCGATATATCAATATAGACAAATGCCCTTTCAACTTTGTTGATTGGTAGCAAGTCAAAATGTCAGATGTCCCAAATAGGTACTGACATTTGAATAGGTACACTAAGTGGACCTAGAGGCCATGTCCGTTGAGGCGATGCTAAAAGAAATGTTCAATGTGAAAAAGATATCCCAAACAGTCTGTTGGAAATCCGGGGTGACTTACTTGGTGGCGCTTGGTAGTAGATGTCCGCTGGGCGGGGGTCCCTCCTACAGAGTGGCAGTGTCTCTTGCCTTCGGTTTATACAGTGGTGCAGGAAGCAGGCACACAGCCTGTGTGTGACGGAGGTAGCGTATGCACGCTCTAGGTATCCCTCGCAAACAGTGGTTGCGTGCTCAGTGAGCTGAAGATAGCGATCTAGCATGCTAGAATGAAGGAATAGAAATGTTGAGCACTTGAGAGTGCTGAATGAGTAGATGTTAGTGTGATCATCCAACGCGTTGCCCATCAATCATATTATGTCATTCCAACATAAGGGTGGGTGGGAGCTCCAAAGGACAATTCCATTGTGCACCACTTTTCTGCCAGTGCTGTGTGGCAATGTTTCCTAAATGTAATATAAACTGCCATGTGTTTGTGTCATTGCTCTGTTGCTTAGTAACCAGCCAGCTCACTGCAGCCTTAAAGTTCATTGACAGCACTGTTAGCTTAGATGCCTTAAGCCCATTGGGAGCTTGTTTTGTGGGGGCCCAAACAAAAGCAAGCAATTCAGCCCCAAAAGTGGCACTGTTTGTTGCTGAAGTGCTTGGTTTGTTAAACTGTACCTACTACCCCCTGTTTCTGTGTGAGTTTGTTAAACCTTTTTAACATATGGGTGGGTGGAAGGGCCCATGGACAATTCCATCTTCCACCACTTTCTTTTCAGCCACTGCTGTGTGCCAGTGTTACCTAGATGTGCTATGAACTGCCATGTGTTTGTGACTTTGCTCTGTCACTTAGTATATAGTTAGCTCAATGCAGTCTTTGTGGATGAAAATAATATTGTGACTTGTGAGTGGTCAAAATTGACTGGAAATGACTGGAAATTTGTGCTATTGAGGTTAATATTAATGTAGGAACAAAAAAAGCCAAATTATTTGATTTTAGCATTTTTTACCAAAACCGAATCCAAATCACATAAGGGCGGTTTTACCAAAACCAACACACAAAGTTAATACAGATCCAAAACAAAAACAAAACACAGGGGTCAGTGACAATCTCTAGTCTTATATAGTTTTGCTTTATGAGATTAGAGGTGTCAGGAGTTCAGGCGAAATGGCTATCGCCCTGTTAGATTGTGAGAGGCAATGCTATGTTTGGTCATCACTACTAGGTGCAAACGATACGATTGAAAACAAGTGTACTTATGATGAATACAGGACTTGAATTGGCCGTATCTGCGTTGGAGCACCCTTACTGTATATGGTCTATATTAGTCTGCCCCTTCCGTCCCCCATTTTGTCACTCAAGACGTAGGCAGTCGTAAGTATAATCTGCATTCAGACATGAATTGCATGCATTTGCATTCATTGATGTAATATCTGTTTCTGGACGCAGAGCTGTTTTACGTAAGATACGCTACACAACCAGAAGTACGTCCAAACATAAATTAAGACCAAAATTTGGAATTGACCTTAAATGCTGTGCATTAACAATTACTAGGTGGTTGTGAGATAAACATGGATAAAGTAATATAATGGGAGGTATTGCACAGGTACAGTATATAGTTTTGCAAGTGGCACATAACAGTATTTGCAAACTTATGTATACTAATACACAAAGAGTGAGCACTAACAGAAAATAGATTAATACCTGACGTCCTAACTGCCCTAACAAGGGAAAATAAGGCGAGTTATCCACCTGATGTAATAAACTGACTTGCTTTCTAGCTTGTGCTACTTCTGTATATATCTCATTTGTGTTCCGCAGAGATAGTTGGTGTTCTAAGAAATGTATTTATGCATATGAGCTCAGAAGTAAATGGTTCAATGGCTACTGTTCCTAATATATCCAAGTGGTCAGTGTGTTTATTCAAGACTACATATACTACATTACACATTGATTGAATATAAAATGGTAGTCTCATCTACATCCCAACCATTACATAGTTCTCTTTTCCATTTACTCACATGTCCAGTGGATGATTGTTGTAATATGCGAACATGTGATATAATAAGTCCAGTAAAACACCTTAATTTCTCACATATAAAATACAATTGCTGTGATAACATTTCAATTGGCAATTGAAATATAATATTCACCATCAACAAGTGTTTTGAATATCAGTTTGCTGTTTTTGTTTGCAACAAACAAGGCTTTCTTTATCATACTTCTTAAATCTCTGCACTCATCTCATCGTCTCACCCTACAACCTGTTCCCTCAACCCTATTCCCTCCCAACTTCTCCACTCCCTATCCCCACTGCATGCCCATCTCTAGCTTACTTCTTCAACCTGTCTCTCTCAACTGGCACATTTTCATCCTTTTTAAACATGCTCTCATCTCACCAATTCTAAACAAACCATCTCTCAATCCAGCCTCTCGCTCCAAGTACTGACCTGTTTCTCTCCTACCCTTTGCCCCCAAACTACTTGAGCGATTAGTGTGCAAACGCCTGTCTCACTTTCTCTCCTCTCCCACTCCATTTTCAACTCTCTGCAGTCCGGCTTCCGCACCCAACATTCCCCTTCAACTGCTCTCACAAAAGTGATCAATCTCCACTTTAAGCCACATTTGTTTCCCTTGTTTCAGCTGTGCCCTCTTCCAATTAGAATGTAAGCTCTCTAATGAGCAGGGTCCTCCACACCCCTTGTTTTCATGTCTGCATTTATTTTGTCTACCTTGTATGTCCCTGTTTTATGTATGTCTTGTTTTCCCTATTGTATGGCGCTGCGGAACCCTGTGGCACCTAACAAATCTACGATAATAATAATAATAACAATAATAACAGTGAGGTTAGTAGTAACATTTTGGAATATAAGAGGTGTGGTGTTTTTTTTACCACAACAGCACAATTACATTTAGACTGCCCCACATGTATAGTCACTTAGGGGCCTATATATTAAGGTCCCTTTAACCTTATATCACCCGAAAACAGTTGTTTTCGGGGGATAACTGTATTTTTAAGTATGGTAGTTATTTACAATTATAGGACCGCAGCTATTGTTCTGAAAATCAAAGATTTTGATGGCATTAGCCATTGAAGCCTATGGGGAGCACATTGCTGTAGAGGGATCTTCGGATCCCTCACTGCAGCTTAACTGCTCTCCCTTCTGGTCACTATCACAAATATGTCTTTGCGCATGCGCGATCTTAGGTCACACATGCACAAAGCAACTTTGTTACAATGACCGGAGAGAAGAGACAGATAACAGGACCTTTAAGGTAAGTGGAATCATTGCCAGGACAGCTGCCTATCGGATGCACGGTACAAGAATGATTTTTTTAATAAATGCTTAGTAAAAATCATTTGTCATCTTCGCGATGACAGTTGATAACTAACGGGACAAAACCCCGTTAATTAATAAATATGCCCCTTAGTCACTATATTCCTGCTGTCCAAGATGTATGACACATGCATATCCCCTTAGAGCAACACTTAATTGGATGGCATTGTGCTGCTATTTTTAGCATAGCTACTGTTCTCTATAGGCAACCAGGGCCATGGAAGTGTTCCATTCAAATTGCACTCCTTTCCATGTAAATCCTTCTTCCAAATTTCTGGCAATGGCTCCACAGCCCTAACAGTTTGTCATATTAAGCACAGCAACAGTCTGCTTCATGATGTCACAGTAAGTATTTTGTGGAACACCTTGTATGTACACAATCCCAAGCACGATATGCAGTACCGTTATGTTAACTGCTGCAACCTGTAAGAAGGAAGATAAACAGGTTTATCTGTTTGCTGTATAAGTACAAGCTGTGTATTTCCTTGTCCTTTAGCTATAATTCCTCATTTTCTTTATGTATTCTTCCCACTGTCAGGGCTGGATTAAGGGCCACATGGGCTTGGAGCTGAAAATAATTAATGGTTATTGTGAGCAGTGCTGTCCCGCTAGAGGGGGAATACCCAGAATGTGGGGGCAAGTTGAAGTGAAAAAAAAAGAAAAGAAAGTTTACATTTAGATTAATGGTTGAGCTCTGCTCTTCTGCCTCCAGCCTAGTCTCATTGCCCTGAAAATCTGTGGAAATGTCACGAAATCTGGAGAATTTAGTGAGTCCTGTCTACCTGCAGATGACAGATGCTCGAACTGGGGCGTGGGGTCTAACGGTAGGTGTTTTTCACCATGACCCTAGGAGAGGGCATGGGCTTAGACACACCTATTAATGCAGGTCGCGGTTCCCAGAACAAGTGATGCAGGAATATAGGTGGAGCCAGATATGGAAGGAATATGACAATAACAGGTAAAGTTCACTGAAGACAATAACAATGAGAAAGTTAGTAGATTCGTTGAGAAGAGCAGTCTAATGGAAACAGTATCAATGAAGAACCAGTAGATCCATTCAGATGGTAACTCAGAGCAACAACAGCAAAACCACTGATACAGCGACAGTTCAATAGAAACAAATGTAATGAAGAACAAGCTGATCCGTTTAGATGGTAACCCAGAGCAACCACAGATGAGTTACTGATACAGCAGCATTTCAATAGACTCAAATATTTTGAAGAACTAGTTGATCCCTTTAAGTGGTAACTCAGGACTACGGTAGGAGAATAGCTGGTATGGCAACAGTTCAGTAGAAACGGAAATAATAAAAGAGTTAGCTGATCCATTTAAATGATAACTCAAGCAACCACAGTTGGATTGCAGCAACAGTTCAGTAGAAACAGCAATAATGGAAGGCTTGGTTGATCCCTTTAAGTGGTAACACAGGTGACAGCAATTGAGTACTGATACAGCCACAGTTCAGTGAAACAGCAATAATGAAGACTAAACTAATCCGATTAAAGAGTAACTCAGGTAACAGTAGTTGATTTACTGATACAACAACAGTTCAGTAGAAACAGCAATAATGTAGACTTAGCTGATCCATTTAGCTGGTAGTTCAGTGCAGCAGGTGTAGGAGGTTCCTAGTAAAGTTTGGAGTTACAATAGTAAAGCGGAGAAGTCGAATGAATGAAGCCGTAGAAGAGACACTGAATGCAGCAGTGGAGACCCGATAAAGCGAGAGTTCCAACCAAGGCACCAGAGGTTAAACACAGCAGATCTTGAAGCAATGATGCACAGCAACCATGGGTAAGTCACACGAGGAGAGCCCAATCCTGACAAGAGAAAGTAACTTGAAGAACAGGATCCAGAGAGCAGAAACTGGGAGGTTTAAATAGTGCTCCAAAAGCATCAAGGCCAATAGCAGCGAGTGGGAGGTAATGAGAAAATAATGATTGACACATGTGTAGAATAGAACCAGATGGAAACTAAGACTAAAACACTGGATCCAATATACCGTGGTCACCGATTATGAGACAGAGGTAACAACGCCGGTACTCGTCCACCGGGCCGGTGTGTGACAGGAAAGAGGGTAAGATTGAAGAGGATGAGGAGTAGTGAAGGTGGCAGGAAATAGGTAAGATGAAAGGTAAAACACTGCAGGTGGGCGGACATGACACTGAGGAAGGTGAGAGATAGAGGACAGCAAGGAAGAAAGGGAGGAGAAAGAGGAAAAGAGAGAGTAGGAAGCAGAAATAGTTGGGCAAAATGATGAGGGTTTTTATGGAATGTGTTGTTCTCTCCTACCTGTTACTGCAGCTTTCTCAATCTGGTGCTGGTTTCTTGTCTGGATCCTGGAATGTTGGGGCCTCTTTGGAAAACGTATAAGGATATGAAATATGGAAAGCCAATCACTTAACATAGATCATGCAGTATATAATATATATCCAACCTTCCAAAGTGATGCGCATTACCCCTAATGATGAGAAAGAAACAACAGCCTGATATCAACCTCAGCGTGCTCACATCACTCATGCCAAAATGCCCCCACAAGACCCATACTTGCTCCAAACTTCTATTCAGTTAAAATTCTATTCTATTAAAATCTTGAGTCAATAAGACCTATTTGCAACTGTACATCCCATTCCAGACCATTGATGGCGATAATTAATTGAAAATGTGTCTGTATTACATAGGTTAAAGTGTCCAGAACAGCACTTCTATAAGAATTTTCAATGCCTTAAATACTCCAGGTATACTTTTAACCTAACACATGACAACTTTATTAAGATAAAGAAACAATTACGTAATTGTCTTAATATACAGACATACTCACACATCTGAAGAAGCAAAAAAACCTACCTGCAGGAAAAAATGCAGGCGTACATTGAGGCAACTACACAGTTATACCTGATTTTGGATGCAGACATAGGAAACAGAATGAATCCACATACTATGCACATTGACATATATACACAGCGTTTTTAAGAGCTCAGCGACAAGTGTGGCTGCTGTGGTGAGTGCTTGGAGGCAGTTTTACTTCCTGCTAGGGGAGCCTCAATGGACCAAACAAAATGAAAGCTCTAGACCTCCAGGAAAATGAATCATTTAATCTAAGTAGTGTAATAAAAGGAGTGCAATCGCAGCCGTAGTGCATGCACTGCTATGGGTGGCAAACTCCCCGATCACTCCACTCTAGATCTGTCCCTGCGCTGATCTTGATTGGCCTATTTTAATGTGCAGGCCTGGAGTTGCAGCTCCATCAGGCCCATAATTTTCCTGACCCTGTGGGAGCTATCCACACTTTGTTTCCCGACATAACTTGTTAGGGGACATATTTAATGACAATCTGTCATGGGCTTAACCAAACTGTCCGTAACACAGTTCCATTTGAAATATATTGTGTAGTTCCTGAATGCAGCACTGCATTATATTTATGAAGTTCATCCTATACACACACTTTCCCAGCTGTGTCCCACCCCTGCAATATTTCATCCAGTGTGAAATGTAGGGTCTAATGCCTGAGGATGGGCACCTGAGTTACAGTCTCTTCTCACTCTTTATATCAAAAGGTATTTGCAAGTAACTGGTGCAATAAGTGGTCCTACAAGTATCTTAGATGTGACAGTGAAAACTCATGTTTGTGAATGCCCAGGATTGTGGCTTGCCCTGGAGCAGGGAGATGATTATGCTGACCCTCTGCTGTTCTGAGCCCGAGGAACGGGGTCTAAGACAGAAGTATAGTTTGCAGCTTTCTTTGAAATTTTGGAACTGGGTCCTATCCCTGGAAAACCGATCCAGAAAGTTCAATTTGGGCTCAATTGCCGGTGCCAGGGTAGCTTGTGAGGCTTTGACGGCTTCCACCTGTGAAATGGTCTGGATTTGCCCTGCTAGGACTTGAGCTGGATTAGGATCCATCACTGGCTTATGAAATATTTTTATGGCTGGTTATAATGTTAGGGCTGATGGCAAGTATCATAAGCTTGTAGAACAGGTAACAGAGCAGCCATCTTTCCCATAGAGCTGAACGTGCTCACAGGTACTCGGATGTCCCCAGGTCTTTAGCTGAGAGTAGTACAAGTTTATAACCTTACCGTAGCGCAGACGAGGGCAAGGTGGTAGAAACAGCAAAGTTCAAAATGGGCCGAGGTCAAAGGGTACAGCAGGCAGCGGTAGTGAGGTCCAGGCAGAGGTCAGGGCTGGCGGCAAACAGCCAATCCAGGTAACAGACAGAGGTCATGGTCACGAGCAATCCAGCAGAGTCCAGTAAGCAAGCCAAGGGTCATACACAGCAGAATCAATCCAAATAGCAAGAGCAGAGGAGCAGAGAAAGGAGCAGGTAAGTACGCTGAAACAGGAACTATAACCGACAGGGAGGCTAAGCCCTCCCTGCCTAATATACTGGGAACAGCCAATGACATTGGAGTATAACAATCATTCCCCACCTGGAAATGAGTTAACTAGCAGCCTGGCGCCGGGTCGTGGCGGTGATGAGAGGAGCGTCCCAACCGTCATCATGGGGACGGCCATGGTGAAAACCGGAAGTGACGATCTGTCGTCATGACGATGGCCAGAGCGAGTCGAGGCTCGTAACATAAGGACAAATAAAATCCAATACAGTGAAGGATTAAACTAATCTACATCCACCGTTCTAATATAATGAAATAAAAAATTTATAAAAAATATACTGTTTATAAAAAATAATATATATAATTTCAGAGAAACCACTATAATTCAAATTCTGTATTTAGACCTTTTTTTTAAGTGAGAAAGTCCATCTAATTTCTGCTTTAGCTAACCTACTCAACATATCTTTATTTCTACAATTCTCATCAATTTTCTGAATCACCCAAAAATGTTTTATGTGTCCTGCCTCACAAGTATGTACATTCTTGAAAAGCTGGGATAATGTATGTGTTTCAAGTCTTTTTTGCTTATTGTATATAAGTTCTCTGAGTCTTATTTTAAGTGGGCGAGTAGTTTGTCCCACATAAAATGCCTTACAACTAATTTAACTAAGTATATTACATTGCTAGAATGATAGGTAATGAATTGTTCAATACAATATGTCAGACCATTAACAATAAAAGTGGTATCTTGCTAACATTGAAACTACATGTCTTACATAGTTTCATGTATAGCCCACATTTATGAAAACCAATTGTTTTAATTAGGTTTCTCGAGACATCTGGCACTCCTTTCCAGTTTATCCCTTACATTGGGAGCTTACTTATAATTAAAATTTGGCTTATTTTTTTAAATCAGGTACTGTTTTATTGGATTTTAGTACATATAACAGAAAAAACTGACAAAACAAACATTACTTAACAAATGTCAGCCGTTTAGCAAAGCTCTAAGGTTACACTAGTGAGATCAATGCGAGTGAAGGCATAGATGTAAAATCTATACATAGTACAGAATAATATATAGCGCAAATGAAGCAAGTTCAGATTCAACAGAACAGATACCTACAAACATAATTGAATGTACAAATATCCTGCATAAGATCTTGGGGTAAATGTATTAATGTCCGGATTCTTCAACTCTGGCGTGTTCAGCGTCTTCGGCGATTAAATTTAAAGCGGCGCTGCATTGTAAAGGGAAACTGCCCTTTACAATGCAGCGCCGCTTTAAATTTAATCGCAGAAGACGCTGAACACGCCGGAGTTGAAGAATCCGGACATTAATACATTTACCCCCTTGTCGGAAATATCGCATAAAATAACAAAGTTTATCAATGCCTAAATATTGGAATTAAATTAATTTAGATTTAGACCAGACCGGACCAAACAGGGCTCTCACATTTAACTATCCAACATCCTGGGCTACCCTTCTTTTTCTATGCTTGGATTCATACCAAGATGACCAAACTTCATGATATTTGTGTTCGGCCCTTCCCAAAGTATATGTGTATCTCTTGTGGTCCATAATCTCATTTGCCAAAGCCTCCAGTTATGGAAATCTGGTTTTGTATTTGCGAGCCAATTACGCGCTATGACAACTTTTGCCAGGGTAATTGCTATGAAGACAAATTTATAAATGGGCACAGTTAGTTTTTCCTCTAGTGATATCCCGAATAGACATACTTTAGGTTCCAATAGAGGAACACCGGATACCACCCCAACAATACATTTCCATATTTTTACCCAAAAGGCATGGACTACCTGACATTCCCAAAGCAAATGCCAAAAATCACATCTTGGCTGAGAGCATTTAGGGCAATCAGCGTTCCTAGCCCCATCAATGGTTGCCATAGACATTGGAGTGTGATATACCCTATGCAAAATATAAAAATTAATTTGTTGAAAACGCACCGAAGATGTGGCAAGTTTGATGCTTTTTAGGATATCATACCACTCCTCTTCATCAATTGTACCAATATTGGATTCCCATTTTAACTTGAGAGGTAATAATCTATTACATGTCTGATGATGGTTAAGCTCCGCATAAACAGAAGAGATAACTCTGCAACCCTTCATACTCTCGAGCAGAGATCTAACAGGGGCAGTAGCCAATATAGGGGGGGTGTTCCCAAACTGAGACTGAGTAGCATGTCTGATTTGCAAATATCGAAAGAAAGCCCTTTGAGGGATCTGGAAATCTCTTTTAAATTGTTCAAATGATTTGAACAAATTTGTATCGTAGAGCTGACCCAACCTAGACACCCCAAACGCCACCAGAAACAGTCCCCACTCAATTTTCGTAATTCAGGTAGAGCGTCATTATACCAGATCGGAGTATCTGCATCCACACCTTTCCCCCCAAGGATTTTATGTGCCATATTCCAGATCCTAATGGCTTGTATAATGATAGGAGCATCTGTCTTACGAGTCCGACCCATCAACAGCACCTGCAGAGGGGTGAACTGGGGCCCCGTCCCCTCACCAATAAAGCCCAACAAGGAGCCGCCATTACAACCACTCATCCATTCAATCAGATGTGACAACTAAGCTGCCATATAGTATAATCTGAGTTTAGGCAACGCCAAGCCACCATCAAACTTGGATTTACATAAAGTGCTAAGTTTTATTCTAGCCCTTCTGTCACCCCAGACAAATGAAGAAAGTATTGAGTTTATGACTTGAAAATTTTTGTTAGGGATATATATAGGCGAATGTTGCAACACGTAAAGATATTTAGGTTGCATTATCATTTTAAAAAGATTAATCCTTCCAGTCACAGTCAATGGCAGGCGCCTCCAGGTATGGGACCTAAGTTTAAAGTAGTCAGTAATAGGATCAACATTTAAATTAACATAGTCAGCTGGCTTGGAGGAAACCCAGATGCCAAGGTATTTGAAACAGAGATTCCATTTTAGAGGGTGACTATGTATAGACTGGGCTGGGAGAATACCATGTACTGGAAAAATGATAGATTTATCCCAGTTAATTTTAACTCCTGAGTAATGGCCATAATTATCAACAGTCTACAATAGGGGAACCATCTGCCTCAGACAGAAACAACAGCATGTCATCCACGTATAAAGCAATAGTATCTGTAGCCTCCCTAGCAGAGAGACCCCGTATACCCGGATGGGCGGGAATCAAACATGCTAATGGTTCAATGGCTATGGCGAATAGAGCTGGAGACAAAGGACACCCTTGACGGGTGCCTCTACCCAAATCAAACGGGGTTGAGGTATATCCATTCACACATACCCGTGCCACAGGGGCACTATACAACAGTTGAAGCCAGCGGATGAATGTCGGTCCAAAGCCAAACCATTTCAGCACCTCCCACAGATAAATCCACTCCACCGAGTCAAAGGCCTTGGCAGCATCCAGAGATACCACCGCAGCCCCCGGCTCAGCAAAGTGAGCCATCTGCAGATGCATAAACAAACACCTCAAATTAATCGTAGTCGATCTACCTGGCATAAATCCCGTCTGATCTGGATGAATAATTTCAGTAATAACCGAATTAAGTCTTATGGCCAAAATTTTAGCGAGGATTTTAACATCAGGACCCAATAGAGAAATTGGACGATATGACTCCGTGTACAAAGGATTTTTCCCTGATTTGGGTAATACAACAATTAATGCCTCCGACATTGTGGCAGGCACTACATCTGACTCCAGTATTCTGGCATAGTGAGCGTGCAGTTGTGGGACAAAAAACTTTCCAAATTTTTTATACAATTCCACTGGAATACCATCTGATCCCGGGGCCTTCCCATTAGGGAATGATTTAATTGCCATTTCAACTTCTTCAAGTGTGAGAGGTTTCTTCCAAGAAGGCAACAGAACCACTAGTTAAACTAGGGAGTTGAATAGAGTCTAAATATGAATCAAGCTCACGACTTCCTAAAGGACACTTTGGAAGCATACACTTCTTTGTAGTAATGCAAAAAGTAGTTGGCAATATCCACCCCTGCGTATTGTTTCACTCCATTTTGATCATGAATGGCTGCAATTACTCTACTATCCCTTTCCTCCCGAGATAAACAGGCCAGATAACTGCCACCCATATCCGCTGTTGAGTATTGTGCGTGTCGACAAATATGTGGACTTTAAATTTCTACAAGATTCTTCCAGTTCCACCTCTCTGGAGCGATTGAATTTTTCAGTATCTGCCACCTTCTTTATAAGTGTTTGTGACAGACCCGGGCCTTATATTGAGAATATCCTGCCAATCCGGTCTGTCCTCAGTGGGCCAACTGAACAACCATGGCCCACTCTGTTATTAAATGCCGCCCGGTGGCCAGATCTGTTATTGCTGTGGTGTCCAGAGAGGGAGGGGAGAGGCAGCTCACAGGAAGTGTAAATCAGCTGTGGACCCTGTGACATCAAAAAGTAGTGGAACGGGTTAAAAAGAGGAGGGTCAGGACCTTATCTAAAATCAGGAGGGGGTCTCTCCCTGTTTGCTAACTATTGTTCTAGCAAGTCTGCAACACAGTCCGAATGGCACCATCACCGCAGGGGGGGAGACCACTGATGTCATGCACTATTTCCACCCCTGTTACCAGCCAAACTCTCCACACCACCAATCACAAGAGGACAATGAGTGGGGGGTTGCGGAATGGACAAAAGGGAGCTGTCTGGGGGAGGGGGGGGGGGAGTTGTTGGAGAATCTTGAGACAGTGAGGACTTGGACTGTTGGAGAGTAACCGTATTCTCCCAGGGCCTTAAAGGAATGCTTAAGGCAGGAGCTTCTTGACAGAGATTGGACAGTGTACCTCTAGGACTGATTCTGTTACCACTCCATCGGGAGACACTTGCAGATTCTGGGGAATTGGTGAGCCTACATCGGTAGGGATACTATACCCAGGGTCCCACCAAGCTGGTGGAGAGTTGGCCGAGTGGCTGGGATCAGCAAGATACACAGACCCACCTTAAGGATCAGAAACCGTGGCCCACTTGGATTGTCAGCTGTGGATTTTATTACCAGGAGTTTGGGCCTGCTAGGACTTTGTGCTTGGAGATAACCTGCTGGGGAATTTGTTGGGGAGTTTATACTTGCACTGGTGATTTTCTGACACTTGATATATTTGGTGGGGTAACAAGTTTCTCCTTGGGAAGCACTGTTGTATTTTACTAAGTGTGTACACTTTGTTTAATAAAAGGGATTATTATTTCTTTCCTGTCTCCTTACCTGTGTGACCTGTGAACCTAGAGGACAGGGTATCTAGTGAGCTTTGGTTCTAACCCCGGTGTCCTCACAGTGTTCCACTCAGAAAGGCCTTAAATGAATCCCATAACAAGGCAGGACTAGCATAGGAATTATCACCAAAATAACCCTCCCATAATACTATGAGGTCAGCACCGCCCGCCATCGGCTGCAACCAGGCAGGGTGTAACTTCCAGAAATGAGTTCCCCTGTCTACTATGATAGACAGAAACTGCAATATATGGGGCTTATTTAAATTTCAGAGTTATTAATTCATGTAACAAACAGTAATGGACATATGAGGAATCCTATCTCAGACAGCTATACTATCACAATGATACTTTGGTGGCACATAGGAAGCACAGATGGTCAATACTGCACCATTGTCTATTGCAAATCTAAAGTAATAAATGCCCAGAGTATTCTTGTTCTGGTCAGTTTTAAATGTACTGATTGAATAATATTATTTTACTATGAATGCAAAAGTAAAAAAGCAATACTTACAGGGCAATAAAAAAATTCATTGGTGTATATTCGCTGATATATAAGTCTGCCCTCTTAAAGTATGCAAGTACCATAGCGATGAGGTACTGTAGAAGACAAAAAGCAAAACAAATGGTTGTGAATCCTTGCTCCAATGGCACGATATATACAGTTATACAACTATACAGCTCAATTAAAGTTTACTGGCAGTAAATATATAGACCATCAAAGGATACAAAAATAATTGTAAACATTGGATCAAACACAAGTGCAGGATATTATAGACAGTATTGTGGTATGTACACAGTGGCTTCCATTCCCCTCAATGTGAGTGTAGCTGTGCTCACCATGTGGTAAACAGCATCTTGGACAGATATAACCATTGATATACATTGATCAGTATAGTAAACGCAGTATCAGTAAAGAACAGTATGAATACCAGAACACTGCTAGAGCTACAAAACTTGCAGTTTACTGAATATCTAGTGGTGGGCGGTCAGAATTGCATTATCCATACCCACCTTGTCCGAGATCTTCATGCAGGCATCCGCACATAGGAAGTCCTGGATCAGTTTATTTTCTGCAAATGAAGTTGTTAAAATTTTATATCAGTGACCACTTAAGACATCAAGGGAAGAAAAACATTCACCTACAACATTACATCTTGTTTTTTGTTTTTTTTATATGAACACTTTTTACAGCTATGAAAGGACTGGAATATTAGAGGACAATGACCCTATCCACAACAATTTTATAAAAATAAACACCTAAACGCAGGCAGAGATAAAGGACAGAAGATTTCACTTCCCTGCACTCTATGTATGTGTAACGTTCCTCAATGCTTCTAACTGGGAGAGGGGACATCCCCAACAAAGGCCGCTGAAGCAGAAGGGACGTTCTCCTGCTCAGGCTGTTAGATCTTTAATGCCTAAACCGATCCATTTAAAAATAGCGTCTGTCAATGCCTAAGGTGATATTGTGTAATAAACTGATAGTTGTACACATTTTTACTTCACTCTTTATAAATTAAATTATTTGTTTTTTGCAAATTAATGCACAAATATATCCACTATCGATACTTGTCCTACTGCTTACATTACTCTGCCAGATTTACCATGTTTCATAGCATCAGTTTGGATGCATTTTGCAAAACCAAACTTAATTTTTGCCAAGCGTCTGCTGTGATTGATTTACAGTAAGAAAATGTTGTTTACAACAATAAAGGATAAGTCGTCTGAAACCCTTCAAGACAGAAACCATTTTTGGGGTTTTGTACTCAGAAAGCTTAGCTGGGAATAACCTTTTAGTCTATCCACTAGGATGGTATATTGGGATACCAAAGGTATTTGCTTTACTCGCAGCCTTACAGTGGCAGAAACAGACGGCAGAAGCAATGCTCACATGTGAATACTATTTGGTACAATAACAGAGCTAGAAACCGGGCAAAACATTTACTGGCCCCATATCACTGGACCCTCCGACTGTCACTGACATCTGGGGTTGTACAGGAATAAGATGCCAAAATCTCTACAATGGTACTTATAAAAATAATTGTAACAATTTGGTCTTAATAATTATTTGTGGTCTTAATAAATGTTAATAAATGTTAAGTCCTACCCAGCAGTTTGTAAAATGCAGTGTTCTCCTCTTGTCCAAAGCTAGGAGAATGTTCCACGCTGCAATGTTGGCTTTGGTCTTCCTGTAGTTTTATTTGCTTGGCAGGTTTCAGCTTCTCTTCTGTTGTCCTGTTGTTATAAATTCGTTTATTTTATATATGGAAATAAAGAATACTTATTTTCAAATGAAAGATAAAGGAAATGATGTATTATCCATAAATGTATATAATTAATTTTTGATGTGAAAATCTCCTGCCTGTTCACCTAGCACATAAGGGACACATACTACTTTTGGGAACTCCTGCTGTAAAATGAGGATGCAGCTACTTTGCAGGATGCAGGTCTGGTTGAATTTGCACATTGTGAAAAGAGTATTAAAATTTCTTCAAAATCCTGTTACTAACCCTTTAGATCATCCTCTTTCTTTAATTTTAACTTTTCAATTTTCCTTCCAAAATACTTCTTGTTCCAGCCTTATTTATGTTTTAAATGAATTATGAGAGTGAGAGGGCACCAGACTGTCTGTATTTCATATGTCATTTTTGTGTGTTTGAATATTTATTTTATTTTACATGGGTATTGGGCACATATAATGCACATACTAGCATCAAATGCACCAGGATGCTTATAAAGTCATCCCAGTGACAGTATAACAGCAACTCCCCATTACTGGCACCTCCTGAGTGCCCATAAATATCCAATAGTTTTGCAGGTGGAAAGAAAGTCTGCAGCCACCCGCAAGTCAGGTCATTCACCCATAAATGTGTATCTTTCTTCCTTCCACTCTTATTTAAATATTTTATCCCACTAAATGAAAACTCATTTATGCATGTGGATGTCTAAAAATATAAAACTACCTAAAACAAACTTAATTACACATCTATACACTCAGTAATGCACCGTAAAAATATTCCCCAAGCTAGTGATATTGTGTATTGTATAATATTTGACACAAATATATCCACAGCTCCCATCACAATGCATTTAGCCCCTTACAGGCGTGACCCCTTTCACTATTCCTCCCATAACCTACTACATGTAGTGACTGGCTCATTGCACTTACCTCCTGTACATTCTCCACGACTCAGTCACACCCAGCAGAGGATGAAGTGAAAGGAAAATTAAAAAGAAGGTGTAGGTTAAAACAGAAGGGAAATTATGGGAAAATCAGCAAGAAACAATGTACTATACAACACTAAAGACTAAACTAAAGACTAAACTACTTAACTTAACTTAGCTTAACTTAACTAAACTTAACTTAACTTAGCTAAACCTAACTAAATAAAACCACAATATATCTTATAAATAAATATTATACTACAGATAACTTAACAAATCTAAATACAAATATGCTATATAATAAAATATAAATAAATATATAAATATATGTATGTATAAATAAAGTAATAATCTATTCAAAATTCAGTTTTTCAGCTAGCGAGTAATTGGCTCAGTATCGCAGGGCTCAAGAGTCACAGCGATATGAGGACCATCAGGCACCAGGGCTCACGGCCAGTTTGAATATATACAACTGACCATGACAACCTGCTCTGCAGTGATGACAACTGAGGTTCTAAAGCTATTGTCATGGCTTCAACTAGACTTAAAGGGCCACTAGAGATAAGATTCTGCATTACATAAAGAAACTAATTTATCAAATCTAATTTAGAAATCTGTCACAAGTTTGACATGAGGAAGTGAATACAGTCAAGACTTATGCACATCGGTCTTTCTGTTTTTAGGACTATTAAAAGTTACGGCATTTAATCTACTGTTATCTAGTCAACTGTAATCAATAGATGATCTATTTTAGATCCCTACTAATGGGCACTTGACCTACAGCATTCATGGATGGTATTAGCAGTGGAGGAACTAATGCCAATACAATAGGAATGGCTGCTACGGGCAGGGCCAGTGTAAGGGCCTCAAGGGTCTGGAGCTGGAAAGCCTGAAGGACCTATAGAGAGAAGCCCAGTTGACTCCCACCGGAGAGAGGGTGTGGCCATAGAGTGCATACCTAGCGCCACCCTTCAACCACCTATATCTCCCTCCCATCTTCCCTAACATGAAGCACATCATTAACTTGTTCACACAGCATTTAAGGAAAATAAATATTTTGAAATATCTCCCAACTGCCCCTCATGTGAGGACAATACATTATTTACAAATAAATAGTAAAACAAGCAAAAAATAATATGGAAGTCACTTTTCTCCTTAACAGCTTGGGCAATGCCTTCCAAACTTACAGCAATGCACTTACAAAAATAGTGTTACCAGATAACAATGTAAGTTTCACACAAAATTCTTTTTGAGTCAAACTATATTATAAAATTAAGTACAAAACAAAGTATTTCAAATATCATAAATAAAAGAGTATAGGATCTCCTACCTATAAATGGGTTATCCAGAAAATTCTGAAAATCAGAAAAGGCAATTAAATAATAGTAACTATTCAATTTCATGAGGAAGGTAAGATAATGGGTCATTTCATCATCATCATCACCATTTATTTATATAGCGCCACTGTTTCCGCAGCGCTGTACAGAGAACTCAGTCCCTGCCCCATTGGAGCTTACAGTATAAATTCCCTAATACACACACACACACACACACACACATACACACAGAGGGAGAGAGAGACTAGGATCAATTTTGATAGCAGCCAATTAACCTACCAGTATGTTTTTGGAGTGTGGGAGGAAACCGGAGCACCCGGAGGAAACCCACGCAAACACAGGGAGAACATACAAACTCCACACAGATAAGGCCATGGTCGGGAATTGAACTCATGACCCCAGCTCTGTGAGGCAGAAGTGCTAACCACTTCGCCACCGTGCTGCCCCTATTATTTAAAAGATCTTAAGCTTAGTGCTCCAAATTCTAATACAATCTCTTGTGCAGAACAGTATATGTCCTGAGCATTGTCAATGATAGATCCTGTACCTGTACATCTTTATGTTCAAACTCTTCCATTGGCTCACTCTTTTCCTCTACTAGATTTATACAGCATACACCCATATCCTCACTGATCCTTTCATTACTGCAACAGCTGTGTACTTATTGTTATGGAAAAACTCTCAAAACAGTCAAAAGTTCAATCACTGCAACAGAAATTGTTACATTTGGTAGCTTCCAATAATATCCCTTGTTGGGTGCGTTTCCACAGTCACACACAGCCTCTGTAGGCATAAAACCCATCTCACTCAGCAACAGACAGCTTCCAATGACCAGACTGCCCACAACCAGGGAAGCCACCATCGGTCCAATTCACCACCCCACACTGCACATCACCATGAAACACCGCCTTCTCCTAACCATCTTAACCCTTGTGTCGTCAGCCTTATTTTGGTGGGGGGAAAAAGCATGGTGTTTCCCCTGATTTAATGATAACCAGCACTAGGCAATTCAGCCGGGGCTGGTGGCACTATAGCAGGGGATGCCGGAAACTCTAGGGCTTTTCCCACACCCATGGGCGGTGGGTGTGGGGTAATGAAAATGTAAAAATAAAAGTAAAAATTAATTAAACACTATTCTAGTTTGTGGAACTACAGGTCCAAGCCAGGCCAGGCTGCCAATATCAGTCTGGGTCTGCAGGTCCTTTTAGAACTACAAACACAAGCATGCACACTGCAGCCAGGGCATGCTGGCACAGGGCCCATTGAACCATGGAGTACCACAAATGAAAATGTAAATAAAGCATGCACCTCTTTTATACCACATAATTTTATTAAAAATAATAAAATCTCATATATACTTACCAACAGCTGTCCATCATAAAAACCCAAACATTCCAAGTTGAGCAACAATAAATACCATCCTAAGTCCTGTAGTTGTCCATAAAAATCAAGCCCCAAAATATTCCACAGGTATTTGTAAATAAAATCATTCTTGAAGAAACCCACAAAATCCTCTAGATATGGCTCGGCAAAGAAAGATACCTTAAACATCACAACGAGAACTTTGTTCCTCTATTGAGGAACACACACCGCAAAATGAAATATTGAAGGACACAAGGTCTATTCATAAGATAGTGGGCTTTCCCATGCTTCTAACTGACGGTGTGGGACCACCTGACTCACTGGCTGAAGTTAAACTAGACCCCTAGCTGATGCAAAAGATATTGCAGAAAAATAAGTAACTATGGAGAGCATTCCTATGACCGCCATACTATACGGAGAGCATTCCTGTGTCCTCCATACCATACAGAGAGCATTCCTGTGACCTCCATACCATATAGAGAGCATTCCTGTGACCGCCATACTATACAGAGAGCATTCCTGTGATGGAGAGGGTGCAGAGGTTACAGCTGTATTTCGGGGGTCCAGGAGTCAGAATTGACAGGTGTCAGGGATCAGAAGGAAGGGAAACATATCTGGATAGAAACAGAGGGAACTGATATGCAGGGCAAGGAAAGATCTATGATGGAGGCTCTGTACTGTACCGAGAGTTGGGAGGGGCACTGGAGTCATAGTTATCAGGAGCAGAGGTGAAAGTGTTGGAGGAACGCAGGGCTGTCAGGAGGAGCTGGGGATGCTGGGAGGGGCAGTCCTGGAAGTAGAGAGCTGCTAACACACAGCATGTGATATAACAGACCAGTGCTTAGGGAGAGAACAACTAATGGAGCTGACAGATCCCCCTCCCCCTCACTTACTTAAGGTCTGTTCTCAGCTCCCCGCAGTGTTGGCTCTTCTGCACTGACAGCATGGTGACATCATCAGTGATGCTGCAGTGACAGCGAGCCGGCGTTTTTTTTCATAGTCCTTTCATAGACCAGCCACCACACTAGCCCCTCCCCCCTCTCGCGGCATCCCCCCCCCCCCCCCCCACAAATTTTTTAAGATTTTTTTTTTACTATGTAACACAGAGGGGAAGGTGGCTCAAGTTTGGCATACCCCTACTGTAAAATGGCTATGGCAGAACACTCCTGCCCCACCCAGTTCACTCCCCGATCTTGGATGGTATAATAAGTGTCCATTACACTCGCAGGTGCACGGAAAAGGACAGCATTCACGGCCGTATCTGCCCAGAGTGATTTTGCGGTTGATACACTTCAAATTGGCACATACGTGCGTTGATGAATCAGCCTCTATATGTGCACTCTTCAACTATCCAATATTTGTCTGAGAGTGATCTTTCAACCCTACTTGGAGGCAGTGAGGAAACTAACTAGCAGTAATATCTAAACAATATGGCTAGCAAGTAATGGCTCTGGCAAGGGAGTGGGTGAAACTATTCTGTGCCTCCAGTACAATATTCACCATGTAGCGGGCTTTGTCTATAACTGGCCCTGACTGATGAGATGAGTGAAAACTCTAACATTGTTAGGCTGTCTAGGGCTCCATTTATTTTCAATCAGGCTTTGGCATTACAGTTACGGTGATTGCTCATGCTTTCATAGACTGGGATATTGTTATGTATAAATAAATGTATGGCCTGTTACAGTATCGGCTCAGGTGGGGAGGGCAGACTGCAGGAATCGCAATGCAATATAATTATTAATGAATGTTTTTATAGGCAGGTGTTGATACATTATAATCCCCTGTTGCAATATGGCATGAATATGCTGTGAGTTAGGAGGAAACTGTACTGTCATTTCTAGATCTGAAATATATAGGATTCTGTCATTGTGCTTAACCAGTGGCAGAACTACTTCCAGAGCTGTATATGCTTTTGGCCAAGCTGTGGTTTTTGCATGCTCAGTAGATAGGGGCCATAAACTCTCCTGTGTCTAATGCAATGATAATGTTCCTGTGCATGTAGTTTAAGGACTGGTGCCGATGGTGATTACACTAGCACAGGAGAGCAAACAGGAACTGGATTGCTGGACTGGACTGCAACCAGAATGCTGTAATCGGAATGCTGGAAGTGGATCACTGTAACTGGACTGCAACCGTAATGCTGTAACCAGATTGCTGGAAGTGAATCACTGTAACCGTAATGCAGTTACTGAAATGCAACCAGAGTGCTGGAATCCAACTGGAGCCAGAATGCAGACTGCACTGTCAGAGCTGGATTAATTACATGACTACAAACTGCTGGGAACCAGGTTGGCATCTGAAATACAACATTTCACTCTCAATAGGTAAGGGCTCCAGGAAATCCATTTATAGTTGCGTTGATCCCTGATTGGAGACTGCAGTTAGCTGGGTAGAAGCAGCACCTAAGTTGCTGAGATGGATCAGGTGACTAAATCCAAGATGGCAGATGCCATGAACTGGTTTTGGAGGGAATCTGAAATTTAGGCTGTTATAACCTGATTGGCTGAGAGGAATCATCTGAACAAATCCAAGATGGCTGCACCCATACAGCCATTCTGGAGAGATCCCTGGAGTGGAGACAGACTGGACAGCATCTTACAGAGAGCTCTAAAACCAGCAGAGCCTGAGGACCGCAGGGACAACTTGAAAAGACAGCGAAGAGGTAAGTGGCAGAACCTGAAAGCCTGGTGTGTGACACATGGTAGATAGACTGGCTTTGTCATTAATCCATCGGCATCATTACAGGTAGTAAGGACAGTTGGAAGTATCTTTCATTCTGGTAGCATTGGAAGATACTAGACTCAAACTATCATTTGACAAGGAGAAGTAATTCTCACAATTGGCAAAGGAAAACTTTTATAATGTGATCTAGTGGAGCAAACATGTAACATGTGGTTTTCAGACCATATTCATCACAATATCCTAACTCAGTATATATGCTCAAGTATATTCACTGATTGTTTTACTAGAGATACTTATATTGACATCCAAGTTCTCTGTCCAGTCTTTTCCATAAGGGATTCTGAATCAAGGCCAAACTCAGGACTTCTAGAGGGGGGTATGAAAGGGGGGTGAATATAGTTTTATACATTGCTAGGCTGCTCTCCAACTGTTCCCATACTACTCAAATACACAGGCAATTGTAGCCAACTCTCTTGATTCTGGTGGGGCATTTCCAATTTTGTGTGACTGTCCTGCTCAGTCAGCATTTTGTTCCAACTGCAAGGATAATTGGGGTGTTTGTCTTGCTTCACATTGTAATGCTAATTAAGGGCAAGCTGCATGCATCTAACTGTAGAACTGAGAACTCAACTATGCATCCCATTAGGTAAAAGTGTGTTTAGGGGGGGAGTGGAACAATAGGCAATAAATAACAGAACCATTATCACTTTCTGTCCCAAGCTTAAAGTGCCTTTAATTCTGCAATGTGGAGGGAGGATGGTAATATTAGTCAAGAGTCGCCTCACTAATAGATTTGGTGTAATAGCACCAAGGCTTTGTGATGCTGGACCTAATTCATCTTCGGACGTAAGTCCCGTTGCGTGTCATATCTCAAGTGAAATTGCTCTGTGCATTCTCAGACACGGACCTTTCCCCAATAAACACAATTGTATGCGATTCATCTGTGGACACACATGACACTTACTAAATGCAAATAGAATTGACAAAGTTAAGGCGCTTCACTGCGGTATGCTGCTGTATATGTACACAAGAATTTCCACCAAAATTCCTACACATTCAATATACAGAATAAAAAGGGGTACATACACTTGCGCTCCCGTGAGAATCTAAAGAGGGTGACGTCAAAATTCTGGATTATACAGAGATGTGATTCTCCCAAACGCCTCATCAAATGGTTTACAAGATGTCATATAAAACATAAAAGACAGAGCAATATGGCTGTCACTCACCGGACCGTGGGTGCCTCTTCGCTGGTGCGTGGCTCTCCAGTGTTCCTGCCGGCGCCTGTCCTGAGCTGTGGCCGCCCGCCATCCTGATGGTCTGCGCATGCGCAGTTCCTAAGAACTCTTCTGACCTTTGCTTTTAGTTAATTGGTTGATCAGGCCACGCTCCCTATTTAAAGCACCTGTGTTCATTACCTCGTTGCCTGATCTTGGAGTCTCATTCCCTGTGAGTCTCTGAAGGTGTTCCTGTGTACTTCTCCGTGTCTTCAGCTTCCTGCTGATTCCTGCTCAACTCATTGCCGGTTTCCAGACCGCTTCAAGTCTCCTGTGTTCTACTATGTCTTCAGTTCCCTGCTGATTTCTGCCAGTTTCCAGACCGCTACAAGTCTCCCGTGTTCTACTATGTCTTCAGTTTCCTGCTGATTCCTGCTCTAATCATCTGCGGCTTCCAGTCCGCTATTACCTACAGTGTTCTACTCGTGTTCGCAATCTCCAGTGATTCCTGCATTGCTCATCATTGTTCTACCCGTGTCAAGTTCTCTGCCTGTGTGCTGACCCGGACCCTGATTACCGCTACCACTCACCTGTGGTTTCTTTACTCGTGCTGGCGTGCAGCCGCTCAGCTGTTCCTGTATCCTCTCGTGGACAACCTGCTCAACTGAACTGCGGTATGCTTACTTTCTATGGACTGCATTCGTTTACTGCATATCAGCTTGGACTGTTCTCCACTTACCCACGGAATCCTCTATCTCCCTGAGACTGTGTTATTACTCCGCATATCTGCTGGGAAGTTTACCTCTTTGTTCAGTCGTGAGATACATATGCTAATTGACCTTCTGCTATTAGCCTGGATTCCAGTAGTGAATTTGTCTCTGTCAAGCAGCGCCTGCCACACCAACATAGACTTGTGCATATTGTTTGGGATCAAGTTCCTTGTGCTCTCAGTGTCTACATTCTATGTTTCCACTCATCAACACTTGTACACCTCCTCACCTATTAAGCAGTGGTACAACTTGCTATACGCAGACCACTGACTTCCCCGCTACCTACCTGCCCCTGGACAAGTCCTCTCACCATAAGCAGTGGTACAACTTGCTATACGCAGACCACTGACTTCCCCGCTACCTACCTGCACCTGGACAAGTCTCTTCACCATAAGCAGTGGTACAACTTGCTGTACGCAGACCACTGACTTCCCTGTTACCTTCCTGCACTTCTTCACGTCTATCAAGATCATAGTGTTCATATCTACCTAATCATTAACCAGATTGCTGCTAGTCATTGACTTTTCTATTTGCATCCTCTCACCATCTGCTGAGTCATATGTTCCGCTAGTCACCCTGCTACCAGAGGACCACTGTGTAACCCACACTACTCTGGTAAGATCATCATCTGGTGATATCCTGGGCAAAGACTCATAGTGCCCGTGACAGTAAGATCAGGCCATGACAGACCCAGGATCGGAACCAACAGCTATAGAGTTGCTGCAGTATCTGGTCACCCGTATCGAACAACAAGATGTTCACCAACAACAGTTGTTACAATTTTGTCAGGCGTTAGCCTCCCAAGGAACCCCTGTGCAAAATGTAACAGCAACCGTTGAGCTTCCAGTGTCTCCATCTCCTTCCCCAGTGCCATCCCAGGTGTCCATCGCTTCCACGCTACACCTGCCTACTCCTTATAAATATGATGGAGATCCCAAAACCTGTAGGGGCTTTCTTAATCAATGCTCTGTTCATTTTGAACTTCAACCTCATAACTTCTCTACTCATCGTTCCAGAGTGGCCTATCTCATCTCTTTGTTTTCCGGACAGGCTCTCGCATGGGCTTCCCCTCTGTGGGAGAGAAATGACCCTTTGTTGCAAGATAGTGCCAAGTTTATTTCCACGTTTCGAAGTGTGTTTGACGTACCTGGCCGTGTTATCTCTGCAGCTTCCAGCATCCTCTGACTACGCCAAGGATCTCGCACCGTAGCTCAGTATGTCATTCAATTTCGGATACTTGCCTCTGAACTTCAGTGGAACACTGAAGCCTTGATTGCCGCCTTCTGGCAGGGGCTTTCTGATAAGATTAAAGACGCACTGACCTCACAAGAACTACCCTCCTCCTTGGATGAGTTGATTTCTCTTTGCCATCGTGTAGACATGAGATTTCGTGAGAGAGATTCCGAGAAAGTAACTTCCTATAAAGCACCTCTTCGCTCAGTACCTCAAGCTCATCATGCTCCATCTCTAGTGATACCTATGGAGGTAGGTCGCTCCAAATTAACATCAGAGGAGAAGGAACGAAGAGTAAAAAATAGACTGTATCTATTATGCTGATTCTACTCACATGCTCAACTCATGTCCTAGGAGGTCGGGAAATGCCAGGCCCTAACCAGTTCTGGAGAGGTAAAGTTAGGGTCCCTGGAGTCCTCTCCATGTTCCACGAAAGTGAAAGCTTGTGCTTTTGATGTTACCGTTTCCTTTGCCACCAAATCCTTTGACACTCAAGCACTTATAGATTCTGGAGCTGCAGGAAATTTTATCTCTAGCTCCCTAGTGAATCAATGGTCTCTACCAGTGATTTCTTTAAAGGTACCCATTACCGTTACTGCTATCGATGGATCACATATAATTAATGGTCTCATTACTCAGAGTACGTCTCCATTGACTCTTCAAATTGGAGCCTTACACCAGGAAAAAAATTTAATTTCTAATTCTTCCTGTTACTACCAGTCCTATCGTACTAGGCCTTTCATGGCTTCAACTTCATTCCCCTCAGATTGACTGGAACACTCCTCAAGTCACGTCCTGGGGGTCTGAATGTCATCATCGTTGCCTTTCTCAAGTTGTTCCACTCAAGATACAGCAATCCTCCATTTCATCGTGTCCACCGGGTCTTCCTCCACAGTATGCGTCCTTTGCCAATGTATTCGATAAGCTTCAGTCTGAACGCCTCCCTCCTCATCGTTCTTGGGATTGTCCGATTGATCTACAACCAGGCAAGACTCCTCCTAGGGGCCGTGTGTATCCACTTTCTTTACCTGAGACTCAAGCTACATCTGAGTACATTAAGGAGAACCTCCAGCGAGGATTTATTCAACCTTCTTCCTCTCCCGCTGGAGCAGGATTCTTCTTCGTGAAAAAGAAGGATGGGTCATTACGTCCCTGTATAGATTTTCGTGGACTCAATGCCATTACCATCAAAAATCGGTATCCCACTCCGTTAATTACTGAGCTCTTCGATCGTATCAAGGGAGCCCGGATCTTTACCAAGTTGGATCTTTGAGGTGCCTATAATTTAATTCGGATCAGGTCCGGAGACGAATGGAAAACAGCTTTCAACACCAGAGATGGGCATTATGAGTACTTAGTTATGCCCTTCGGGTTGTGTAACGCTCCCGCTGTCTTCCAGGGTTTCGTGAATGAGTGTCACTCACCGGACTGTGAGTGCTTCTTCCCGTATATTTAGGAACCGTGGTCGTCCTCCATCCTGAGGGTCTGCGCATGTGCAGCCCTTTCAAACCCTTCAGTACCTGTTCCTTTAACTTAATTGGCAGATCAGGCAACACTCCCTATATTAAGCACCTGTGGTCAATACCACGGGGCCTGATCTTGGAGTCTCATTCCCCATGAGCCTCTGAAGGTGTTCCTGTGTTTCCTCGTGTATTCAGCGCTGCTGATTCCTGTGGTTTCCAGACCACTTCTACCCCTGTGGTTTCCAGACCACTTCTACTCCTGTGGTTTCCAGACCACTTCTACTCCTGTGGTTTCCTAACCACTTCAACCCTCCTGTGTATCATCGTGACTGTTGCTGATTCCTATCCGCTGCCTCCGTGCACTACAGTCTTCTAACCACTTCAACCCTCCTGTGTATCATCGTGACTGTTAGCTGATTCCTATCCGCTGCCTCCGTGCACTACAGTCTTAAAGCCACTTCAACTCTGCTATGTATCATCGTGACTGTTAGCTGATTCCTATCCGCTGCCTCCGTGCACTACAGTCTTCAATCTACTTCAACTCACCTGTGTGCCATCATGACTGTTAGCTGATTCCTATCCGCTGCCTCCGTGCACTACAGTCTTCAATCTACTTCAACTCGCCTGTGTTTCATCGTGACTGTTTGGCTGATTCCTATCCGCTGCCTCCGTGCGCTTCAGTCTTCAGCTCATCTCATCTCTCCCGTGTTTCCTCGAGACTGCTACAGCTGATTCCTATCCGCTACTCTCCGTGCTCAACAGTTCCAGCTCAGCTCTGCTCTCCCGTGTTTCATCGTTGCTGCACCTGCTGGTTGCTATCCGCTACCTCCGTGTATCTGCAGAGTCCTGCTGCTGCTACTTCTCAGTTCTACTCGTCCTACAACAGCTGACCCGCTCTCCGTGCTTCTTCGTGTTCCCGCTGGTCTCTACTCGCCAGTCTGCATCGGATCTGCGCCTCACTGTTTTCATCTCATCTAGATCATCGCTACTCTTCAGGGTCCTCCAGGAGTCCAGTCCTACATACTACTGCTTCCTGAGTATTTGTTCCCCTGCTGGTCTACCTACCTGTGCGCTGCACCTACTTGATTACCGCTTCACCCCTCCAGGGACTTCGCATCCTGCCGGTCTCCAGCCGTTCAGGTATCTCTGCACTCCTGTCTGACAGCCTGCTTCTGAACCACGGTATGCATACTTCTCATTGACTGTGCTGGTGTATTGCATATCTTGCTGGACTGAGTTTGTTCTCCTCTGGAGTTTACTATCCACTGAGACTATTGCCATCATTGACTGTGTTATCTTGTGCCGGATTACCTCAAGTGACTTTCTATTATTGCAGTGCTGTTCAGTCATTAATATATTGTGCATGTTATTGTGGATCAAGTTTAAGGTGCCCGTGTATCCCCTGTATTGCAGTCTCTCCCCGTGCTCCTCCTCACATATATATTCAGTGGTACAACTTGCTAGAGGCAGACCACTGATCCCTGTTTCCTGTGTCACCTGTTCCAGTATCCTCTCACATAGCAGTGGTACAACTTGCTAACGCAGACCACTGACTCCCCGGATACCTCCACTTGGATTTCATTCCTTCACTCAGACAGCGGTACAACTTGCTATCCGCAGACCGCTGACTCTCATCACCTCCTCGTTTCTGTTGGACATTCCTCCTCACTATAGCAGTGGTACAACTTGCTACCGCAGACCACTGACTACCCTCACGTGTCCTTTGTCCATACAGTTCCTCGTGTATTACTACATCCATATTACCAGTGCTGCTAGTCATAGACTTTCCTGAGCATCTCTATCATCTACTATTTCCTGTTCCGTGATCACCCTGCTACCAGAGTGTTGAAGTCGTATAATTGGATGAACGAAAGTATATTGGTTTGCCGTGCGTATTGCGAAGCGTATGCCACGTGTTATGTGGCGTGGTGCATTCGCACGGTAAAATACGCGCGCACACACTCGCATTACAACAGTTAGCTATTTATATAATTTCATATTGGTTCTGTTACACTGTAATTCAGGAGCAGATAGTATTCGGTTTATTATTAGTGTCATATATATATATATATATATATATATATATATATATATAGTGATTATATGTACATTGTAGTGTTATTAAAGGTTTAGGTAATAGGAAAGGTGTCATACCTGATATCATATTGAAGCCCTAATCATCAGCAGCTGTCCGGTGCAGTCGGCGAAGAGATCGCACATTGCATACTTTAGTTATTGATATTAGAGAGTAAACCTTTGTATGATACTGGCTATGAAAAGGAGCAGACCCCCTGGAGAGAAGACCCCCACCTTTGGATTCCTTAGATTGAATCAACCTATTACCTGTCTGGCCTGGACCCACCCAACGTCTGGACCTATAGAAACAATCTACGTCATCTCTATTGTTCACAATGAAACACTGACTGTATATATATTAGCTGCATCTCACTGGGGCCCCAGTCAACTCTGACACAATATTCTATACAGAATATTGTCCATCGGGTCCGGTGGTTGCGCAGCGTGCGCAAGCGATTGCATTTGGTATGTACTTATCTTTTGGTATTGGCTGTGCTGTACTGTACTTTATCATAATATAATAATGTATTGAATTGTTGATTATTTATATCTGCTAAAATAAATTACTTTGTGCTTTGGACACACATTCAATTGATTGGGCAATGCTTATTTTAAAACGATAGAATTACTTTAATAATTTGGGGGCTCGTGAGTTAGGAATTACGTTACCGGCAGGTATGCAACGCTTACGATATTCGGTTCCTCAACAAAGGGTGGATGGACGGACGCGTCGTATAAAGCAGGAAAGAACGTAATACGTCTAATACCTGTGGTTCACTGTGTGTTGCGAAACCGAATGTCCGTTGTTGCATAGACTGAAGGAACGCTAATTAGAATCTAGGGACAAGAAAGAAAAATGTTTCTTTTTTATTGTCGTTTTATGTTTTAAAAGTGTATTGCATTGCTGTGCGTACGTGTAGTTCCTGCTGTGCGTACGCGAACTTCCGGTAGATTTGCCACGTGGTTGAACAATAGTTTTGATAGTTGTTATATGCATACTGTAAGCACTTGGTAAAGTCTCTGAAAAGATCGTGCCATTGTTTGGGAAAGTTATTTTCTGTACAGAAAACAAAGGTTATGTGTGTGTATGTGAATAAATACATAAAGGCAAAAATATACTGGTAACTATAGGCAACTATAGGTTTTTACACGTGTGCCTAATACTAATCACGATGTTCACAGATAACTAGTATCTCTGAGCAGTGCGGTTGGACCGCATGGCAGGGCCTTGATTAAGTATTGGGAGGGCAGTGTGGAACTGTTGAAAATTGATAGCGCTTTAGTTCAGGTGTGTCTGACGGGGCATGTTAAAAAAAGGTGACCTGACAACAAAGGTTCTGTTCTAGGGCTGAGCAGGATATAAAGAAACCTTTGTGTGAGTGGTGTTCTGTTCTAACAAAGAGCAGGTGATAAAGAGACACCACAGAGTATACTTGGCAGGTATACTCAAAGCGAAAATAACAGGTTTTCGCGGCATTCCCAAATATTAATCGCAAAGCTTACCGATAGTTAGTATCCGTAGGCGGTGCGATTGGACCGCATGGTTGATTTAGTGCAGCCGTGATTGCGACTTGGGAGATGTGGGAGGAAATACGCTGCAACCACTGATATTCTTGATTGATATCGGGTGCTGACAGTGGTAAAGTACTCAAACTAGGAAGGGCATTGATATCTTTAAGGGGACGTGCCTGTTGAAAACGTCCAGGAATAAAAAAAAAATCTCTAGTAAGTTCTGTTTCAAAAGAGAACAGGTAAAAGTCTTTTTGTGTAGCGTTGAGAAATAGGTTGTTTTCACAATGGATATGAAGCAAACGCTAGAGATAGTTCATGTTGTGCTGCCTAATGAATGGCCGGTTGGTTCGGCAAAATATGTTATGTATAATAAACACGGTGCGTATGTTACGGCATATTGCGACAAATGGGTCAAGATGACCCGGGAGTGTGTGAAACCTTTCCCAAACATAGGTACTCTTGACTCAGAGGTGTTAAATAATGTTAGAGATAAAGTGCGGTTGATTAAATCAACAAAAACGAGAATTGAACATGATGACTGTTTAAAATTGTGGCAAAGGGAAGGTAACACGTGGCAGAGCAGCGAACGCACAGCGGAAGGGAGTGTAAGGAAAAACACGTGTTCAGCGGAAGTAAGCGTACCGGAAACAAGCATTCCGGAAGTGTGCGTTGCAAAGCGTGGCGAACTGAGCGCAAACACGCCCCCGATAAATTCGGTTGGGGCGGGAAGTACAGCCAATACCAAAAATGAAAAAATGGTAACTAGTAACTTGTATGGTGTTTTAAGTAATGTTAAAAGTAATGTTTCAGGACAAAGAAGAGGAACGGTCCCACCAGCAGGGGCAGCTGCTGAAAGTGGTGAGAATAATGAAAAGGTTAACACAGGGGGAGACATTCATTGTACTGCAACAGCAATTCCAACAACTAGGTCAGAACAGAGTGATTTAGTAGGCTTATATCCTATCCGCAGAACAGCAGTTCCCAATGGGAAAGCGGACAGAGATGGTGTAGTTCCCATGAAACAGGTAGCAGTGTATTCTCCATGGACTAAGACGGAACTATTTACAATAATGTCTGATTTCCCTGATCCTAGAAAAGATTTGGCCAAGTGTCAGAAATTTATTAGACATTTAGGTAATGCACATGAACCTACTAATAAAGATTGGCGAGTGCTGTTTAGAGCTTGTCTTCCTCTCGATACTGATATACAGAAGTTCATTGAGGGTTGTAGCTTGGAGAAGGATAAACCCTTAACTGAGGATAACAATCAGCATAATATTAGACGTATAATCAAAGAGTTGGCCGTATATTTTCCAGTGACTGTGGAATGGGGCAAAATATACAACATCAAACAAAAAGGTAATGAGAATACAACTGATTATTTTTCAAGGGCGCTAGCGAGCATTATTAAGTACACAGGAATATGGGATATAATGGTAAATCCACATTACAGGGAGGTAACTGTTGCAGTACTAATGGACGGCCTCCGGGAGGATCTAAGGACCTGGATACAAACCTCTTTTCCTAATTGGAGAGGTCTCACGGTAACTGATATTAGAGAGCATGCTATAGAACATGATAAAAATATATGTAAAAAGGAAAAAGCACAGAGTGATAGGTTAATGATGTTGAGTATCCAGGCATTAGAAAAACTACATCCACAACCTCAGAATTATAAAAACCACTATAAGGGACGAAAGAAACAGAAATCTTTGAAGTGTTTTAACTGTCTTAAAAAGGGACATTTGAGGAAAGATTGCAAAGAAAATATTAGAGCCAAGGCTAAGAAAATGGGACACGAAGCAAAGAGACTTGGCCCACCTAAGGGGGAATCACATAGACACCCACAGAGACGGCGCACACAAGTCTCGGAGACTTCTCAACAGTTTCCTGTGCACCTCATAGCAGCCAATGCCTTGGGGGAGAATCATAGTCAACCCTGGAGGTTAGGTCAGACCTGTAGTCCTACAAACAGGTGGGGTTTAAACTGTGGTAAGTAGTAGTGTACAAGAAACTGATTTCTAAAAGGTAACCTTTGTTGATTTTGTTTGTTCATTTATGTTGTGAAATGTTTGTTTTCCTAAATTGCTAGCCGACGACAAAGAATAGAAATGTTTGTTGTGTTTACTGTTTTAAGATAACTATCTTGTTTTTCTTTTCACAGGTAAAGGGGACACAAAAGGAGTATAGACAAGTGTTTAAAAGGGGTGAGATAGAGAAATAGAAGAATTACTCTTGAAAGACTAATTAACAATAGACAATTGGAACACTCTTTTGTTTTAGGCTGCAGTGACTCATGATAATTTGTTTGGCTGAGAATCATTATCCAACAATGAAGTATTTACATACTTTGCTCCAAAATATCGTTTTATGTGTTTCAGAGAAAATATGAGTCACTAAGAGTACATTTTTTCATTTCTCTATCATAAATTAGAAAAGTCCGTTGAAAAGGTATGTAGTCAATGAGATACCGAGTTCTTAATGAACAAATGACGGACGACACTGGATTGCACTGTTAAGACCCCCTAGTCAAGTACGGGAAGGGGTCATAGTTAGCAAATAGCTAAGGGGAACAGTGGAATGAATAGAGCCATTTCCCCATAGAGTCAGAGTCCAATCCAGCTGTCAGTTTGTTGTAAAAATCTCCCTTTCTACATGTATGTTTGTATTAAAACCTTTGTATTCCCATCATTCATTGCTTTCCTATTTCCCATTCTTTACACAAATGCTAGTCTCACTCTCTCTCTTTCTCTCTCTCTCTCTCTCTCTCTCTACCCTCTATCTCTCTCTCTCTATGTCAGGCGCCGCTCGGCGGCCGCCCGCCCGTCCACACAGAACGTCTGGTTGCCTAGCAACCAGACGCATCACTTCCCCTTCAGCCCGGCCGACCAGCTCAGACCCAGGAGCGTCCCCGTTGCTAGGCAACGGGACGCTGCTTGAAGAGAGCGCTACGGCGCTACAGTATGACTAGCGCTACGGCGCTACTGCTATGACAGCACTACTAGTGCTGAGGGCATTGGCTAGCAGCACTATTTAAGGCCCTCTGACCTCACCTCCTGTGCCAGAGTTTCAGGTCCTTTCCTGTCCTCCAGCGTTCCAGTGTTCCTGAGTCTATCTGTTTCCTGACCCTTGCTTTCCTCCAGTTTATTGCCGTTTGCCCGTGACCATTGTGACCCGGATTGCCTTGACTACCCCTTTTGGATCTCCCGTTTGTACCTCGCTGTCAGAACGTTATTGACCCGGCTTTATTCACACCCCGCTCGGATTCTCCTTGTGTACCTACATTGCCCGCACCGTTGCCGAACCTGCCTGTCTGACATTCCTCTCGTGCTTCGCTATCTGACTCGTGGAAGGACCGCGACCTGCGTGTTTCCTGCAGCTAAGCCCATACCTCCTTGCGGGGGTCCCTGGTGAACACCAGGGGCACGTTAGACTCCGCGCCTTCTTCCGAGTAGTGCCAACGATAGCAGGTACGCTATACTAGTCGTGACACTCTACTCTCTCTACTCTCTCTCTTTCTCTCTCTCTCTCTGCTCTGGTAGAGATAAAATCAGACAGTCTCAACAATGGGGCTAAAACATATTTTATGTTTTTACATAAGACAAATTCAGAGATACACACACTAGATTGACATGAGTTACAGAAACAGTCAGGGGTTTTGTTTTCATGTGTATAGAAACTGCTGATTTTAAGCAAAAAGGTTCTGTTGTGGAAATACGATTCATATGTTATAGATAGGGATGTGCACCGGCGACTTTTGAGGTCTCGTGTTTTGTGTTTTGGATCCGGATTTTCGTTATTTTTGAGGTTCGGATTTGTCTCGCAAAACACTTGACGAAAGGTCTCGGTTCGGATTTAAGGTATTGGATTCGGATTTTTTTTGAAAAAAACATAAAAAGTTTAAAAATCAAGTTTTTGGGCTTATTTTCACTCCTAGGCTATTATTAACCTCAATAACATTCAATAACAAGCATTTCCACTAATTTACAGTGTATTCTGAATCTGAACACCTCACAATATAGTTATTAGTCCAAAACGTTGCAACAAGGTATCTTTCTGGACTGCGTAGAGGAGTGGGTCACCACAATATATATTAAAAACCCTGAACTTTTATGATTCGCACCAATAATTGTACCTGGACTGCGTAGAGGAGTGGGTCACCACAATATATTAAAAACCCTGAACTTTTATGAATCGCACCAATAAATGTACCTGGACTGCGTAGAGGAGTGGGTCACCACAATATATTAAAAACCCTGAACTTTTATGAATCGCACCAATAAATGTACCTGGACTGCGTAGAGGAGTGGGTCACCACAATATATATAATAAGAAAACCATCAACTTGTTTGATTCGCACCAATAAATGTACCTGGACTGCGTAGAGGAGTGGGTCACCACAATATATTAAAAACCCTGAACTTTTATGAATCGCACCAATAAATGTACCTGGACTGCGTAGAGGAGTGGGTCACCACAATATATTAAAAACCCTGAACTTTTATGAATCGCACCAATAAATGTACCTGGACTGCGTAGAGGAGTGGGTCACCACAATATATATAATAAGAAAACCATCAACTTGTTTGATTCGCACCAATAAATGTACCTGGACTGCGTAGAGGAGTGGGTCACCACAATATATTAAAAACCCTGAACTTTTATGAATCGCACCAATAAATGTACCTGGACTGCGTAGAGGAGTGGGTCACCACAATATATTAAAAACCCTGAACTTTTATGAATCGCACCAATAAATGTACCTGGACTGCGTAGAGGAGTGGGTCACCACAATATATATAATAAGAAAACCATCAACTTGTTTGATTCGCACCAATAAATGTACCTGGACTGCGTAGAGGAGTGGGTCACCACAATATATATAATAAGAAAACCATCAACTTGTTTGATTCGCACCAATAAATGTACCTGGACTGCGTAGAGGAGTGGGCACTGGGCACCACAATAAAATATATAAAAAACCTTCAACAGGTCTGCATTACACTACACATACGGCTGCTCCTCCATCCTCTCCATCATATACATGTTGGAGTTTTAGCGTGTGACAACCTCTTGTTTTTGATAATGTCAGTGCATTTTAAATATTTTTCAATTTGCCCCACACCACTGAATGTACTTTATCTATGATACGCATCTATCTATCTTGACTGCGTAGTGTGGTGGCCCCGGTACACAATTTGGTACCGGGGCCACAATAAAATAAATACACCCTCCACGTGTCAGAATTCCACCAAACAAGTATCTGGACTGCGTAGTGGGGTGGCCCCGGTACCCAACTTGATACCGGGGCCACAATAAAATAAATACACCCTCCACGTGTCAGAATTCCACCAAACAAGTATCTGGACTGCGTAGTGGGGTGGCCCCGGTACCCAACTTGATACCGGGGCCACAATAAAATAAATACACCCTCCACGTGTCATAATTCCACCAAACAAGTATCTGGACTGCGTAGTGGGGTGGCCCCGGTACCCAACTTGATACCGGGGCCACAATACCTCCTCCAAACATGCTACAGACAATTCGTCATTGAGATCCCATTAAGTATGTTAAAGACAGACAGGGTCCAAGTGTTATTAGTTGACTTTGTAAAGAAAAAAACTGTCCCTGTTGCACATAGTCGTGCAATCAAGACTGACTTTTTCATTTAAAGGCACGATCTTTCAAGTGTAGTGTTTGTAAGTCTAAGTCATATTATACTTTTGGTAAAATTGGTTTTTTTTGTTCCTCTTTATGTTAATTAATTAGTAATAGAATTAAAGTAGGAAATAGAATTAAATAGAATTAAAGTAGGAAATAGAGTGGTATAGAGTTGTAGTGTGGTATAGATAGAGTGGTCCACACAATATAATAATAAAACCCTCAACTGGTCTGAATTCCACCAAACAAGTATCTTGACTGCGTAGTGTGGTGGCCCCGGTACACAATTTGGTACCGAGGCCACAATATAATTAAAAAACTCTCCACGTGTCGGAATTCCACCAAACAAGTATCTGGACTGCATAGTGGGGTGGCCCCGGTACCCAATTTGATACCGGGGCCACAATACCTCCTCAAAACATGCTCCAGACAATTCGTCATTGACAGACCCCAGACAGACAGGGTCGTAGTGTTATTGTTTGACTTTGTAAACCCAAAAAAATGTCCCTGTTGCACTTGCACATAGTCGTGCAATGAAGACTGACTTTTTCATTTAAAGGCACGATCTTTAAAGTGTCAGAAAGAGAGAGAAGACACAGGAGAGGAGAGTTGTAGCTGGGGACCTGGGGTGGAAGCTCCCAGGCTCCCCCAGCATTGCCTGGAAGTCTGAGCGTGGTGACTGAGCCAGGGCAAGGAATGTGTGCCCTGGATGAGGGGGAGAACTCCATGCCACTATAGTGAACCCAAGAGAGAGGGGGACACTGCACATGGAAGAGGCCCTGGAGTGAGGGCTGCTACAAGAGGCATGGTAGCTGTAGTGTCAGATCCTGAGGCTGAGAGTACACAGAGTGACGTGTCAGAGCACAGGAGACATTATCCCCGCAGAGGAGGGATGAGCTGCAGTTGAGAGGTCTGCTGTTGAAATAGGACATGCACACTTTAACAAACCAATCATTTCAGCGACAGGGCCTACCAAACAACTTTGACTGAAATGATTGGTTTGTTTGGGCCCCCACACCAAAAAAGCTATTCATCTCTCCCTGTACAGACTAAACAGGCTCTACTGAGGCAAGATGTCGTCCTCATCCTCAACCTCTGATTCCTCTCCCCCTACAGTGTGTACTTCCTCCTCATCGCACATTATCAATTCGTCCCCGCTGGACTCCACAACCACAGGTCCCTCTGTAGTATCTGGAGGGCAGTGCTGTACTTCATTGAGGAATTGATTATTCATTTTTATAAACATCATTTTTTCAACGTTGTGAGGAAGCAACCTCCTTCGCCGCTCACTGACCAGGTTCCCCGCTGCACTAAAAACTCTTTCCGAGTACACACTGGAGGGGGGACAACTCAGGTAAAATAGAGCCAGTTTGTACAGGGGCTTCCAAACTGCCTTTTTTTCCTGCCAGTAACAATATGGACTGTCTGACATGTCTACTTGGATGGTGTCAGCAAAGTAATCATCCACAATTTTTTCTATTGTGACAGCATCCAATGCAGCGAGAGTAGACATGTCTGCAATGGTTGGCAGGTCCTTCAGTCCGGACCAGATGTTATCAGCATCCCCGCCAGTGCCTCTTTTGGGAAAACTGAGCTTTTTCCTCGCAGCCATAGATGTGGAAGAAAATGAGGGTGGAGCTGTTGGCATGTCACGGTCCTCTTCAGAGGACAATCTCCTGACCAGCAGGTCTTTGCACCGCTGTAGATTTGTGTCCGCCGGAAACAGAGACACAACATACGCTTTAAACCGAGGATCGAGCACGGTGGCCAGAATGTATTCCTCTGACTTTAAAAGAGTGACCACCCTCGGATCCTGGCAAAGCGTACGAAGGGCTACATCCACAAGAGCTACATGCTTGCTGTAATCGCAATGGCTTACCAGCTCCTCCCTCACTTTCTCCAGCTGCTTCTGCAACAGCCTGATCAGGGGAATGACCTGACTCAAGCTGGCAGTGTCGGAACTGACTTCTCGTGTGGCAAGTTCAAATGGCTGCAGAACCTTGCACAACACGGAAATCAGTCTCCACTGCGCTTGACTCAGGCGCATCCCCACTCCTTTGCCTATGTCGTAGGTGGCTGTGTAGGCCTGAATGGCCTTTTGCTGCTCCTCCATCCTCTGCAGCATATAGAGGGTGGAGTTCCAGCGCGTCACAACCTCTTGTTTGAGGTGATGGCAGGGCAGGTTCAAGCTTTTCTGATGTGCCTCTAGTCTGCGGTAGGCACTGGCTGAATGCCGAAAGTGTCCAGCAATTTTGCGGGCCACCGCAAGCATCTCCTGCACACCCCTGTCACTCTTGAGGTAATGCTGCACCACCAAATTAATGGTGTGGGCAAAACATGGGACGTGCTGGAAATTGCCCATATTTAATGCCCGCACAATGTTACTGGCATTGTCTGACACCACAAATCCCCATGAGAGTCTAAGTGGGGTAAGCCACTGGGAGATAATTTCCCTCATTTTCTCTAATATGTTGGCAGCGTTGTGCCTCTTATTAAAGCCTGTAATGCACAATGTTGCCTGCCTTTGCATGAGCAGCCATTTTGTAGATGCTGCTACTGATGCAGCTGTTGCTGTTGCTGCGGAAGGGGATGCATCTACCCAGTGGGCTGTCACAGTCATATAGTCCTTCGTTTGCCCAGAACCACTTGTCCACATGTCCGTGGTTAAGTGGACAGTGGGTACAACCGCATTTTTAAGAGCACTGAGGACACTTGATCGTACTTCTCTGTACATTTTTGGTATCGCCTGCCTAGTGAAGTGGAATCTCGAGGGGATTTGGTACCGGGGACACAATACCTCCATCAACCCTCTAAATCCCACTCCACTGATGGCGGACACCGGGCGCACGTCTAACACCAACATTGCAGTTACAGCCGCAGTTATACGCTTTGCAATAGGGTGACTACTATCGTATTTGGTGGTCATGGCAAACGACTGTTGGACGGTCAATTGTTTGGTGAAAGACTTAGCGGTCTTACGACTTCCCCTCTGGGAAGATGACCGACTAACAGCAGCAACAGCAGCAGTGGCAGTAGTAGGCGTACCGCTGCAGGATTCCTCGGATGAATCCCGTATTGAGGAGGACTCAGTCTGGCTGGTGACTTGGGCTGCAGGACTGAATCTGATGGAGATTGTGGAGGAAGTTGACGAGGAGGGTGTTGCTGGTGTGTATCCAACTGGACCACGGGATTTAGGTGTCCCTGTACCGATGAGGGTCCTAGCCCCAGTTCCTGAACTAACCACTGAACTATGAAGGTTATTCAGGTGACGTATAAGGGAGGATGTTCCTAGGTGGGCAAGATCCTTACCCCTGCTTATTTGAGCTTTACATAAGCTACATATTGCCATACATTGGTTGTCTGGATTTGGATAAAAATAACTCCAGACCGAAGAGGTGCATTTTTTGGTCTTCTGACCAGGCATGACGATGGGCTTTTTCATCCCATGGACATCAGCTGTTTCCCCCCCTGGTGCCTCATTTACAATAACCACATCACCATCCTCATCATCAAGTTCCTCCACAGCGCCAGCTACATCATCAATAGCCTCCTCCCGAGCCACCTCTTCCCGTACAGTGATGGGAAGGTCAGGCTTGACAACCACCAACACCCTTGGACTCGCCTTGGGGATTTGTGATAATTTCTCTTTAGAAGGCAGAGTTGTTTGCTGTTTTGTTGCTGACAGCATAACTCTCTTCAATTTTTTGTAGGGGGGGGGAGGAGGAGGAGGGCTAAGATCCGTGGGTGAAGCTGAACCACTAGTCATGAACACGGGCCAGGGCCTAAGCCGTTCCTTGCCACTCCGTGTCGTAAATGGCATATTGGCAACTTTACGTTTCTCCTCAGATGATTTTAAGTTTCTCTTTTTGCTACTTTTTCTTAACTTGGGCTTTTTGGATTTTACATGCCCGGTACTACGAGATTGGGCATCGGGCTTGGAAGACGACGTTGATGGCATTTCATCGTCTATGTCATGACTAGTGGCAGCAGCTTCAGCATTAGGAGGAAGTGGGTCTTGATCTTTCCCTACTTTATCCTCCAAATTTTTGGTCTCCATTATATGTAGCACAAGATACTGCAGAATGTGTGAACTTGGTAATATTGCAGTACCAATGGACTTATAATGCTGGATTGGTTTTGCAAATTTGGTTATAATTATTATATATTTTTATTTTTTTTTAATTTTTTATTTTTTTTTACTTTTTTTTTATTTTTTACAAACTTGGGAATAATGGGGAAATAACTATGCCCTTAGAAGCACAGAGCACAGGACACAGCACCACTGGACTGAACAGGACACGGCACAGGACCCAGCAGCACTACGGAACTCAGCAGGACAGAGCACAGGACACAGCACCACTGGACTGATACTGCAGAATGTGTAAACTTTGTAATATTGCAGTACCACTGGACTTTTACTGCTGAATGTGTGAACTTGGTAATATTGCAGTACCAATGGACTTATAATGCTGGATTGGTTTTGCAAATTTGGTTATAATTATTATATATTTTTTTTTTTTTTAAATTTTTTTTTTTTTTTTTATTTTTTACAAACTTGGGAATAATGGGGAAATAACTATGCCCTTAGAAGCACAGAGCACAGGACACAGCACCACTGGACTGAACAGGACACGGCACAGGACCCAGCAGCACTACGGAACTCAGCAGGACAGAGCACAGGACACAGCACCACTGGACTGATACTGCAGAATGTGTAAACTTTGTAATATTGCAGTACCACTGGACTTTTACTGCTGAATGTGTGAACTTGGTAATATTGCAGTACCAATGGGCTTATACTGCAGGATTGGTTGTGAAAATTTTGTGGTAATTAAAAAATATTAAAGTAGTTTTTGGTATTTTATAAAAAAAACTTTTTTTTATTTTTTTAAACACAGGGGAATATTGGGGAAATAACTATGCCCTTAGAAGCACAGAGCACAGGACACAGCACCACTGGACTGAACAGGACACAGCACAGGACCCAGCAGCACCACTGACCTCAGAAGGACAGAGCACAGCACACAGCACCACTGGACTGATACTGCAGAACACAGCACAGCACAGCACAGCACAGCACAGCACAGCACTAAACAGCACAGCACTAAACAGCACAGAACTAAACAGCACAGAACTAAACAGCACAGAACTAAACAGCACAGAACTAAACAGCACAGAACTAAACAGCACAGAACTAAACAGCACAGAACTAAACAGCACAGAGGACCACCTAACACACCCTCCCTCTACCCTGATCAATGCCCGAGTGAAGATGGCGGCGACTAGCGGGGAATTTATAGGATCCGAGTATCGCGAGATCCGACAACGGGATTATGAGTCAGAGCCTCAGTTTCACTTTTGAATTTGGCGCCAATACCCGGATCTGTCTCGGATCCGACTCGGATCCGCAACGTTCGGGTGGGCTCGGATTTCAGAAATCCGAGCGCGCTCATCCCTAGTTATAGATTGCATATCTGTTTTGTTTTTTTGGGTTTTTTTGGGCTTGTGCCTCCTGTACAAAAATGTGCCTTTATATGGATGCACAAAGGGTGGGCAGGACAGGAGGACAGGAGATTGCTAGAGGATAGGCATACAGATATGCATCTCTGTGTAGAACATTGGAGTAGGATTTTTACCACAAGATACGACATAATGTGAAACCCTAGAAAATGTAGAATTTTCATGTTTTATAATTTTCACTGTTAGACAGGCATGTACTGGATACTGTTATATTTGAAGAAAGTGTTATAGAAAGAGACCTCTTTGCCTTTCCCACTTAGTCAAGTAGCTGAATATGAGGTACTGAGAATGACATGTGAGTTGGCAGAGGGAAAATCGATTGATATACATTGGTCTTTAGCATATTTCTAGTCTAGAGGGCGATGTTGAGGTGACTGAGAAATCGTTTTATAGCAATACCAACACATGATTAGGACACTACATAGAGGACTTTATACAGTGACCAAGTTACCAACTGAAGTAGCTGCTAGTAAGGTCCACACTTACACGCACAACCATACAGGGCTGTCACACCAGGGAGAACATAGCTGTCAAATAGACAACAGGGTTTTATGTGACAGCTAAACAAATCTATGTTTTGTTTGTTTTTCGTTGTATTGTTTTAGTTTTAAAAAGGTGAACACACACACATGCACGCATACACATATTGGTTTAATATAGGAAGATTTGTGTTACCTGAGGGATAAACGGTCTGGAAGGTGAAGAGATGTGGTGAGGAGTCTGGTGGACTCTGGAGAGATGGACAAGGTAGACTAAGAGAGCCATCCCATATCCCTCCTGCTGATGGGTTCTCCTCCAGGTAAAACAAATACACGTCATCCAATTACCACCATGCAGGATCCTCAAGTATACACAGGTGTACCAATGAAATATGTCTGGGTAGTGGTGTATTGAAATGTGTCTAATGTATTACTGTATCATACTCAAAGCTTTTGTTATTCAATGTGATAGTCCCAGAGTTATAATAGATAATAGGGGTATTCATGTTATTGATAATAGATGTATAATGTATGAGTAGTGGTAACAAATCACATACTTTCAGTTAGCCATAAACCAGTGTGAACATAAAGTAGTGGTACTCGGTAGAATGAATTGAATGGAATAAGAGTTGGAACTTGATTGAAGTGCCACTAGTCCTTTCCCGCTACCAAGAGATCACCCCTGGGCAGACTCCTAACCTGTCAGTTTTTGAAATGTTCTTGACCCCTCGTGAGATGAGATTATAACTGGGAGGCTAGGTTAGACCTTGAGAGAAGGTAAATAGTGAGACAGCAACCGAGAACGTCCAAAACACTGTTTCCTGAAAGGTCACACTAAATGTCAGGATGTTGGATCAGGAGAGTAAGTTGTGGAGCTGTAATTTCTTAAGCTTAGGTTATTTGCCAGACAGGTACCAGGTGTAGGCTACCAGCCTCACGGCTTCAAGGGTAGCAGAGACACACTGGTGCCCATACCACCCACTGCAGAGGGGCCAACACTCAGAGAAGGGTCCAAGGGCACTCATGAGTCTGTACTGGAAGGCCTCGAATGCAGTTAGTAGCACCTGAGCCAAAGGCTAAGACTGTTGTCCAGCATGAAGTTGTAGTTTTTCCTCTTTTGTGTTCTCTCATTACATTTTCTTATCAGGGCGGTTAATTCTTTCGATTATTAGCAGGTGACAGAGACTGGTTCGGGTAATGATAAGGAAGTATTGGGGAGGAAGAAGTTAGTAGCATAATCAGTCCGGCCAATTACTCTATTCAATTCAGGGGTAAAGGAAAATTTGGAAACCTTGGAGCTTGGAGAAAGTGCGAGGGGCTATTGTCTGAGTAGCATTACGTCCGTAAGTACGGCGACCCCATAGTTAAAAAGAGACACACCCAGCGATGCCAGTCCAGTAATATTCGGACTTGAGCAGGCATCCTTGAGAATGATTATCATTCTTGGGAGGGTAAGGTTTTAGGCCAGACAAAGTGCTGGCTCACGCGTGCCTCAGTGATTATATCAAGTAGGACTAGTTCTCTTTCCACTAAATATTCTTGAGGTACCCGAACTATGGGTGGGAGGTCACTAGGGGAAAAAGTAGGACACCTAGGTCCCTTAGTCTGAAGTCTCCCAATGCTTTACAAGCCGATCACTGTTAAATCTGAGTATTGGGAGACTGGGAAGAACGAACAGACAATAGCCCGCCCACAAGTGTTGATGAAAAGAACTGGTGACATTATTAGATGTGTGTATATTAACGCAAGCTGAAGGAGATTGCATATGACATTATTGATAGACATAGGATGATGCTATTGATGAACATGAAGTGTTTAAATGTATTCTGAGCTTAAAGACATGCGTTGGACAGAAGAACCTGTTAAACTTGAAGAACTGTAGTAGAGAATTCTGTATAGCTGATACACGTTCTACTGTACCATGTACCTCTCCAAATAATGTAAGTGTTTTATTGCACCATTGAAGGGCATACAAAAGGTTATCTCCAAGCTCCAGAAGTGTACGGTTTATAGTAAAAGAAGAAGTCGTTTAGAGGATTAAGACTCTGTCTTATGATAACTTGTTTAGATCTACAAACAGCGGGGACATACACCAAGGGGGATTTGTATTACATAACAATGAAACGTGGTACTGAGATCCTGCTTATAACATCTTTAAGGTGATAGTTTATTGTACTATCAAAGGGTGGACTGTTGAAGTCGTATAATTGGATGAACGAAAGTATATTGGTTTGCCGTGCGTATTGCGAAGCGTATGCCACGTGTTATGTGGCGTGGTGCATTCGCACGGTAAAATACGCGCGCACACACTCGCATTACAACAGTTAGCTATTTATATAATTTCATATTGGTTCTGTTACACTGTAATTCAGGAGCAGATAGTATTCGGTTTATTATTAGTGTCATATATATATATATATATATATATATATATATATAGTGATTATATGTACATTGTAGTGTTATTAAAGGTTTAGGTAATAGGAAAGGTGTCATACCTGATATCATATTGAAGCCCTAATCATCAGCAGCTGTCCGGTGCAGTCGGCGAAGAGATCGCACATTGCATACTTTAGTTATTGATATTAGAGAGTAAACCTTTGTATGATACTGGCTATGAAAAGGAGCAGACCCCCTGGAGAGAAGACCCCCACCTTTGGATTCCTTAGATTGAATCAACCTATTACCTGTCTGGCCTGGACCCACCCAACGTCTGGACCTATAGAAACAATCTACGTCATCTCTATTGTTCACAATGAAACACTGACTGTATATATATTAGCTGCATCTCACTGGGGCCCCAGTCAACTCTGACACAATATTCTATACAGAATATTGTCCATCGGGTCCGGTGGTTGCGCAGCGTGCGCAAGCGATTGCATTTGGTATGTACTTATCTTTTGGTATTGGCTGTGCTGTACTGTACTTTATCATAATATAATAATGTATTGAATTGTTGATTATTTATATCTGCTAAAATAAATTACTTTGTGCTTTGGACACACATTCAATTGATTGGGCAATGCTTATTTTAAAACGATAGAATTACTTTAATAAGAGTACCATATTACCATCTATACTGCTCTGGTAAGCCTATCACCTGGTGATCCCTGGGTAAAGACTCCTAGTGCCCGTGACAGTAAGATCAGGCCATGACAGACCCAGATACGGAACCTACAGCCAAAGAGATGCTGCAGCATCTGGTCACCCGTGTGGAGCAACAGGATGCTCGCCAACAGCTGTTACTTCAATGCTACCAGTCGTTAGCCTCCCAAGGACCATCTGGACAGCCTGTTACAGCTAATGTTGAAGCTCCTGTGCTTTCCTCCGTTTCCCCAGTGCCATCCCAGGTGTCTACAGCTCCCACGCTTCACCTGCCTACTCCGTCAAAGTACGATGGAGACCCCAAAACTTGTAGGGGTTTCCTTAACCAATGCTCAGTTCATTTTGAGCTCCAACCTCAAAATTTTTCTACCCACCGTTCCAGAGTGGCCTATCTTATCTCATTGTTTTCTGGACAAGCTCTAGCTTGGGCCTCCCCTCTGTGGGACAGAAACGATCCTGTATTACAAGATAGTGCCAAATTCATTTCTATGTTCCGAAGTGTGTTCGATGAACCAGGTCGTGTGACCTCCGCTGCTTCCAGCATTCTTCGTTTACGTCAAGGTTCTCATACAGTAGGCTAGTACGTCATTCAATTTAGGATATTAGCCTCTGAACTTCAGTGGAACACTGAAGCATTAATTGCCGCCTTCTGGCAGGGGCTCTCCGATAAAATTAAAGATGCACTGACTACCCAAGAGCTTCCTTCGTCACTAGAAGATTTGATCTCTCTTTGCCATCGTGTAGACATGAGGTTTCGTGAAAGAGAATCTGAGAAAACAACTTCAGTTAAAGCACCTCTTCGCTCAACCCCTCAGTTTCGTCCAGCTTCACCTTCCGTGATTCCCATGGAGATAGGACGTTCCAAATTATCTTTAGAAGAGAGGAAACGAAGAGTAAAGAATAGACTTTGTATCTATTGTGCTGATTCCACACATATGCTCAGTTCTTGCCCTAAGAAATCGGGAAATGCCAGGCCCTAACTAGTTCTGGAGAGGTGAAGTTAGGGTCCCTGGAGTCCTCTCCATCTTCTATGAAATTAAAAGTCTGCGCTTTTGATGTTACGATTTCCTTTGCTACCAAATCCTTTGAGTCTCAGGCACTGATTGATTCTGGAGCAGCAGGAAATTTCATTTCTAAATCCCTAGTGAATCAATGGTCCCTACCAGTGATTACTTTGAAAACACCGATTACTGTGACTGCTATAGATGGATCACGTCTCATCAATGGTCTCATCACTCAGAGTACGTCTCCAGTAACACTTCAGATTGGTGTGCTACACCATGAAGAGATCTCGTTTTTAATTCTTCCAGTTACGACAAGTCCGATTGTCTTAGGCCTTCCATGGCTTCAATGTCATTCTCCCCAGATTGACTGGCGCACTCCTCAAGTTACGTCTTGGGGAGCTGAATGTCATCATCGTTGTCTTTCTCAAGTCATTCCTCTTAAAGTACAGCAATCTTCCATCTCATCTTCCTCACCGGGACTCCCTCCTCAGTATGCTTCATTTGCCGATGTTTTTGATAAAGCTCAGTCTGAACGTCTTCCTCCTCATCGTTCTTGGGATTGTCCGATCGATCTTCTACCTGGCAAGACTCCTCCTAGGGGTCGGGTCTATCCACTTTCGTTACCTGAAACTCAAGCCACATCTGAGTACATCCAGGAGAATCTCCAGCGAGGGTTCATTCGACCTTCCACCTCTCCCGCTGGAGCCGGATTCTTCTTCGTAAAAAAGAAGGATGGATCACTACGCCCCTGCATAGATTTTCGTGGACTCAATGCCATTACTATTAAGAATCGGTATCCCATTCCGCTGATCACTGAGTTATTTGATCGCATCAAGGGAGCTCGGATCTTTACCAAGTTGGATCTTCGTGGTGCCTATAATTTAATTAGAATCCGTCCCGGTGACGAATGGAAGACAGCGTTCAACACCAGAGATGGGCATTATGAATATCTAGTAATGCCTTTCGGGTTGTGCAATGCCCCCGCTGTTTTCCAAGGCTTCGTTAATGAGATCTTTCGGGACTTATTATATGTATGTGTCGTTGTCTACCTGGACGCCATATTGATCTTTTCACAGGACCTGCCTTCTCATCACCAACATGTGGCAGAGGTCCTTTCCAGACTCCGGGAAAATTCATTATTCTGTAAACTAGAAAAATGTTCATTCGAGTTGCCCCAGATTCCATTTTTGGGGTATATTGTTTCCGGAGTTGGCCTGAAGATGGATCCAGAAAAGGTGAATGCTGTATTACATTGGCCCCAGCCAACTACTCTTCGTGCAATCCAACGTTTTTTAGGTTTTGCTAATTATTACAGACGCTTTATTCAAGATTTTTCGTCTATTGCATCTCTTATAGTGGCCCTAACTCGCAAGGGGGCCAACACTAAACAATGGTACTCCGAGGCCCTTCAAGCTTTCCAGTGTCTCAAAGAGTCCTTCTCCTCTGCTCCCATTCTTCGACAGCCTGATGTGACACTTCCCTTCTTCCTAGAAGTAGATGCCTCTAATGTGGGCTTAGGAGCCATTCTCTCCCAACGCTTGGACCAACAAAAATTCCATCCTTGTGCCTTTTACTCTCGGGGTCTCCTGCCTGCAGAGAAAAATTACACGATCGGGGACAAGGAGTTGCTGGCTATCAAAGTTACATTAGAGGAGTGGAGATACTTATTGGAAGGAGCTCGTCATCCGGTGACGATTTTCACAGATCATAAGAACCTGTCATATCTACAGTCTGCCCAATGCTTGAATCCTCGTCAAGCAAGATGGTCTCTTTTCTTTTCCCGTTTCGAATTAATCATAACCTTCAAACCAGCTGCCAAGAACAAGAAAGCTGACGCTCTATCTCGAGCTTTTGTGACGTCCTCTGACATTGAAGAGGTTTCCAATCATTCTATATTAGAGCATGTATATATGTATCTCGCTGGCTGCTTCGTCCACCAAAGTGCTACCATTTGGGAAGACCCTCGTGCCTCCTACTCTGAGGAGGAAAATCCTTTCGTGGTTCCATTCTTCTCGTTTTTCTGGACATGCTGGTGAACGCAAGACCTTTGAGATTCTCTCTCGAAGTTACTGGTGGCCCTCGATGAGGAGAGACGTCAAAGAGTTTGTTGCTTCCTGTGAATTGTGTTCTCAGTTCAAATCCTCCCGCAGAACTCCAGCGGGGTTGCTGCAACCACTACCCATTCCGGTCAAGCCCTGGACCCATATTAGTATGGACTTTGTTACTGATCTGCCATCTAGTAAAAATTGTAATACTATTTGGGTAGTGGTAGACAGATTTTCGAAGATGGCTCATTTTGCTCACTCCTGTCTGACAGCCTGCTTCTGAACCATGGTACAACTTGCTAGAGGCAGACCACTGATCCGTTTCCTGTGTCACCTGTTCCAGTATCCTCTCACATAGCAGTGGTACAACTTGCTAACGCAGACCACTGACTCCCCGGATACCTCCACTTGGATTTCATTCCTTCACTCAGACAGCGGTACAACTTGCTATCCGCAGACCGCTGACTCTCATCACCTCCTCGTTTCTGTTGGACATTCCTCCTCACTATAGCAGTGGTACAACTTGCTACCGCAGACCACTGACTACCCTCACGTGTCCTTTGTCCATACAGTTCCTCGTGTATTACTACATCCATATTACCAGTGCTGCTAGTCATAGACTTTCCTGAGCATCTCTATCATCTACTATTTCCTGTTCCGTGATCACCCTGCTACCAGAGTACCATATTACCATCTATACTGCTCTGGTAAGCCTATCACCTGGTGATCCCTGGGTAAAGACTCCTAGTGCCCGTGACAATGAGATCTTCCGGGACCTGTTATATGTTTGTGTCGTTGTCTATCTGGACGACATATTAATTTTTTCTCAGGATCTGCCCTCTCATCATCAACACGTGGCAGAGGTCCTTTCCAGACTCCGAAGAAATTCTTTATTTTGCAAATTAGAAAAATGTGCCCCAGATTCCATTTCTGGGATATATTGTCTCCGGAGTTGGCCTTCAGATGGATCCAGAAAAGGTGAATGCTGTATTACATTGGCCCCAGCCAACTACTCTTCGTGCAATCCAACGTTTTTTAGGTTTTGCTAATTATTACAGACGCTTCATTCAAGATTTTTCGTCTATTGCATCTCTTATAGTGGCCCTAACTCGCAAGGGGGCCAACACTAAACAATGGTACTCCGAGGCCCTTCAAGCTTTCCAGTGTCTCAAAGAGTCCTTCTCCTCCGCTCCTGTTCTTCGACAGCCTGATGTGACGCTTCCCTTCTTCCTAGAGGTAGACGCCTCTAATGTTGGCTTAGGAGCCATTTTATCCCAAAGATCGGAACAACAAAAATTCCATCCTTGTGCCTTTTATTCCCGGGGTCTTCTACCCGCGGAGAAGAATTATACCATCGGGGACAAGGAGTTGCTGGCCATAAAAGCAGCATTAGAGGAGTGGAGATATTTGCTGGAGGGAGCTCGTCATCCTGTAACAATTTTTACAGACCATAAAAATTTGTCATATCTACAGTCAGCTCAATGTTTGAATCCTCGTCAAGCAAGATGGTCTCTTTTCTTTTCTCGGTTTGAACTTATTATAACCTTCAAACCAGCTGCAAAAAATAAAAAAGCAGACACCCTATCCCGGGCATTTGTGACGTCCTCAGACGTTGAAGATGGTCCTAACCATTCTATATTAGATCCCAAATGTGTTTCTCTGGCTGCTTCATCCACCAAGGTGCTACCATTTGGGAGAACTCTCGTGCCTCCATCTCTTAGGAAGAGAACTTTGTCTTGGTTTCATTCTTCACGTTTTTCTGGACATTCTGGTGAACGCAAGACTTTCAAAATCCTTTCTCGAGTCTACTGGTGGCCCTCTATGAGGAGAGATGTCAAAGACTTCGTGGCTGCCTGTGAGTTATGCTCCCAGTTTAAAACTCTCCGCAGAACACCAGCGGGTTTACTTCAACCACTACCCATTCCTTCCAAGCCTTGGACCCATATTAGTATTGACTTTGTTACAGATCTTCCTCCTAGTAAAAAGTGTAATACCATTTTGGTAGTGGTGGCTAGATTTTTGAAAATGGCACATTTTGTTCCTTTGACCAGTTTACCTTCTTCATCTACTCTGGCTGATCATTTCATCAAAGAGATTTTCCGAATTCATGGATGTCCTTCTGAGATTGTTTCAGATAGAGGAGTGCAATTCGTCTCCAGATCCTGGCTAGCCCTTTGTAAGACCTTGGGTATTCGATTATCACTCTCATCTTCCTACCATCCTCAATCAAACGGACAGACTGAGAGAGTCAATCAAGTTCTCGAGACTTTCATAAGGATGTTCTCCTCAGCCAACCAAGACAACTGGGTAGATTTGCTCCCATGGGCTGAATTCGCCCATAACAACATGTATCATGAGTCATCTTCAAGAAGTCCATTCTTTGTGGTTTACGGTCACCATCCGTCTTTCCCGGAATTTCCTGCCCTCCCTCCCACCCAAGTTCCTGCGGTGGAGACTGTTTGTCAGACCTTCAAAAATATTTGGTCTCAGGTTAAAACATGTTTAAAGAAGACATCTGCCAGATATAAGTCCTTTGCAGATAAAAAGAGACGGGCTATTCCACCACTTAAAATTGGAGATCGTGTATGGCTATCAACCAAAAATATTAGTTTGAAGGTTCCATCTATGAAGTTCGCTCCTCGTTTTATTGGTCCATATAGGATCACTCAAGTGATAAATCCAGTTTGTTTCAAACTTCTACTACCTAAGAACCTTCGTATTTCCAACGCCTTCCATGTGTCATTACTCAAGCCTCTTATCATCAACCGTTTTTCTGTTCCTCCTTCAGCACCTCGGCCAGTTCAAGTTCATCAAGAGGAGGAGTTTGAGATCACTCATATATTAGATGCAAGAATTTCGCGAGGAGTTCTTCGTTTCCTCGTTCATTGGAAGGGCTTTGGTCCCGAAGAACGTTGGTGGATTCGGGCAGAAGATCTCAACGCCCCAGCTCTTCTACGAAAATTTTATTCTAAGTATCCGGGCAAACCCGGCTCCATGTGTTCTGTGCCCACCTTTAAAAGGGGTGGTACTGTCACTCACCGGACCGTGGGTGCCTCTTCGCTGGTCCGTGGCTCTCCAGTGTTCCTGCCGGCGCCTGTCCTGGGCCGTGGCCGCCCGCCATCCTGATGGTCTGCGCATGCGCAGTTCCTAAGAACTCTTCTGACCTTTGCTTTTAGTTAATTGGTTGATCAGGCCACGCTCCCTATTTAAAGCACCTGTGTTCATTACCTCGTTGCCTAATCTTGGAGTTTCATTCCCTGTGAGTCTCTGAAGGTGTTCCTGTGTACTTCTCCATGTCTTCAGCTTCCTGCTGATTCCTGCTCAACTCATTGCCGGTTTCCAGACCGCTTCAAGTCTCCTGTGTTCTACTATGTCTTCAGTTCCCTGCTGATTCCTGCCGGTTTCCAGACCGCTACAAGTCTCCCGTGTTCTACTATGTCTTCAGTTCCCTGCTGATTCCTGCTCTAATCATCTGCGGCTTCCAGTCCGCTATTACCTCCAGTGTTCTACTCGTGTTCGCTATCTCAAGTGATTCCTAAACTGAACTGCGGTATGCTTACTTTCTATTGACTGTATTTGTTTACTGCATATCCGCTTGGACTGTTCTCCACTTACCCACGGAATCCTCTATCTCCCTGAGACTGTGTTATTACTCCGCATATCTGCTGGGAAGTTTACCTCTTTGTTCAGTCGTGAGATACATATGCTAATTGACCTTCTGCTATTAGCCTGGATTCCAGTAGTGAATACGTCTCTGTCAAGCAGCGCCTGCCACACCAACATAGACTTGTGCATATTGTTTGGGATCAAGTTCCTTGTGCTCTCAGTGTTTACATTCTATGTTTCCACTCATCAACACTTGTACACCTCCTCACCATAAGCAGTGGTACAACTTGCTATACGCAGACCACTGACTTCCCCGCTACCTACCTGCACCTGGACAAGTCCTCTCACCATAAGCAGTGGTACAACTTGCTATACGCAGACCACTGACTTCCCCGCTACCTACCTGCACCTGGACAAGTCCTCTCACCATAAGCAGTGGTACAACTTGCTATACGCAGACCACTGACTTCCCCGCTACATACCTGCACCTGGACAAGTCCTCTCACCATAAGCAGCGGTACAACTTGCTGTACGCAGACCACTGACTTCCCTGTTACCTTCCTGCACTTCTTCACGTCCATCAAGATCCTCGTGTTCATATCTACCTAATCATTAACCAGATTGCTGCTAGTCATTGACTTTTCTATTTGCATCCTCTCACCATCTGCTGAGTCATATGTTCCGCTAGTCACCCTGCTACCAGAGGACCACTGTGTAACCCACACTACTCTGGTAAGATCATCATCTGGTGATATCCTGGGCAAAGACTCCTAGTGCCCGTGACAATGGCATAATAATGTTTAAGCAGTAAATGAATGATCAATCCACCACCACTTGTATGATATAGGTGAACTGCACACACAGGAAATATGATAAAAACACCCGTGGTTTTTCTTTCAAAGTCGCCCCTTAAGATATATGCTTACAAAAGGACACTCCTCAATGCGTATGTATAGAAGGAAAGCACTGACGTCCCTTTCTCATGAATACAGCGCGTCCTCCTTCAGACTCCACTCCACATGTGGTCATAAAAGGAAGCAGTAGAACAAACATCTAGTGCATTAACTTCATAATTTAATTGGCAATAAAATCACATACAAATGCATGAAATTCTTGACGCTATAGAAAAATAATGCCCGTACCACAAGTACAAGTGAAAAATGCATAAATAGTAAAACCGACTGCAGCTCGATTCACCACTCCACAATCACCACTGGTCACTCGTTGTTCCGGGTCCTGCAAGCCACCCAACTGTTCTTCCCGGGTCTTTATCAAGGCATACTAAACTCAGAGAACTTGTCCCGCTTGAAGTAATCCTCGGTATTAGATTTGATGGAATGATAATGATGTCAGCTGTGAGTTCTCCACACGCCCCTCTTGAGTTTCAAAACGAGGGCTTGTTTACAATATCTTTATCGATCATGAACATTCGTGCACATCGGGACATGTGTAAAATATAAAACGTAAATCAGCAATGTCATAGAACTCGATTCAGTGACTAATGACAGTATTGGAAATATACTGCTGACAACATATAAAAAATATATCAGTATATAAACATATAAAATATCAACATGTAAAAGAATGAACATGTAAAAGAATATAGAACCCCACTTATATACTGTGAGCGGCGAACACAGGGCCGAGCATAAATGTAGCGTCTGTGGTATAACAAGAAAAAATCTAACGGACAAAAAAAATCTACATGGACAAAAAACGTCCAAGGAGTAGGGATATAATCCAAAGGTAAGTATAAATTTCCAACTTGTCGTTTAAAGTAACAAAACACCCCTGCTCACAGTATATGTGAAGGAACTGAGTAAAATGGATATAGTAAACAAAATAAAATGACAATATCCTACCAATACAAAATGTGCTAGCATAATCTATCTGGATGATGAAAAAACAGGATCTATAATCTACTGAAATGAAATATAGAATAAATAACTCCTATCCTAAAATAACCTATGCAAGGTGAACAACATCCCTACATAGGACTACATAATAGATGTAAAACAAAAAACACACCTGAACCTACAGAAACCATTTAATTTCAAATTCAGCATTAAGACCTGTAGGCATCAAAGCTTTAAGATTAAAAACCAACGCATTTCAGCCCTTGCTAGATTTCCTACCAAGTCCCTATTCCTCCATGAAGTATTTATGGTTTGTATACCCCAAAACTGATCAATGAATCATGGATCACAAGAATGTTTTTCCTTGAAATGTTGTGGAACAGAATGGGTTTCCATCCCCTTTTTAATGTTGTAAATGTGTTCTCGCAACCTCACTTTAAGGGGACGAGTGGTTTTTCCTACATAAATTTTCCCACATGTACACTTAATAAATTAGATGACATTTCTCATGTTACACGTGATAAATTGTTCAATGGTAAACTTAAAACCGTTAATCTCTAATTTAGTGGTTTTAGAAATGGTTGTTTTGCATGTTTGACAAGCTGCACATAATCCACATCTGTGGAAACCCACCGTTCTAATAGATTTTCTACATTCCTCATCAAGATGGCTCCTAACCAAACTATCCATGACACTTACGACTACCACTGACTTGAAGAGCGGAATAGGGGAGGGAAGGGGTGGATGAATGTAGGCAATGTACGGTAAGGGTGTTCCCAAGCAGATGCGGGTGATTCAAGTTTTCAGACATAAGATTTGCAGCTGTTCCAGGGCAGGTGTAACTGACGGATGATAGTGATGACCAAACGCAGCAATCCCTCTCACAATGTAATGAGATGATTGACAATTCACTTGCACACCTGACATCACTCATCTCAACAAACAACATTATTAGATCATGGCAGGTGAATGAGAATGTGCCATTTCATTTCCAAAAAACAAGTAAAAACAAATATTTGCTGACTGCTTACTTAAAAAAGAGGTAGCTGAAATTTTCCCAAGTATATCTCAATAACAACAAAAGTATTTTATTTGGAAAGCACTGCATACGTTAGTATGTGAGGATGTTTTAAATTGTCTTACTGACTCATATTCAAAATTTAGTTAATTGTGAGAATTAAAAAATACAACTACTTGCAGTGCAGTATATTGTTTCAAATGTTTAGATCCAGTTGCATAAATTGGGCAATGCGGTTTTATCTATTTTAGGAGTGTGTTGCCTATGTGATGCAGGTTATACATAGTTGCATACATTATAATTTGATTATGGTTTAAAAATGACATTTCATGCTTTTTTATGCTGCTTTTATTTGAAAAAAATGTTTTTGTTTTGACACAGAACATTAAAAAGTTTAAGTATTCGGCTGCACCAAGCTTTGTGAGCTGTATGTTTTGTCTATAATGTGTCATTTCAAAGGGAACACAAACATCTACAATGCATAAGGGAATTATTCACAATATTGCCACCCAGAGTGGGGTTCCATGGCTGGAAGAGGCCTAGGTTGCTGGCCAGTAGTCCTCTCCATATTCACAAAATTATATGTGATTTCATCTTACTTTTCTTGTGAATACCTATTGGGTTTGCTTAAATTGTAATGCTTACAATAAATGGATAAATAACCAAGCAAACAGTTTTTTCTCTCAAAACGGTGCATTCAGTGAAACAAACAGGTAAAATATTGAAAATTACGAGCACATATGAAACACACAAAAATAATTTTGATTTGTGCACTTGCTTGTCCCCTGTGCCAATTTATATGCTTCTTGACTGGAGCTGTCTCCATGTCACCTGGGCAGCAGTTACCATAGGGTTAGGGGGGCAATAGGTGTCATAAGGGCAGGAGGACAACAGGTGTCACAGGGACAGGAGGGGCAACAGGTGGATTCCTAATATTATAAACAATGGCACTGGTCAATTTCTCGAAAGTGCTATGGATGATTGTGTGTTTCTTATATGGTCCATTTTTTGGTGTGATGCTGCGTTGGTTTAATACATTTTCAGAAACAATTTTTGAGAGATTGACCGATGTCCGCTTCCACAGATGGTTCTTCATGTGGCGGTTGTTCCTCTGCCCCATCAAGGGTGCCCTCGGCTGTGGGTTCCTGTCCAACCTCAGCATCCACATCAACATGTCAGACGCCGTCCCCGCTGATCCCCTGTCAGACGGGGAACGGACGTCTGACCTTCCTGTCGGCGGTCCGGGACTCGACTTCCGGGTTCTTCGGGCGCATGCGCCCTGTTCCCCGTTCCGTTGCTAGGCAACGGAACGCCGCTGCTCCTATGAATACCGCCTCCTCCTGCCCGCCAATCAGCTTACCCTAGCCTCTATTTAAACCTGTCTCTGGCGCCATTAGGGTGCCAGAGTAACAGGTTCACCACCAGTGTTCCTGGCTTCCACACTCCCTTGTTGTTCCTGAGTATCCTGCTACCTGTTTACTGTTGTGACCCAGGCTTGGCGACCATCCTCTTCTTCTGTGTGACCCATTCTGTACCGTGACTTCGGCTTGGCGACTACTCTACTGGATTTCCTTTTTGTACCTGATATCCCTGATTGCTGTGACCCGGAACCGTCTGACCTCTCTACGCTACACTGGTAACTGGCTAATAGGACCGCGACCTGCGTGCTCTCTGCTGCGAAGTCCAAACCTCCTTGCGGGGGTCCCTGGTGAACACCAGGGGCACGTTAGACTCTGCGCCTGTTGGACCAGTTGCGCTAATACCGGTTAGTGTCTATTTCTCTTCAGCCTTCATAGGCCTACAGCGTGACACAACATAATGGAAAAAAAATGACAAAATATTCATGAATGTTTTGTGAATAACACCCAACTTTTTGCAATTTATAAGTAGATTTCATAACACACATTAGTAATTTCACATGAGAAATGTACATGTCAAGATGCGCACGAAGGATGAGTGGGATCCTGCTGTCTCAGCTGGTATTGGCTAGACTCCACCCAGAGGCGCGGAGTCGAACAGAACGGAAGGTATTCACCAGGGATCCCCGCAAGGAGATTTGGGCTTAGCGGCTTCCTCCCTGCAGGTCGCGGCCCTCTAGAGAAGTTCCCAGTGAGACAGAGCAGAGAAGTAACTTGAGAGGTGACATGAGGCTGAGGAATGAGGCCCAAAGAAGGGTAGATCACAGGAGTCTTACAGTAGTATACTGGAGAGGAGGAGGTGATGATCCACGAGTGGAGAAGATAAGCAGAGGTCAGCGATGCACAGGGTATACAGCAGATGATGAACCACAGCTATTTACCACTTGGGAGTGGAACGGGTCAGTGGCGGTCAACGGTGCGTGCAGGAAAGGTAGTGGGCGTTGATCACAACGATTACCACTAAGGAGTGGAACAGGTAGGCAGAGATCAGCGGTGCACAGGGTATATAGCAGACGATGAACCACAGCTATTACCATTTGGGAGTGGAATAGATCAACGGAGGTCAACGGTGCATTCAGGCTAGGTAGCGGGCGTTGATCAGAACAATTACCACTAACGAGTTGAACAGGTAAGCAGAGATCAGCGGGTGCATGCAGGAAAGGTTACGAGTGTAGATCACAACGACGAGAAGGGAGCTGCTTCCAGGCCAGATGAAGTCTCGAATAACCAGCACTGAAAGGTGAGGGGAGGAGCCTTGTGAGGAAACGGGGTGCTACTGGACTGAGAACTATGTAATCATCACCCGTTTCTCACGGTTTATTGTACTTTTTAATCCTTGGCCCAGTCTAAGTATATACACCAGAGCATTGGTGTATTATGTGTATTATTATTTCATGTTATTGGATACATTTTGCCCATACTATTACCTGTGATATTGTATGTAGTATAAATAGAAACAATATTGCCATACTGTGTGAAAATATCAGAACAACAGCAGTCATTTTGCTTGTGCTAGCTAATGTAATTACAATTTGTCTCAAATGTGTATTGTATGGGGTGCAGCTGAGATGAGGTTTGTAATCAGAACAATGTCTGAGTTAACTAGCTGGCAGCCCATGTTAATTAGCTAGGTCAACAGATAACCTGAGAGGTAATGAGGTTAGAACTTCTACTCATATGTAATGTGCCTCCACAGTAATATATTGGTTGAAATAGCATGGGGAAATGTATCAATATGTGTCAATATAAATGTAATTGTATCAAAAGGTATCACAGACTTATATTGTGTAACCCTGCTGATATAATGTGTCAAAAGTCTTATTGTTCCATGTAAGCGTGCAGTGTCATTCCTTGATGTACTATTGTAACCCCATGTGTAGTGTATCCAGCCAAAACAGCTAATTGAGTCAAGCCATTCTATTGTCTAATCAAGGTAACAGGGACAGTATGTCTAGCAGCTAAATTGTTGACTGGGAGGCCCCTTCTGTAAAGGGGAGTTTTGAGACATTTGACCCTACTTCCTGGGTACAGAGAAAATAATATAGGGGAGGAGAATGCCAGGAGAGCGATGCTAGTTTGGAGGATCCTGGTGTAGAAGACATCAGTGAAAAGGACTCTGGGCCAGGCACTGTGGTGCCGCTGGAGGGAACCCTACCAGGACAGGGTTGGTGTGAGCTAGTAACCCAGGCTAGGAGACACCATAACTGTTTTGCTAAACGGTAGTGGTAATATTGCGGGAGGATAAGACCCTGAAAGGGACAGATATTATGACTTTGGAGTGCTGACTGCAGGAGGCTGCTGGAGGATACGTGCTACCATTTACCCTGTAACTTGTGAACGTCGTGTGGTGTTGTGCTGTCGAAATAAAGTCTTATTTTGGATATATCCTGGTCTACCCGAGTGAGTTAAATCCCACAGAGGGTAACTTCCATCCCAGCTAAGGGTGGTATCCTCACAAGCCTTATAAAGGAGTACAGACCAATGGACAGATAGGCCAGGTAAAACAGGTGAGACAGTTTGCACAGGCACAGACTGCTGCTGACAGGACGGCATGCACGATGGGGAGAATCAGGATGAGGGCAGGCGTGCCGATCCTCGAGTGGAGGTACCAGGAGACCGGTGTGTGACAGTACCCCACCCCCTTAAATGTGGTCACTGAACACCTAGGACCAGTGGAGAATTTAGTATGAAACTTCTTTAATAGAAGAGTTGCATTGACATCAGATTCACGCACCCATGATCATTCCTCGGGCCAAAAGCCTTTTCAGTCCACAAGATATTTCACCGCCCCTCTAGACTACTTGGAGTCCAGTATCTGTTGGATCTCGAATTCTTCGGTTTGTTGAAGCTCAGGATAAGGAGAGGTGGTAATAGGAGAGGAAAACCGGTTGATGACCAGAGGCTTCAATAGCGAAATATGGAAGGCATTGGTAATCTGGAGAGCAGAGGGAAGCTGAAGCTTATAGCACACAGAAGAGATGACTCGAGAGATTGTCACGCGCCGGTCCCGTAGATAGGTGCAGCATTGTGACTTTTTCCTTATGATCTATGTTTTGGAATTGTTCCCACTCAGAGACACTACTTTCATACAGGTGCTGCTGGTTGTGTGATCAGGACCTCCTCCCTGATTCTCATTGGTCCTGAGTACTATTTAAACTACCCATGACCTTTGGGTCATTGCCTGTTCTTCGTGTTACTCAGATTGCCTGGCTCCTGGTTACCATTACCTGTTCCTCTGTTTGGACCTCCTGAGTCTATTGTTGTTGTGACCTGCCGGCTGGACTTACCTAATTCATAGTTGCACTTGGTACCTGTAGTTCTACGCTGTGCACAGAGTTTGCTGCTGCTGTTACCTGCTAGCTGGACTTCCGCTTATGACATCTTCGCATCTGGTATCTGTAGTTCTACTATGCCGAATCTACTTTAACTGATGTCTGCTGATTGAACTTTTGCTTTTACATCTATGCACCTTCTACCTGTAGTCCTCTGTTGTCCGTTGATCTTTACCGCTGTCAAGTTACAGATTGGAAACATCTTCCGTGATCGCTGCATATTCAAGTTGATTCTATGCACCTGTGCTGTATGTTCAAGCTGGCTCCCGTTAAAAAGTCTCTCCTGTGATTCTGCTCGCTATTCTACTGTGACTGTGTTCCATAGCGAGCTTGCTATTAAGTTTACTACTATTGAACTTCTTCTCATGAACTTTGCTATATTTTAAGATATCTCTGTGTTGGATTGTTGCTCAAAGATATTAGCCTTACGGGGCGGCACGCGGCTGGGATTCTTTGCTTTGCTAATTACTTTTAAGTAACGGACTGTTTAAGGGCTCTCTGCTCTATTCGATCCTATTGGGATTGATATATATTGTTCAAGAATTATCGTGATACCTGTGACCATCTGCTATGTGGAATATACCATCTTCATGTCTGGACTATTTGCTATTTCATCCCATTACAGTTGCTCAGAGTTACTAACAAACTGAAGTATATATTGTGAATTGCATTCTGTTTGTATTCCATTGCCGAGTGTGCTTTCCATGTTATATATATTCTTCCATTGCCATTATACCATCAGCATATATACCTGTTGTGTCATCAAGCAATATATCCTTCAATTTTATCATCTCTTCAGTGTCTTATTGCTACTGATATTCAGCCTGAGTGTTGCCTCCACTATCCTCTGTCACTTTTGAGATAGATCATTATAGACAGAGGCAAGGGATCATTAAAAAACTACTCAAATCGTGACAGTAAGAATAGGTCTCAATGTCTGATCCCACGGTGGAGTTCTCTGCAAGAGATATGTTACAACATCTTATTGCTCCAGTTGAGCAACAGGACAACACACAGCGTCAGTTGCTACAAAGTTTTCAGACACTTGCTGGTCGTTTGGATACACTTCAAGTAATTCAACCAACAGTACAAGTTCCTCCTCCTGAGCAATCGTCAGGACATCAGGCCTCCCTTGTGACTTCCTCAACGCTCAGATTACCCACTCCGGCCAAGTTTGATGGGGACCCAAAATTTTGTCGTGGCTTTCTTAATCAGTGTTCAATTCAGTTTGACTTCAACCACAGAATTTTCCTACTGATAGGTCTAAAGTTGCATTTGTGGTGACTCTACTAAATGGCCAAGCCTTAGCTTAGGCTTCCCCACTGTGGGAGAGGGGTGATCCACTCCTTTTTGATTATGCCTCCTTTTTGTTGATTTTTCGTCAGATTTTTGATGAACCTGGGCGGCTCTCCTCTGCCTCCATGGCTATACTTCATTTACGTCAAGGGAATCATTCTGTGGCTCAATATGTCATTAAATTTCGTACATTATCTTCTGAATTGTCATGGAATGATGAAGCTTTGGTGGCTGCATTCTGGCAGGGGCTATCTGATCGTGTTAAAGATGTTTTGGTTTCCCATGAACTTCCTACCTCCTTGGAGGCCATCATTTCATTATGTAACAAAGTGGACTTACGTTTCAGAGAAAGAACTGTGGAGAAAGAGGTGGTTCGTCGCCAAAGTTAGACCAACTTTATACCCTGTATCGCATTCTTCAATATCTGATGAGCCTATGAAAATTGGGAGATCTCGTTTGACTCTAGAGGAACGTGATAGGAGACGTTGTGACAAGTTATGTATTTATTGTGGTGACGCAGGTCACTTTTAGAATTCTTGTGGTAAGAGATCGGGAAACGCCAAACCCTAATCTGTTCTGGGGAGGTCAGATTGGGGCCTAAGAAAGTCTCCTCATCTACTGCTTGTATTCTTCCTGTGTCCTTGTTGGATAATTCAATGACTTATACCACTCAAGCTCTGGTGCGGCTTGAAACTTTATTTCTCAGACTTAAGTTGATAAATGGTCAATTCCATTTGTTTCCTTGAAGACCCCAATGTCTATTACAGCCATTGATGGATCGCAGCTTTCTCAAGGAATAATTCGCACTCGGACCAAGTCTATTTTTCTGCATGTTGGTGTTTTACATTCTGAAAAAAAAATTTTTTTGATTTTGCCTTGTACTACTTCTCCAATTATTTTGGGCCTTCCCTGGCTCCAATTACATTCTCCACAATTGGATTGGAAGACTGCTGAGGTTCTATCTTGGGGTTCTCATTGCCATTCTGGATGTTTTACTAAGGTGAATCCACTTCGTTCTTCTGAAATTGCTATGTCTTTGGAATCTTCTGCACTACCTCCTCAATATCAATCATTTGCTGACGTCTTTGATAAAGTTCGTGCAGAGATCTTTCCACCTCATCGTCCATGGGATTGCCCTATAGAATTGTTGCCTGATAAAATTCCACCTAGAGGTCGAGTTTATCCTCTCTCTCAACCAGAGACTGAAGCCATGTCTGTCTATGTTAAAGAAAATCTACAAAGAGGCTTTATTTGACCATCAGTCTCTCCAGCTGGGGCCGGTTTCTTTTTTGTGAAGAAGAAGGATGGTTCGCTTCGTCCTTGCATTGACTATCGTGGACTTAATTTAATAACTATTAAGAATCGTTACCCTAATCCATTGATCACTGAGTTATTTGATCGAATTAAAGGTGCTAAAATCTTTACCAAACTGGACCTCAGAGGGGCTTATAATTTAATTTGTATGCGGTCTGGAGGTGAGTGGAAAACCGCTTTTAATACCTGTGATGGCCATTACGAATATTTGGTAATGCCCTTTGGACTTTCTAATGCTCCTGCAGTGTTTCAAAGTTTTATTAATGAGATATTTCGCGATATTTTGTATTCTTATGTCGTTGTAAATTTGGACGATATCCTCATTTTTTCTGAAACCTTGGACATTCATAGGAGACACGTGGCTGCAGTTTTGACTAGACTTCGCAGAAATCATCTTTATTGTAAGCTGGAGAAATGTTCCTTTGAAACAGCTTCTATGCCCTGTTTAGGATTCATTATCTCCGGTTCAGGCCTTCAAATGGACCCAGAAAAGGTTCAATCTATTTTAAATTGGCCACTTCCAACTACTCTCAAAACTATTCAGCGTTTTTTGGGCTTTGCAAATTATTACAGACAGTTTATTTTGAACTATTCTAGTATTGTGGCTCCCATTACAGCTTTGACTAGAAAAGGAGCAAATTCGAAAAAATGGCCAGAAGAGGCCTTAAAGGCTTTTTCCTATCTCAAGGAAGCCTTCTCCTCAGCACCTATTCTTCAGCAACCAAATTTGTCTTTGCCTTTTTTCGTGGAGGTGGATGCATCGGCGGTTGGAGTTGGAGCAGTTCTTTCCCAGCGATCATCTACCAATCGTTTGTTGCCTTGTGCTTTTTTTTCTCTGAGATTTTTGCCAGCAGAACAGAATTATGCGATAGGAGATATTGGCAATGAAGTTGGCATTAGCTGAGTGGCGATATTTGTTGGAGGGAGCTCAACATGTGGTGACCATTTTTACGGATCATAAGAATCTTTTGTATTTACAGACGGCACAGTGTCTTAACCCTCGTCAGGCTCGATGGTCCCTCTTTTTCTCTCGTTTTAACCTTCATGTCACCTTTAAACCAGGACATTTAAATAAAAGAGCGGATGCTTTGTCTCAAGCTTTTGATACTTCATCTGATTTGGATTCATTTACTAGTCATTCCATGTTGGATCCCAAGTGTTTGCAAGTGTCTACAGTTTCTCCATCTACTCCTCCTGGCAAGTCTTATGTTCCTAAAACACTGCGGAAGAGACTATTGCGTTGGTATCATGCTTCTAAATTTTCTGGTCATGCAGGATTTTTAAAGACTTATGAACTGATCTCTCGCTCCTATTGGTGGCCAACTCTTCGTACTGATGTTAAAGAGTTTGTGGCTGCTTGTGATGTTTGTGCTGAGCATAAATCTTCCCGTTTGGCTCCTATGGGACCGTTACTGCCATTGTCAATTCCTTCTAAACCATGGACTCACATCAGCATGGATTTTATAACTGATCTTCCTACTAGCAAGGGTCATAATACCATCTGGGTTGTGGTAGACCATTTTTCAAAAATGGCTCATTTTGTTCCACTTGTAGGTCTGCCGTCTTCTTCAGTTTTGGCCCAACATTTTATTCGGGAAATATTCCGGTTACATGGCTGTCCTCAAGAGATCGTTTCGGATAGAGGAGTACAATTTACTTCAAAGTTTTGGCGAGCCTTGTGTAAAGCATTGGGAGTCCAGCTTAACTTCTCTTCAGGATATCATCCACAATCTAATGGACAGACAGAGAGAGTAAATCAAGATCTTGAGACTTTTGTTCGTATGTTTTCTTCTGCCACACAGGATAATTGGATGGATCTTTTGCCTTGGGCAGAGTTTGCTCATAATATTTTATTCCATGAATCTACGGCCTCTACTCCATTTTTTGTCGTGTATGGTTTACATCCTGTGTTGCCTAAGTTTTCAGCCCTCCCATTCACCCATGTTCCTGCTGCTGCGGAACTTCTTCGGAACTTTTCTTCTATCTGGATTCGAGTTACATCTCCGCTCAAGAAAACTTCTATTCGCTATAAAGTTGCAGCGGACAAGAAACGTCGGGCTGTTCCTGCCCTCAAGGTGGGGGATAGAGTTTGGTTGTCTACTCGAAACATTCGTCTAAAAGTTCCTTCAATGAAATTTGCTCCTAGATTTATTGGTCTTTATAAAATTTTGAAGATTATTAATCCAGTTTCTTTCAAATTAAGGCTTCCTTCATCACTGCATATTTCCAATTCATTTCATGTATTATTATTATCCTTTATTTGTTAGGCGCCACAAGATTTCCGCAGCGCCGTACACCATTCAAACAGTACACTATACAGGGTGAAACAGTACAAAACAATAGACAGAGATACCAGTACTTCAGGAACTCCAGGCAGGTTAAAGCAATAAACACGGAGTAGAAGAACAGGTGAGGAGACAGGAGGGAAGAGGGCCCTGCTTAAGTGAGCTTACATCCTAAGGGAGGGAAAACAGAACAGGCACAAGGGGAGCCAGGTGAGGAAAGGGAGAGAGCGAGTGGAGGAGATTAAGGGGTTATGCGGATGGTTGGTAGGCTTTAAGGAAGAGGTGGGTTTTCAGTGCACGTTTGAAGGAGCACAGAGTAGGAGAGAGGCGGATGGAACGAGGGAGGTCATTCCAGTGAAGGGGGGCAGCACGGGAAAAATCTTGGATTCTGGAGTGGGAAGAGGTGATAAGAGTGGAGGAGAGGCGTTGATCATTGGCTGAGCGCAGGGAGCGGGCAGGAGTGTGAATGGAGAGGAGGTTAGAGATGTAGGGGGCTGTAGAGTGGGAGAGAGCCTTGTAAGTGGTGGTGAGGAGTTTAAAAAGGATTCTGTAGGGGAAGGGAAGCCAGTGTAAGGCGAGGCAGAGAGGGGAGGCAGAGGAGGAGCGGCGTGAGAGGAAGATGAGTCTTGCGGCCGCATTGAGTACAGAGTGGAGGGGGGAGAGATGTGAGTGGGGGAGGCCAGTGAGAAGGAGGTAGCAGTAATCCAGGCGGGAGATGATGAGTGCATGGATGATAGTCTTGGCAGCATCCTGAGAAAGAAAGGGACGGATGCGGGCGATGTTGCGAAGTTGGAAGCGACAGGCTTGGGCAAGGGAGTGAATATGGGGGGCAAAAGAGAGAGAGGAGTTGAGGGTGACACCCAGACAGCGGAGTTGGGTGACAGAGGAGATGGTAGTGTTGTTGACGACAAAAGAGAGGTTATGGTGGGATGGGAGTCTGGATGGAGGAAAGACAATGAGTTCCGTTTTAGAGATATTGATTTTGAGAAAACACGCAGACATCCAGGAGGATATGGCGGAGAGGCAGTCAGATACACGAGAGAGGAGGGTGGAAGAAAGATCAGGGGAGGAGATGTAGAGTTGAATGTCGTCAGCATAAAGGTGATACTGAAGACCGTAGGAGGAGATGAGAGCACCAAGGGAGGAAGTAAAAAAGTAGAGGGCCGAGAACAGAGCCCTGCGGGACTCCTACAGGGAGAGGGTAGGGGAGGAGGAGGAGCCGGACGTGGATACAGAGAAGGAGCGGTTAGCGAGGTATGAGGTGAACCAGGCGTGGACAGATCCTGAGAGGCCGAAGGAGAGAAGAGTTTGCAGCAGGAGGGGGTGGTCCGCGGTGTCAAAGGCTGCTGTCACTCACCGGACCGTGAGTGCCTCTTCCCGGACATTTAGGAACCGTGGCCGTCCTCCATCCTGAGGGTCTGCGCATGCGCAGCCCTTTCCTATACTTCAGTGTATGTCCCTTTAACTCAATTGGCAGATCAGGCAACACTCCCTATATTAAGCACCTGTGGTCAACACCACGTTGCCTGATCTTGGAGTCTCATTCCTCATGAGTCTCTGAAGGTGTTCCTGTGTTTCCTCGTGTATTCAGCGCTGCTGATTCCTGTGGTTTCCAAACCACCTCTACCTCTGTGGTTTCCAAACCACTTCTACTACTGTGGTTCCATACCACTTCTACCATCAACTGTATCATCGTGACTGTGAGCTGATTCCTATCCGCTGCCTCCGTGCACTACAGTCTTCTATACCACTTCAACGCTATTATATTCCATTGTGACTGTTTGCTGATTCCTATCCGCTGCCTCCGTGCACTACAGTCTCCTATACCACTTCAATGCTATTATATTCCATAGTGACTGTTTGCTGATTCCTATCCGCTGCCTCCGTGCACTACAGCCTTCTCTCCTTATCCACTCACCTGTGCATCATCAAGTCTGTGAGCTGATTCCTAGCCGCTGCCTCCGTGCACTGCAGTCTCCAACTTGCAACTCGCCTGTGTTCATCATCGTGACTGTGAGCTGATTCCTATCCGCTGCCTCCGTGCACTACAGTCTCCAGCTGGCAACTCGCCTGTGTTCATCATCGTGACTGTGAGCTGATTCCTATCTGCTGCCTCCGTGCACTACAGCCTCCAGCTGGCAACTCGCCTGTGTTCATCATCGTGACTGTGAGCTGATTCCTATCCGCTGCCTCCGTGCACTACAGTCTCCAGCTGGCAACTCGCCTGTGTTCATCATCGTGACTGCTAGCTGATTCCTATCCGCTGCTCCTGTGCACGTCAGCCTCATCTCATCTCTCCCGTGGGTCCGCAGAGTCCTGCTGCCGCTGCCAGCGCTATCGTCCATCTACTGCTGATCCGCTCTCCACGCCTTCCTGTTTCCCGCTGGTCTCTACCCTCCTGTCAGCATTGGATTCGTATCTCAGCTACTCCTCTGCTAGATCATCTCCATTCTCCTGGGTGCTCCATGAGTCCAGTTCCATGTGTTACTGATTCCTGTGGATTCGTGTCCCTGTTGGTCTACTTACCTGTGCGCTGCACCTACTAGACCCCTGCCTCTTATATCCAGGGACTTCTCATCCCGTCGGCCTCCTGCCGCCCAGGTATCACTGCACTCCTATCTGACTGCCTTCTGAACCACGGTATGCATACTTCTCATTGACTGTGCTGGTGTATTGCATACGTTGCTGGACTGTGTTGGTTCTCCTCTGGAGTCTGCAATCCGCTGAGTCTTTTGCCATCATTGACTGTGTTACCTTGTGCTGGATTACTTCAGAGACTTCCTACATTTGCAGACCTATTCAGTCATTTATATATATTGTGCATATTACTGTGGATCGTGTTTGATGTGCCCGTGTACATCCTGTGTTGCAGTCCCTCCCCGTACACCTCCTCACATATATATTCAGTGGTACAACTTGCTGAGGGCAGACCACTGATTCCTGTTCCGGTATCACCTGTTCCATTCCTCTCACATAGCAGTGGTACAACTTGCTACCGCAGACCACTGACTTCCCGGATACCTCCACTTGGATTCCATTCCTTCACTCAGACAGCGGTACCACTTGCTATCCGCAGACCGCTGACTCTCATCACCTCCTCGTTTCTGTTGGACATTCCTCCTCACTATAGCAGTGGTACAACTTGCTATCGCAGACCACTGACTACCTCCACTTGCCCTTGTCCATACAGCTCCTCGTGTATTATTACCTCCATATTACCAGTGCTGCTAGTCATAGACTTTCCTGAGCATCTCATCATCTACTATTGCCTGTTCCGTGATCACCCTGCTACCAGAGCACACTATTACCATCTACATTGCTCTGGTAAGCTTACCACCTGGTGATTCCTGGGTAAAGACTCCTAGTGCCCGTGACAGCTGCGGAGAGGTCAAGGAGGATTAGTAGAGAGAAGTGACCCTTGGATTTAGCCAATAGGAGGTCGTTAGTAACCTTGGCCAAAGCAGTTTCGGTGGAGTGAAGAGGACGGTAGCCAGATTGGAGGGGGTCGAGGAGAGAAAAGTCCGAGAGGTGTTTGGCAAGGCGGCAGCAGACAATCCGCTCCAGTAATTTGGAGGCATAGGGGAGCAGTGAGATAGGGCGATAATTAGCAAGAGAGGTGGGATCAAGATTGGGTTTTTTAAGGATAGGAGAGATAAGAGCATGTTTAAAGGAGGAGGGGACTACACCAGGGGAGAGTGATAAGTTGAAGAGGTGTGCGAGGTAAGAGCAGACGGTGGGAGAAAGAGAGCGAAGGAGGTGGGAGGGGATGGGATCGAGTGGGCAGGTGGAGGGAGGAGAGGAAAGAATAAGGGAGCGAACTTCTTCCCCTGTTGTGGGGCAGAAGGAGCACCAGAGTTGGTTGCTGGAGGGAGGCGAGGTGATGAGGGTGGCGGGAGAAGGGGAGGAGGAGGTGTTTAGTCTGATGGCCTCAATTTTGGATGAGAAAAAGGTGGTAAAGTCAGTAGCGGAGAGGGAGGGCGGGACAGGAGGGGGAGGGGGAGAAAGGAGGGAGTTGAAGGTGGCAAAGAGGCGGCAGGGTTGGAGGATTGAGAAGAAATGAGGGACTTAAAGAAGGATTGTTTAGCGAGGGAGAGGGCGGAGCAGAAAGAGGAGAGAATGAATTTAAAGTGAAGGAAGTCGGCCAGGGAACGAGATTTCCTCCAGAGGCGTTCAGCGGTGCGAGAGCACCTCTGGAGGAAGCGGGTGAGTTTGGAGTGCCAGGGTTGAGGAATAAGGCGGCGCCTGCGGATAGCGGAGGCCGGGGCAACAGCATCAAGGGCAGTAGTGAGGGAGAGGTTGTAGAAAGAGGACGCCTGGTCAGGGCAGACCAGGGAGGGAAGAGGTGTTAGTGGAGTTTCAAGAGAGGAGGAGAAAGAGGTGGGGTCGATAGCATCACGGTTGCGCCTAGTGAGGGTGGCTTTAGGCGGGGCGGGAGTAGGGGAGGAGGACAGAGGGAAGGAGAGGAGATGGTGGTCAGAGAGTGGGAAGGGAGAGTTGGAGAAGTCAGAGAGATCACAGAGATAAGGGAAGACAAGGTCGAGGGAGTGACCAAGACAGTGGGTGGGGGAGGAGGTCCAAGAGAGGAGGAAAGGGCGAGAAGTTTGATGGTGGCGGGGTCGGAACGGTTATCAATGGGGATATTAAAGTCGCCAAGTATGATAGAGGGGAGGTCAGAGGCGAGGTAGTGGGGGAGCCAGGCAGCGAAGTTGTCGAGGAAGAGGGACGTGGGGCCCGGGGGAAGGTAGATGACAGGGACACGGAGGTGGATAGGGTAGAAGAGACGGATGGAGTGAACCTCGAAGGAGGAGAAGGAGAGGGAAGGTAAAGTGGGAATTACCCGAAAAGTACAGTTAGGGGACAGGAGGAGGCCCACTCCACCACCTGGGCGCTCATCCGGTCTGGTGGAGTGAGTGAAGGAAAGGCCCCCGTAGGCGAGAGCAGCAGGAGAGGCAGTGTCAGAAGATGTAAGCCAGGTTTCAGTGATGGCAAGAAGATGTAAAGAGTTGAAGATGAAGAGGTCATGTTACGGATGGATCTGGAATTCCAGAGGGCACATGAGAAAGGGAGGGTGGGAGCGGCTGAGATTCGGATGAGATTGTCGGGGTTAGTTGAGCGGGGGGAGGGTGAGAGGAGGGGTAGTGAGAGTGGGGCGAGAGAGGGGGCTGGGGGAGAGGATAGGTATAGGAAAGGAGCGTGGCAGCATTGTACAGTGCAATATCAAAGGCAATGGCAAAGACAATATGAAATATGAATTGCAATATGAAATAAGAATGCAGTAAAATACGGTGCAGTAAAATTAAGTTAAAGTGCAGATGGATGAAATAAATAAATGAAGATGAGATGAAATGAACTAAAAGCGAATAAAATTAAAATTAAAATAAAATAAGGTAATAAATTAAAATAATACTAAATAATAATAAATAAGATAAAATAAAATTACAGTGCAAATAACATTAAAATGAAATACAGAACAATAGGATAAAATAGAATACAATACAATGCAATACCAGTTGTGGGAAATGGGAGAGTCCAGGTAGGAGAGTCCAGGTAGGAGAGACCAGGTTGGAGCGTCCAGAGACCAGGGAAGGGGAGAGTCCAGAGATAGGTTGCTGTAGCCGTCCAGAGGGACCGGAGAACAGGAACAGGCAGCGGGAGACGTGGCAGGCAGGCAGGCCAGTAGCGGGGGACAGGAAGAAGACCAGGCAGCAGGAAGATGAGATTGGCGGCAGACTAGGCGGCTGGAGTCCAAAGGAAATGGCCGGGAGACCAGGTGGTGGAAGAAACGAGGACGTGGCAGGCAGCAGGAGGATGTGAATCAGCAGGAAGCGGTACCATAGCACCTTAGCTGTAGCAGCGTCTTCTGGTCTGCAGTACATATGGGAGTAGATCTCTCACACCTTCGTCTTGTTAGCATTCCGAGCAAGCTTTGTGGATACCTCTGCCATAGAGCGCTCGCTCTGAGCAGAGCGGGACCGGCAGCGGGGCAGCTTGGCTGGAGCTGGGGGTCTGAGCAGGGGAGCCTCAAGCGGGACACAGCAATAAGTATAGGTCAGAGCTATTACTGGTGAGGAGTAGAGAGGCGACAGTATCGCTGCCTCCCCAGCTATACAAACTTTTAAATGTGAAGTGGGTAATGGTGGGGCTGCTTTTTGAGGAAATGAGAAATGCCAGAGAACAAGTAGCCGTTAATGGAGCTGGGGATCCAAGCAGGGGAGCATCCAAGCGGGACACAGCAGGCGGCGCCGAGACATCTGGAGCCAGGGACGGCAGAAGGCAGCAGACTGGAAGTGAGAAGCAAGCAGGACGGGTGGTCGGAGGTCAGAGGTCGACAGCTGGACCGGAGGTATGAATCCAGGCCCAAGCCGTGGCCTGTAGTAGGTGGACGTGGTGGCGGCGGCCGGGAGCAGAGTCAGTGGTGAGCCACGTGTTGAGCATGTGGATGGAAGGGGTAGACGAAATTAGTCGAAGGCAGCATCACCCGACAGGAATTAGGGGCCAGATGGCCATCCAAGCTGAGTTCCAGCGGGGAGCAGGAGAGCACCACCACACGTCTGCACTTGTTGAAGTCCAGCAGTCTTAGACAATGTAACAATGTATCATTGTTGAAGTCAGTGGTCATTAATCATTTTGCATCTGCTACATCTTTTTCAGTTTTGCCAGAATTTTCTCAACAAAATGACTTTGAAATTACTCAGATTCTGGATTCTAAGAAGGTTCGAGGAACAATTAAGTACTTAGTGGACTGGAAGGGGTTTGGTCCTGAAGAGCGTTCTTGGGTGAATGCCTCTGATATTAATGCCCCGGCACTTTTGTGGAAGTTTCATATTAAGTTTCCTCGGAAAATCATCGCTAAGTGTCCAGTGGCCACTTCTAAAAAGGGGGGTACTGTCATGCGCCGGTCCCGTAGATAGGTGCCGGCATTGTGACTTTTTCCTTATGAACTATGTTTTGGACTTGTTCCTACTCAGAGACACTACTTTCATACAGGTGCTGCTGGTTGTGTGATCAGGACCTCCTCCCTGATTCTCATTGGTCCTGAGTACTATTTAAACTACCCATGACCTTTGGGTCATTGCCTGTTCTTCGTGTTACTCAGATTGCCTGGCTCCTGGTTACCATTACCTGTTCCTCTGTTTGGGCCTCCTGAGTCTATTGTTGTTGTGACCTGCCGGCTAGACTTACCTAATTCATCGTTGCACTTGGTACCTGTAGTTCTACACTGTGCACAGAGTTTGCTGCTGCTGTTACCTGCTAGATGGATTTCCGCTTATGACATCTTCGCATCTGGTACCTGTAGTTCTACTATGCTGAATCTACTATCATGGATGTCTGCTGATTGAACTTTTGCTTTTACATCTATGCACCTGGTACCTGTAGTCCTCTGTTGTCCGTTGAACTTTACCGCTGTCAAGTTACAGATTGGAAACATCTTCCGTGAGTTGATCGCTGCATATTCAAGTTGATTCTATGCACCTGTGCTGTATGTTCAAGCTGGCTCCCGTTAAAGACTCTCCTGTGATTCTGCTCGCTATTCTACTGTGACTGTGTTCCATAGCGAGCTTGCTATTAAGTTTACTACTATTGAACTTCTTCTCGTGAACTTTGCTATATTTTAAGATATCTCTGTGTTGGATTGTTGCTCAAAGATATTAGCCTTACGGGGCGGCACGCGGCTGGGATTCTTTGCTTTTCTTATTACTTCTAAGTAACGGACTGTTTAAGGGCTCTCTGCTCTATTCGATCCTATTGGGATTGATATATATTGTCCAAGAATTATCGTGATACCTGTGACCATCTGCTATGTGGAATATACCATCTTCATGTCTGGACTATTTGCTATTTCATCCCATTACAGTTGCTTAGAGTTACTAACAAACTGAAGTATATATTGTGAATTGCATTCTGTTTGTATTCCATTGCCGAGTGTGCTTTTCATGTTATATTTACTCTTCCATTGCCATTATACCATCAGCATATATACCTGTTGTGTCATCAAGCAATATATCTTTCAATTTTATCATCTCTCCAGTGTCTTTTTGCTACTGATATTCAGCCTGAATGTTACCTCCACTATCCTCTGTCACTTTTGAGATAGATCATTATAGACAGAGGCAAGGGATCATTAAAAAAAACTACTCAAATCGTGACAGAGATCTTGTAGGGACCGATATAGCGGGGATCGAATTTCATATAAGGTACTCTGAGACGAATATTCTTGGTCGATAGCCAAACTCTGTCACCAACTGTGACCGGCTCTGCGCTTCCTATCCGCAAATAATTTATACAGAGAGGAGGATTTCTTCAGGGCCCTTCGAACTTGTGCCCAGGAGGAGAGAAAATCCTTCCTTAAGGAATTAACTGCAGGCACCTGGGTGGATGGTAGAGCTGAAAATTCCGTAATTCGGGGATGTATGCCATAGACAATGGAGAATGGAGTCGCTGAGGTGGACACATGAAAGGCATTATTATGCACAAATACGGCCCAAGGTAACATATCGACCCAGTCATCCTGGTTAGCTGAGGAGAAAATCATAAGAAAAGTCTCTAGGTCCTGATTAAGCCTCTCCATTTGGCCATTGGTCTAAGGATGATAAGACGAGGAGAATTTTAGCCGAATACCCAGAAGGTGACACAGAGATCTCCAAAACTTAGACACGAAATAGACTCTGAAGGGCAGCCATGGAGGTGGAAAATCTACTTCACAAAGTGTTGGGCCAAAACAGCAGAGGAAGGCAGACCAACCAAGGGAACGAAGTGCGCCATTTTGGAACAATAACCCAGATGGTATTGTAACGGGTACATTCGTGATAAAGTCCATCGAAATACGGGTCCATGGCTTAGTAGGCACCGTAAGAGGCTGAAGAAGACCCAATGGAGGTTGGCAAGGGGACTTGTGTTGGGCACAAACCGCACAAGTGGCTACAAATTCCTTAACTTCAGACTGGTACTTGGGCCATAAATATTGATGATAAATTAATTTGAAGGTCTTCTGGGCTCCAAGATGTCCAGCAAAGCATGGAACCAGATCAATAGTCTCTCTTCCACAGGTAGGGAAGAACAAATGTTTTCCCCGGGGCGCAGGGAGGGGAGCAGGGGGCTTGGATAACTTGACGGCATTGACACATTTTGGATCCAGAAAAGGACGCTCCAGAAAATCCTTCGGTTCAGAACTCTCAAATGTTCGAGATAATACGTCAGCCTTCTTATTCTTCTGGCCAGGCTTGAAGGTAATATGAAGGTTGAAATGCGAAAAGAAGAGCGACCAGTGGGCTTGACGAGGATTTAGACACTGGGCTGATTGGAGATAAAGGAGATTTTTATGATCTGTAAACACTGTGACAATGTGTCGCGCCCCTTCCAAATGATAACGCCATTCACTCAAAGCTAGTTTAATGGCAAGTAACTTCTTGTCGCTTATGGAATAGTTCCTTTAAGCAGGTAGGAATTTAGGGGGAAAAAAAGGCACAGGGTAAAGTTTCCCTGGACTGGATTTCTGCGAAAGGACAGCTCCTACCCCAATTTTAGATGCATCGACTTAGAGAAAAAATGGTAGGGAGAGGTCAGGTCGTTTCAGAACAGGAGCCGTGGGAAATGCTTCCTTGAGAAAAGAAAATGACTCAACAGCCTCTGGGGACCAATGTTAGCTCCTTTCTTGGTGAGCGCCACTAGAGGAGCAACGATGGTGGAGTATCCAGAAATGAAACGTCTGTAATAGTTGGCGAAGCCCAAGAATCATTGGATAGTCTTGAGAGTATTGGGACAAGGCCATTAGAAAATAGCTCAAACCTTCTCAGGGTCCATCCGGAGGCCAGTACCAGAAACAATATAGTCTAGGAAGGGCATTTCAGCAGCTTCAAAGGAGCATTTTTCCAACTTACAATAAAGGTGATTATTTTGAAGTCGAGAAAGAACTTCAGCAAGGTGAAGACAATGAGACTGGAGATCTTTAAAGAAGATTAGTATATCATCAAGGTATACTACCATGGAAGAGTACAAGAGAGCACAGAAGATTTCATTAACATAAATCTGGAAGACTGCAGGAGCATTGCATAGGCCGAAAAGCATGACAAGATATTCAGGCAAAGAGAGGGGATAGACACGTCCTCTAGGTGGAACTTTACCTGGAATTAACTCGATGGGGCAATCCCATGGTCGGTGAGGAGGTAAACGTTCAGCATAGGATTTATTAAAGACATCAGCAAACAAGGAGTACTGAGAAGGAAGAACGGAGGTACATGAGTCTGAAGAAGCAAGGAGAGTCCTCAAAGGATTTTCCTTCTCAGAAGACCTTTCTCAGAATCTGATGTCCACTCTGCTACATAATGAGATTAGGGCATCCATGGTAGCTGGTAATTCTTGAGAGGAAAGAGCGTCCTTGACCTTGTCGGAGAGACCTTTGTCGAAGTCAGTAAATTGGATAAAAGTCATTTCAATTAAAGTCTAGCAAACTTGGTTGTCTTTGTCTGAAAAGATGCGTACGGTACGCATCTACGACGTACAAGGGCACGCTACGGCGTGAAAGGGCGTACGCATCCACTGCACGTGGCAGCAACAGTAATTGGTCTTTTACCATACATTCGCACAAACACGCATACTTATAAAATAGTACACATTAATGGTAGTTGCAACACATAGTCAGTTATGTCGAAATATAGTTGTATTTATATGTTATATCAGAGTTACATGCATATTAGTGAAATACACGGAATGGGTTGAAGGAATAACATCATGAGTGGTATCATATATGAACCTTGTCACATATCCTACTGTTTGGTTCACTCTGCGAGGGAATCACAGAGTGCATACGCAAGTTATGAATGATAGGGAATTATGAACTACTTAAGACTAAGGAATCTTGGCGGGAAGAGCAGAGCATACCCGCTGCTGAGATGACCCCCTCCTTTGGATTCCTTTGTATGAACTGGCCAATGATGACGACCCCTTGGACCTTCTTTAGACCTGGACCTATAGATGCAAGCTATTCCATCTTCATTGTATTACTGTATGTGATTGTGTATATAAGCAGCAGCTTGTGATCCAGAGTGCAAACTTCTTGTCCCCAGACTTCAGGATTGAATGACTGCACTGGATCCAGAGCGCCTGCGATAAGTAACGGCTGTATTTACTATTACTTCGCTTGAGCATATTATACTACTTATTTGCGAATAAATCTTTGTGCTTTGGAAACACAACTCGAGGTTCGACAATCGTTATTGGTTAGCGACAAAACAATTTGGGGGCTCGTGAGCTTTGGAGGTTTCGTTGCCGATGATACGCAAGACCAACGGATTTCGGTTCCTCAACAAAGGGTGGAGACGCGTCATAAACGGGTAAGAACGCATGGTGTTCAAAACCTGAATTTTACTCTGTGTTGCGAAACCGAATGTCCGTTTTTGCATTATCTAGGGCACGCTAACTAGAACCTAGGGACAAAAGAGAAAACTGTTTCTTTTTACTGTCATTGTGCGTTTTAACTGTATTGCATAGCGTATGTGTACTTCCTGCTGTGCGTACGCGAACTTCCGGTAAACTTGCCACGTGGTTAAACAATCATTTTGATAGTTATTGTACATGCATAGTATAATCACTTGTGAAAGCCTCTGAGACATTATTACTATTGTTGGGAACTTTTGATTTTCTGCGCAGAAAAGGTGTATAGTGTGTGATGTTGTAACGTAGATACACTGTTTTATTGTGGATTGTGCTCAGTTGCTGTCTGACGAGGCGGATTGCCCAACTGAAGGACGGTATACAGGGCAGGTATACCGAATGCGAAAACCGGGTTTTTCGCAAAAGCGCTACCAATAGATCGCAAGGTTTGCTAATAATTAGTATTGGTAGGCAGTGCGATCCGATCGCACCGTTAGTGCGGATTGGTGAAGCAGCTAGGAGGAATTATACTGGAAAGACAGGTTGATTGTATCGACTTTGCGCTCCCAGCGATAATAAACTCAGCAGATTTTTGTGGTTAAGCCAGGGTATCGAGGAGCTGATAGCCCTTGGGGCCCACAAGTGATATTTCTGTATTAGGGATCCTCGCCTGGTGCGAGAAAAGCGAGTGAACGCGGCCAAAGGAAATACGTTCACCGAGCATTATAGATCTCTAGCGGTGAGTATAGCAACAGAGTTGAAATCATTAGGTGGAAGGAACAGAGCACTGCGGTGTGTCTGTGTTTCACATTTGGCCGGAAGGAACAGAGCACTGCGGTGCGTCTGTGTTCCGGGTAGAAGGTATATTGTTCAACATGGGTGCTAAGCATACGCTAGAGATGGTCAGTGTACTGCCTAAGGAAGGCCCTATTGGTTCAGCTAGGTTTCTCATGTGTAAGAAATATGGTGCATATGCAACTGTGTATTGTGACACGTGGGTCGGGATGACCAAAGCTTGTGATAGGCCTTTCCCAACAATAGGGAGTTTTAATGCAGAGGTACTAAAAACTGTAAAAGATAAAGTATGGTTGATCAAGTCAACGAAAAAGAGAAATAGACATAATGATTGTTTAAAATTGTGGCAAATGGAAGGTAACACGTGGCAGAGCAGCGAATGCAAACCGGAAGTAGGCGTGGCGAAAAGCACGCGCGAGGCGGATGTAACCATTGAGAAGCGGGCGGGAGGTGTAAGTACAGCCGTTGTTAAAACTGAAAATAGAAAAATTACTAAGTTGTACCCTGTTTTGATCCAATTTCAATCAAGTGTATCTGAAAATGAAGATGAACCCACTGTGATTTTGGCCATTGCCCATGCTGTTAGTGTACTAGAGGCTCAGCGCAAGTATGAGAAAATGGCTGAGATAGGTGAGAGTAGCGTGATCACTAGGAGTGAAAGTGTTCTAAATCTAGGGCCTGTAAATCCTGTAGTGTCCCCTGAAGTTAGTGTACCAGCGGGTTTGTTCCCGGTCCGCACAATATCGGTTCCCAATGGGAAACCGGATAAGGATGGTGTAGTTCCTTTAAGAAATGTTACAATGCATTGTCCCTGGACTAGATCAGAATTACGTTCCATTATGACTGAATTCCCAGACCCTAGAAAGGAGTTAGCTAAATGTCAGAAATTTGTTAAAGACTTAGGGAATGCTCACGAACCAACCAGTAAGGATTGGCGGGTAGTGTTGAGGGCGTGTCTTCCTCCCAATACTAACATACAAAAATTTATTGAAGATTGTTTGTTGGAGGAAGATGACACCTTGACTGATGAGATTAACCAACGGAATATAGAACAAATTGTCAAACATTTAGCCATCTGTTTTCCAGTAGTAGTAAATTGGAGTAAGATTTTCACCATTAAACAAAAGGATAGTGAAACTGCCTCAGATTACTTCACTAGAGCTATAACAGCGATCGCACGATTTACTGGGATATCCAACATAAGTAAGGATCCATATCACAGAGAGGTAGATGTAGGAGTACTGATGGACGGCCTTAGAGAAAATTTAAAGACGAGAGTACAAACCACATTACCTAATTGGAGAGGCGTCACGGTAGACTCTCTTAGGGAGTCTGCTGTGGAGCATGACAAGAACCTTTTTAGAAAAAGGGAAGAGAAAAGTGATAAGTTAATGACGATAAGTATACAGGCTCTAGAAGGGGTGCATACACGACCACCAGCATACAACCCATATAACAGGAAACCTAAAGTGATCAGGTGTTTCAACTGTAACGAGGAAGGACATTACAGGAGAGATTGTAATAAAGAAAGACTCAATACACATAGGGGTGGGTCACATAGATATCCTTCAAGGAAGGATTCACATAGACTAGAAGACTCACATCTACCCGCGCATATTACGGCAGCAAATGCTGCGCGGGAAATCAATAGTCAGTGCTAGGGGTCAGGTCATACCTGTAGTCTACAGCCAGTGAGGTTAACTGAGAGTCAGAGTGAAGAACCAACAATGATAGTTGACATAGCTGGTAGGAAACAAAATTTTCTTGTAGATACAGGGGCGGCCCGATCTGTGATAACCTCTCCTTTCAATCTACAGGTGACCAGTAAAACCATTCCAGCTATGGGGGTGACGGGAAAAGTGTTACATTATCCTCTAACTAAACCCGCTGAAGTTACTATCGGCCCTCTGCATACTAAGCATTCGTTCCTCTTAGCTGCAGCGGCTCCTACTAACTTGCTAGGGAGAGAATTGTTATGTAAAATGGGATGTGTCATATACTGTACTTCAGATGGTGTGTTCCTAGATATACCCGAGAAGGTTGCACATGAGGTACAGGACATATTAGACACCCCTCAAAGGTTAATGTTACACTCTCCTGTTATAGAACAAAGTCCAGCTCAAGTAAAGGGGATGTTGCTGGAAATACCAGGTTCCCTATGGACCAGAGATGGACAGGACACTGGACTGATGGCAAACGTAGCCCCTGTCATGGTCAATCTAAAAAGTGGTAGGATAGCTCCAAAAATCCCACAGTATCCATTAAAACCGGAGGTGGAACTAGGGGTATATCCTGTTATTGAGAGGCTAATACAACAAGGGATTTTAATCCGTACAGCTAGTACAGCAAATAGTCCCATTTTCCCTGTGAAGAAGAGTGGGGGGAGGGGCTATAGATTAGTCCAGGACTTAAGGGGAATTAACAAAGTTGTTGAGGGCCAATTTCCCGTAGTGCCGAATCCAGCTGTCATCCTCATCCACCGTCTGCCAGCCATTTTACTGTCATTGATCTATGTTCTGCTTTCTTTTCAGTCCCTCTTCACCCTGACTGCCAATACCTTTTTGCATTCTCCTACAGGAGAGTGCAATACACATGGACCAGACTACCCCAGGGGTTCATTGACAGCCCCAGTATTTTCTCCCAAGCCTTACATGACTGTTTGCAATCCTTTCAACCCCACAATGGGTCTGTTCTAATTCAATATGTGGACGATTTGTTGTTGTGCTCTGATTCTTTTATGTCATGTTTACATGATACTAAATTGTTGTTGCTTCATCTTTCACAAACAGGGCACAAGGTGGCAAAGGATAAATTACAGCCATGTCAGACTAAGGTCAAATACTTAGGACACTGCCTCACTAAGGGGCTAAGACACCTGACAACTGACAGAATTGAGGCCATACAACACATGACCCTGCCACAGAGCCAGAAGCAGATTCGTACTTTCTTGGGGATGTGTGGATACTGTAGGTCCTGGATCCCAGGTTTTTCTATTCTGGCATTACCATTGCAGGAGCTAGTCTCTTCCTCAAAACCAGAACGTGTTGTACACACAGAGGAGTCAGAGCAAGCGTTCTTTAATCTTAAAAATAGTCTGACAAGAGCACCTGCATTGGGAATACCTGATTATGAAAAGCCTTTTGAACTATTTTGTACAGAAGCTGATGGTTGTGCAGCAGGTGTCCTCGCACAGAAACATGGTGATGCTAGCAGACCGGTAGCATACTACAGTGCACAATTAGACAATGTGGCAAGATCACTCCCAACATGTCTCAGAAGTGTAGCAGCAACGGCCCTTCTAGTAAGTAAGAGCGAGGATGTAGTATTAGGACATAATTCAACCATCTATACACCCCATGCTGTATCAGCTCTGTTAAATTCAGCCCAAACCAGACATGTTTCTTCAGCTAGATTCACAAAATGGGAACTAGCCCTGATGGCACCCTCAAACATCACCATCAAACGATGTAGCACCTTAAATCCAGCTACATACCTTCCGTATGTGTCTCTAGAGACACAAAGGGTGGGAGGTGAAGAGACCCTGGTTGATGATGAGTTAGGCAAGAATACTGACACGCATGACTGTATGGAACACCTGAATCAGACCTTTACTGCAAGGCCCGACATACGTGACACCCCCTTAGAAAATGTAGATTTTACGTTTTATACAGACGGAAGTTGCCATAGACAGACAGAGACAGGAGAGCTATGTACTGGTTACGCTGTTGTAGACTATCAGGATGTGGTAGAAGCTGAACCCCTTGGCCCACCTCACTCAGCCCAGGTGGCGGAACTAGTAGCACTAAGGAGAGCGTGTGAATTGGCAGAGGGTAAATCAGCCAATATATATACTGACTCTAGGTACGCCTTCGGGGTAGTGCACGATTTTGGGGCCCTTTGGTGTCTTAGAAACTTTACGACAGCAACAGGTACACCAGTGGCACACTCACAACACATAAAAGGACTTCTGACAGCGATACAGTTACCCAGAACAGTAGCCGTCATAAAGTGCAAAGCCCATACCTTTGAAGAAGACCCAGTGTCACTGGGCAACAACAGGGCAGACGAAGCTGCTAAATGGGCAGCAGGCCAACCTGTGACTGTATCGACCGAGACTATGATGGTTTTTGAGACATTAGACATGCAGAAATTAATTGAAATGCAAGATTTGTGTTCCCTGCAGGAAAAGGCGGTCTGGAAGGCGAAGGGATGTGGTCAAGAGTCCTCAGGACTCTGGAGGGATGGACAAGGTAAGCCTGTAGCTCCCCGAACATACTATCCAAGCCTGGCTGAAGCAGCACACGGCCTGACTCACCTGGGTAAAGAAGGTATGCGCAAACTGGTGAGAGCATACTGGTGTGCTCCCGGATTTTCCTCTCAAGCTGGTAAGAAAGCAATGTCATGTCTTACTTGTTTGAGGAAAAATGTTGGGAAAACTATTCCAACTGAGCCATCCCACATCCCTCCTACAGACGGACCTTTTCAGGTAATACAAATTGACTATATCCAATTACCACCGTGCAGGAATCTAAAGTATGTGTTAGTGTGTATTGATGTGTTTTCCGGTTGGGTGGAAGCATATCCGGCAGCCACTAATACTGCTGTGTTCACTGCAAAGAAAATTGTACAAGACTTTGTGTGTAGGTTCGGTATCCCTAGGATCATTGAAAGTGATAGGGGTACCCATTTTACTGGTGATATCTTCCAAAATATGTGTAAACTCATGGGAATCAGTAGCAGACTTCACACCCCTTACCGACCACAAGCCAGTGTTAAAGTGGAGAGAGTAAACGGTACTATCAAGAACAAACTGGGTAAGATAATGCCTGAAACTGGGTTGGCATGGCCTGAGGCTTTGCCGTTGGTCCTCCATAGCATTCGAACCACTCCTAGACCTCCTCTTAATCTGTCCCCCTTTGAGATACTGTTCGGACGACAACCTCATTTGATCGTGAGTCCACAAGACGACTTAAAGTGTAATAATGAAGTGACGGTACAATATCTTATAAGAATGAGTAGACAGCTGAAACAACAACAACAAAAACTAAAAATGCTGTCACCTGGTATGCCAGAGACGAACTGTCATGATGTTGAACCTGGAGACTATGTTATGATCTGCAATTTCTTACGTTCAGGTTGTTTAACAGACCGTTGGGAAGGCCCGTACCAAGTGTTGCTGACCAGTACTACATCACTGAAGGTTGCAGAGAGAGACACTTGGGTCCATTCCACCCACTGCAGGAGAGTCCATAATCCGGAGAAAGTGCAAGACAAAACTCAGACCGACGACATAGAACTGTCACTTGTGAGCCTGTTCCGGGAGACCTAAAGCCTGCAGTTGAGACACCTGAACCAGAGACGTTGACTCAGAACCATCTTTCCAGAAATGGAGTGGCGGTTTTTGTTTTTCTATTGTTCCAGGATTTTCCTTGTTTTTACTTTTTCTAGGACATTCTATTTTTGTGAAGGAGGATGGAGGACGGAGGAGAGTTCTGGGAGTGATACGGATGAAATGGAGGCCGAAGAAAAGTTAATAGGATACTCTGAGCAGCCCATTATCAAACTTGGTCCAGGGGTTATGAAAAGGTCTGCTAGCTCAGGAACTCGGAGGCAGTGTGAGGGGCTATTGTCTGATGAGTATTGTATCTGCAAGTTCTGCGACTCCCTAGTTGAAGAGAGATGCATCCAACGATGCCAGTCCCCCAGTACTCTGAATATAGGCGGGCATCCTTTGGAGGATTATCACTCCCTGGTGGGTAAGGTGCTAAACCAAACCGAGTGTTGGGTGTGCTCTCACGTGCCTCAAGGGCAGCATAACATAGGACTAGTGCCATTCCCTCTAAACATATCCGAAGTACTCGAATTGAGGGGTGGGAGGCCCATAGAAGGGAGGTACAATAACACTAGGTCCCCTAGTTTGACGCTTCGACAATACTCCATAGGCAGATCTTTGCTGTGCCTAAACATATCTCATGCAATGCGCCTGGAGAATTGGGAGGCTGACCTATCAGATCAGACAATGGCTCGCCACCCTCATTTTAGAGGAAGACTCACAAGGTCACTACTAGGCAGGAATGTTGATGGAAGTCACAAGTTAGGGCGTATAACCAAACATAAGAAGGTATCCATTGGAAAAGTCTCTACAGATAAATGTGAAAATGTCATTAATGCCGACACGTGTCTAGAGCAGATGAAGACACTAGGCATGGGTAGTTTTATCAAAACTCTGTGTGATATAATTCATGGGCATACTGTTCCTTATGTTCTCCCTGATGATGTGTATTTTGTTTGTGGAAGGAAAGCTTATTCCTGGGTGACTCCGAGTTCCAAGGGCTTGTGTTTCTTAGCTAAACTGGTTCCTGAAATCATGACTATTACTCATGAAGAAATGGTTGGTATTCACAAGACTACATCACCACCATACATACACACACAGTATGAACACCGTGGCAAGAGAAATATGATTCCTGGTGAGGAACGCATAGCTACAAAATTGATAAGTGAAACTGCTGGTTTCCAAGTTATGGTTGCTCATGATCTCTCCAGGACCGCTCGGGGAACATTAAACTTTAAATATATCCAAGACCTAGCCAAATTAATAGATAATATCACCAAGATGTATGATGACACTTTCAGGTATACTGGAAGGGAGCTACAAGCGTACAAGAAAGAGTTGGTGCAACATAGACTGGTACTAAATTACCTCACCTCTATTACTGGTGGGTACTGTGTGACACTGGCCACCCAGTTCGGTGTCAAATGTTGCACGTACATTACTAATAATACGGATGACCCTAAAGAGGTTATAGACCGGAAGATGGATGAAATTTTGCAGCTGAAATGGGAATTTCGAAAGAGCCATAATTCTTCGTTATATGAGGTCGGGGAAAAGGTGGCGGGTTGGTTCTCATGGTTGAACCCAGCAAAATGGTTCTCCGGTCTGGGGGAGTGGGTACAGGAAATGATTGCGAGTGTAGGTAAGCTCCTTCTCCTGATACTGGGTGTCATCTTAGCAATTGGTTTAGTTGTCAAATGTGTTCCTACTGTGTTGAAGTGTGGAAAATGGTCTCATAGGAGTAACACTGAGAAAGAGACTGAAAGGGTGGTACCAGATCATGGTCTGTGGAGAAGTATTGTATAATCCTGAACTTGAAACGGTGATTGGGTGATAGTTTATTACACTATCAAAGGGTGGAACTGTCTAAGTCAGTAAATTGGATAAAAGTCATTTCAATTAAAGTCTAGCAAACTTGGTTGTCTTTGTCTGAAAAGATGCGTACGGTACGCATCTACGACGTACAAGGGCACGCTACGGCGTGAAAGGGCGTACGCATCCACTGCACGTGGCAGCAACAGTAATTGGTCTTTTACCATACATTCGCACAAACACGCATACTTATAAAATAGTACACATTAATGGTAGTTGCAACACATAGTCAGTTATGTCGAAATATAGTTGTATTTATATGTTATATCAGAGTTACATGCATATTAGTGAAATACACGGAATGGGTTGAAGGAATAACATCCTGAGTGGTATCATAATGAACCTTGTCACATATCCTACTGTTTGGTTCACTCTGCGAGGGAATCGCAGAGTGCATACGCAAGTTATGAATGATAGGGAATTATGAACTACTTAAGACTAAGGAATCTTGGCGGGAAGAGCAGAGCATACCCCCTGCTGAGATGACCCCCTCCTTTGGATTCCTTTGTATGAACTGGCCAATGATGACGACCCCTTGGACCTTCTTTAGACCTGGACCAATAGATGCAAGCTATTCCATCTTCATTGTATTACTGTATGTGATTGTGTATATAAGCAGCAGCTTGTGATCCAGAGTGCAGACTTCTTGTCCCCAGACTTCAGGATTGAATGACTGCACTGGATCCAGAGCGCCTGCGATAAGTAACGGCTGTATTTACTATTACTTCGCTTGAGCATATTATTCTACTTATTTGCGAATAAATCTTTGTGCTTTGGAAACACAACTCGAGGTTCGACAATCGTTATTGGTTAGCGACAAAACGCACATAACACCTTGCCAAAAGGTAGCCACCAGGGCTTCGTCGTTCCACTGTAGCTCGGAGGATAGAGTCCGAAATTCGATTACATATTGGGCCACCGAACGTGAAACCCGGCGTAGCCAGAGGATACTGGAGGCTGAGGAGATGGCTCGTCCTGGCTCATCAAAAATCCTTCGAAATGTAGCAATGAAGGCAGAACAATCGTAAAGGAGATTATCATTATGCTCTCAAAGAGGAAAAGCCCAGGCCAACGCTTGCCCAGATAAGAGGGAAATGATATACGTGACCTTGGACCTTGATTAAGGAAAGTTCTGTGGGAGAAGTTCAAATTAAAATAGACATTGATTCAGAAAGCCCCTGCAAGACTTTGGATTACCATTGAACTTAGAAGGTGTAGGCAGGCGTAAAACAGAGGGGGCTGGGGACTTTTTAAGGACTACTGGATGGACCGCAGCCTGTACAGCCATTGGAGGTGGCGGAGACGCTTCCAAGGTATCCAGACGGGTAGCCAGCGACTGCAGGCACTGAAGTAATTGAATTTGCACAGCATCTTGGCGTTCCAGTCTACCAACTAGGTGTTGGTGTAATCTTTCGCGGAGGGTTCTCTTTCAGGATCTGTCATGGCTGGTTTTTTACAGCAGCAGTTGCCTGAGAAACTAAAGGAAGAGATGCCGTCGTGCAACGTACAACTTGAGCTGTCAAGTAGCTCCTTGCATCTCTTGAGATCTAGGTCAGTTGGAAGTAAAGAGAAGACATAGCTCTTAAGCCTAGGATCAAGCACAGTCGCCAAAATGTAGTGATCCGATTTTAAGATTTTGATAACTCTTGGATTCTGGAGAAGCGAATCAAGTACTTGATCTACAAGTCCGACGTAGTTAGAATAATTCCCTTGTTTCATCTCCTCCTTGAGTTTCTCAAGCTTCTTTTCCAAAAGTCTAATTAAGGGAATCACTTGGTTCAAGCGAACAGTGTCTGAACTCACTTAACAGGTGACTACTTCGGATGGTTTCAGCACCTTACACAACACGGAAAGTATTCTCCCCTGAGCTGGACTAACATTCCACCTACTTTCCCAATGTCATGGCTTGTGGAGTGAGCATGGATGGCTTTTCATTGTTCCTCCATCCTCAGAAGCATATAAAGGGTGGAATTCCACCTTGTTACAACCTCTTGCTTCAGATGGTGGCAGGGCAAATTAGATTGTTCTTGTAGCTGCTGCAATCTCCTGCATGCTATTGCAGAATGCCGGAATTGTCCTGCATTTTAAATGTCTGGAAATTTTACAGGCCACAGTCAGTCATATTCTGCATGTCCCTCTCATTTTTCAAAAAGTTCTGCACCACCAAGTTGATTGTGTGAGCAAAACAGGGAATGTGATGGAATTCACCCAGCTGTATAGCTCTCACAATATTGGTGGGGTTATCAGAAATGACATCCCGAGGAGAGTCCAAATGGGATAAGCCATGTGTCAATGACATCCCTACACAGAGTAGCCTGCCTTGGAAAAATCTGATGTAGTTGGGTTCATGCTGCTGCTGTTCCTGCTTGTGGAGGCAAATCAACAACCCAGTGGGCTGTCACAGTCTTATAATCTTTAATTGCCCAGTTCCACTTGTCCACATTTCTGTGGTTAAGTGTATAGTGGGTAGAATGGCATTTTGTAGCCAATAATTACATTTTAACAAACCTTCTAATTCAGGTGAGGAATAGCTTTTCTAGTAAAATGGTGTTGTGATGGAATTTGGTAACGGGGACACAAGACCTCAATTAACTGTCTAAAACCAGCTGCATTAATAGTGGACATTGCAGATTTAATACTAGCATAGTCGCCATGGTGTCTGTGATCCGCTTTGCAACTGGGTGACAGCTTTCATACTTGCTTCCTCTTGCAAAGGATTGTTTAACAGTCAATTGTTGGAAACTCTTATTAGTGTTTTTCCTGGTCTGCATCTGGGATGAATATCGATCTACAGCAGCAGCAGCATGGGCACTAACGCTCAAGAATTCTTCGGAGAAATCCTGGATAGTGTAGGAGTCATCTAGCCTTAGCAACTTGGATGGAGGTCTAACTCCGATTGCTAGTGAGGATTTTGATGAGGATGGTGTTGTGGGTGTAGATTGCAGGAGAAGGGATTTAAGTGGGACAAAGGAGCAAGCTGATTATTATTATTAATTTTTTTTAATAGAGCGCCACTAGGTATCCGTAGCGCCGTACAGGGACAGACAGAACACGATATAGGGTGAGACAGCACGGTACAGTTAACAAAAAGCACAGTAACTCGGAAGCTCAACGTACAGTAAGATGAGAGGTGAGAGGCCCCAGCGGGGTAGAGAGAGGGGTAGAAGGGCAGGAGGACCTCACAGAAGAGACAAGGAGCTGGAGAGCAAAGTTAAGGTGGTGGAGAACAGGAGGCTCTGCTCGAAGGAGCGTACAATCTAAGGGGAGGATAGGACGGACAGAGACGCAATGGTAGGAGGAAAGGGGGAGAACGGAGGCAAAGATGGAGAGGGGGGGAGAGGAGAATGAAAAGGAGGGAGGTAGGAGGGGGTCAGGAAGGCGGGCAGGAGTGGGAGTGGGGTAGGGGGGAGACTGGGAGGAAGTCACTTAGGTGGGGCAGTGGAAGGCTTTAAGGAAGAGGTGGGTTTTTAAGGCCCGTTTGAAGCTGATCCTGGAATGCTTGCTATTATAGTTTCTGATTTTACCAAAAGCTTCCCATCTTCAAATGGCGTAACATGGATAAGGTTCCTAGATGGTTAAGGTACCTACCGCTACTGACTGTGGCTCTACAAATGTCTAGACAACTGTTGTCAGTATTTGGGTAATAATTCCATACATAAGAGGTGGATATTTCTGCCTTATGCCCATGCATGACAAAGGTCTTCTTATTACTGGCAAGAAATGCTTGCACTGGTGCAGGACTTACACAAACAACATCATCGTCATCAACATCCTCATTAGTGCCGTTGTCGCATACACAAATATCCCCCTCATCCTGTTGCAATTCCAAAGTGGCATCCTCAATTTGTGTATCACTGGCTACACTTGGGCTGCTCATCCACACATCTACAGAAATGCTACTTTATGAGAACACTATCAGACAGGTCAGGCTTACACATAGAACTCGTGGACTCTCCTCAGGGATTTGTGTCATTTCTGAATCTGAACAGACAGTTTCTTCTAAATCCTTACTGTTTTCCAGCTTGTCTTTCACACTTAAAAGTATTTGGGCACCTCTTTTTGAGACAGAATGACCAGGTTTTGCATCGTCAGGATTGACCTTACAAGATGCCTCAACGACAATTGCAGAATTAGCACTCATACAGAGGTGAAGCCTGATTCTTTCCTTGCCACTGCGTGTGTAGAATGGCATGTTCACAATTTTATTTTTTTATGCAGTTAACTTTGCCTTGATTACAGATGTTTTTTTCTTTACCAATGTAAAAGCTGTTGTTTTACATTTTTGTTTCCGACTTAAAACCACTATGCACTTTGACATAGTATTTAGCAGATGACGTAGAGGGATTACTATCATCATGACTGGTGACAGCAGCTGCTTGGTGCTGCTGGTCTTCTGTGGACTGATGTGAATCCATTTCTATGGCACATAGCAATGTGACTGGAGACTTTTAAGAACACTGCCAGCCCTATTAATTCTGTTTCAGCACGAACAATGAGCAATGGCACGTACACTGTAGACTGGCAAGAACACTGCCACCTCTTCTGTTTCTGTGTGAGCTATGCACAGTAAAATGCCACAGGTGATCCCTCACCCCTCCTCTTTCTCTTTCAATAATGATGCTGCCCAACTGCACTGGAGACTACCAAGAACCCTGCTACCCCTTCTGAGTCTTTTTCTGGGAGGGAGGTGAGGTGGGGTGTGAGGACAGAGGGAGTCGGGAGTCAGGATGCAGAGCATTGTGGCCTGGGACAAAATTACACTTTTGCGTCATTGCATTGCAGGGGGTAGGGCCAAAATGACACAAATCACACACAGTGTATAGCGCCATGGAGTATAGTCTGCTCTCCCGAGAGTCCGGGAGACCTACCTGGAATTCGGGAGTCCCCCAGACATTCTTGGAGAGTTTTCAAGTATGATATTATGCAGTGCTATATATGAAATATAAAATCATTTATCGTTTACTATACTATGCATGCCATATATTGGGATGGACTACTCAACTACTGCAAGCGCAAATGCTTCTACAGCGGCCATCATGCCCTTTGCATCCCTGCCACTTCTAGAAATGTCCAAGTACTGTATAAATTACTGAGCTTTGCCTACCCGTATCTTTCATTAAACTACCATGCTATTATTATTCTAAGGCTGTTCTTTCTGTCTTCTTTCATTTAAGTCCAATGCAGTCTTACTGTAATACTAGGAAATGCTGGATTTTGTATACCTGTATCTTTCTTAAACTGCCATCCTACTAACTATCTGGTGCTACTATTCCTGTCCATTTCATTTGCATCCGAGTCCATCTTCTAGGTACAGAAACTAAGACATAATCTCTCCTTGATTTTGGCTGTGAGAAAACCGTGCTGGAACGCTGTATGTTCTGTTTTAGTTTGTTAGTCAGGAGTGACTTGTATTTAGTTGTATTTAGTGCCAGGCAAGGTGTCTATTTTGAAGTTTACTTTGTTTTCTTATTTAATAAAACTGGCCAACGCCACTTGTACCCAAAACCTTGAACTTGTGTGATCTTTCGGCTGCTACACACTACAATCTACACCAGAAGAGGACACCTGTTCCCCATACCCTGGTTACACTATATATAGAACCCTTCTGTGTTGAATATAGTAGCAGTTTTAAATAGTTGTATAGGGTATAATTATTATTTGTAATGCATTTGTGAAGGTATGTTTCTATAGTGTGTTACTTGGTTGCAGCCAGAAGCAAGGGCAAATAACAATCACATGGTTGACGGGCAATATTCTTAAGATTGCAGTACAGAATTTGGGTAGATGCAGATACACAAGAACTCTTAGAGGTTGTCACTGAGAGAAGTAAAGGCAATTGTGGCACATTAAAGTAAGTATTAATGGGGTTAATACATTGATAATGGTACAAGTATAAGTAAAAAATAGACACTGGTAGGTCTAAAAGAAGTGTCCAATTTCATGGTCATTTACGTGGAATCCTTGTCATTTACTTGACACATGCCTCAGGGACACATGTGACAGCAACTTGGCTCTAGTTCAGTCTTTCTTATCTCAGTCTTCTGTGGGTGAATTAGCAAATATGTGGCCATCCACATGTAAGTTTAATACCAGAATAGCTTACAGTACAGATACAGTAGGTGAAACAGTGTTCAGTAACCAGTGTTGAAATAAATGGGCACCATCTTCTCTGTTGAAATATAAATGAGGAAAGACTTTATATATGTGAGCTTCCAGTACAATTCACTTATTTACTTACTCGCACTGGGTACCGGTTTACATCCTTCCATCCTCAATTACACTCAGAATCCTGACAAGTGGAGTCTCAGACATCATAGGCGTCGCTCAGAGTGAAAACCGATGTGCACACTATGAAACTCATGGACAGGGCAGATCAGCAGCCTCCTTGCCTGAAGGCAATCTTGACCTCCAATTTGTAATTCTGCATCACCATCTGCCTCTCTCTTTCTCTCTCTCTGTGTTCCAGAGTCTTCCTTTCAGAATTTCAACGCATAAAAGAATTATTGAGCCCTGGTGCAACTGCTACTTGTGCACCCTCAGCTAGGCTACACATGCAGCCTCTGCAAAACCCATGCCCATGCAGTCTATGGGTATGTGACCATACTAACCAATAGCAAGCTCTCGGTCCATCAGTCACTCTCCCCTGCCCACGATTTGGCTTTAATTGGGCTAACATATCTAAATTGTATATTAAGGGTAGGCTAAAACTGTTATGAGCCACTTATTCTTGCTGCGACCTAGACCAAAAGCTGCCATCCATATCAACTCCTGCGAACTGAAGGATCAAAATTTTGCACAACAAAGTAGTTGATATGCTGACCTGATCTTTCCTGCATAAAGGGTACATGTGTCAATATAGATGCATCATGTCACAGAATGTTATTTCACTGTGGTAACACATTTTTTATAGCTTTTTAAATGAACCATAATGGTTTTCAGCAATTTTAAAAATAATCTGCAATCTGGGACTTATGGTACAAACATGTCAGCTGGGCACAATTGACCATTAGACCAAGCTCAAGTCATTACATTTTATGGGGTTTGATCAGAGCCATTACTTTTAGTAAGCCAATTACTTTCAAATTAACATATATAATCAATGGAGTATTAATGTCACTTTAAATTATGTAGAATCAATGGCAGGGGAGGATTGGTCATAGAGCCTACTGGGACTTTTGACCTCAGGAGGCTGACTAATGTTTTTTGTTTTTTAAAGAAAATAACAATCATTAATCTACATATGGAGGCTCTTGGATGGTCACTGCTCTCCTGGAATATTATGGGGCCTGATAAAGGTTGAGGGGTTTGACGAACCAGGAGACAGCGAGCCGGTGGATAGTTGGTGGCTAGCCCCTCCTCTGGGACCAGCTACCTTCCTTCTACTGGCCACCAGGGCCCGATTAAGGGTTTCGGCTACCCTATGCTATTACAGCCATAGCGCCCCCCCTTACATACCCCAAATATAGGCGCACAGGAATACTCCTGAATATGAATACTCAGGAGTATTCTCCAGCATTCAAATTTAGACAGATTGTGCTCTTCTCTCTTCCCTGCTCTTCCAGCTTTGTTGTCGTCCTTTAGCTGGCTTGTAGAAAGTTGAGATCTTGTTTTGAAAATATGCAGCAATTGTATTATAATGGTAAATGTTAACAAACCCTGAATGATCAGGCTCTTTAGTCCAAACATAATAGTCAATTATGGTCAGATAAAAATACTCCATAGCACAGGCATATGTAGGCAACAAAATATATGAAAATTGTTTTCAAAGAGCTATAATCAAATACATCTATCAGCCCCACCTGACTAATATTAAACACTCTACTGACCCTAGAGACCACAGAGATCATCCTCATAACCGCCACACAATAAAAAGATCATGCCCTCCCAGAGCTGCTCTTTATTTTTTAAATACAGCCATCAGCCATTTCATCTACTCCCTTTAGTGTTTTCACCTGCCCCCTTAGGATTTTCACCTGCCCCCCTTAGAGTTTTCACATGCTCCCATAGCGTTTTCACTAGAGATTGGCGGGTTCGGTTTCCTTGAAATCGAACCCACCTGAACTTTGGGGTTCCGAGTACCGAGCCAAGTTGGCTCGGTACTCTCGCGCCTATTCGGATTCCAAAATGAGGCAAAACGTCATTGTGACGTCGTTGGATCTCGGATCTCACGAGTTTTGGAATCAATAAATCCCCGCCTCCACAGCGATCTAGCACCATTTGAGAGAAAGACAGAAAAGGGTTAGGTCACAGTAGAGCAGGCATAGTGATAGAGTAGAAATAGGAGGGTAGGTATTTTTCTGAATTTGCACTACAAAGTGTTTGGGGTCTCATATACCCTCTTATAAAAAAGCTGTATTTTCTGAGTTCTGAAATCCTAATATAGCACTGTATTTTTCTGAATTTGCACTACAAAGTGTTTGGGGTCTCATATACCCTCTTATAAAAAAGCTGTATTTTCTGAGTTCTGAAATCTCTAATATAGCACAGTATTTTTCTGAATTTGCACTACAAAGTGTTTGGAGTCTCATATACCCCCTTATAAAAAAAGCTGTATTTTCTGCGTTCATTCTAACACTTGCCTGCAAATTATACAGACAAACCCGGTTGTCTTCCCCCTCCATCTTTGACTATTGGCAATGTAGCGATCATCTTTGGGTGTATATTACACTTTCCACTTGTAGTTAAATAGAAAAAAATCAGCCTGCATTGACTGTACGTTAAATAGAAATGGACAAAGGCAGTTTGGTGTCAGTCTGCATCAGCCACCCCCCCCCCCCCCCACCCCTTGTACTTAAATAGAAAAGAAGACGGCCTGCATAGACTGTACAATATAAAACTAAATGGACAAAGGTAGTTTGGTGGCTGTCTATGACCCCCCCCCCTCCACTTGTAGTTAAATAGAAAAAAAGCAGCCTGCATAGATTGTAGAATATAAAGAGAAATGGACAAAGGCAGTTTGTAATCTGTCTGCATCAGACCCCCTCTCCGCTACGAGTAAAATAGAAAGCTTTTCAGCCGTTATAGACTGTAGAATATAAATAGAAATTGAGAAGGGCAATTTGGTATCTGTCTGCATCATCCTCATCAACATCATCATTAGCGCCCTCGTCGCCTACACAAATCTCCCCCTCATCCTCTCCTAATCCCAAAGTGGCATCCTCAATTGGTGTATCACTGGCTACACTCTGGCTTTTCAGGCACACATCAGCAGAACTGCTGAAAGGCCTTTCTTTATGGGTACACTAACAGAATGCTCACAATTACACATACCACTGGTGGATGGACTCTCCACAGGGATTAATGTCATTTCTGATTCTGAGCATACATTATTCTCTAATGCCTTACTGTTTTCTTGCAGCTTGGCTTTCACGCGTAACAGTAGTTGTGCACCACTTTTAGACTCCAAATTACTTGGTCTTGTTTGTCACGAGTGACGGTACAAAAAGAGGGCTCAGTAACATTTCTTAATCTGCTACTAATAGAGAAAGGCAAAGACCTCATTCTTTCTTTGCCACTGCGTGTGTAGAATGGCATGTTGGCAATTTTTTTTTTATCGGCAGTTAACTTTTCCTCAGTTACACTTCTTTTGCGCTTCAACACGGTTAATTTTTTTTTCTGTGTGTTTTTTTTCCTGATTTAAAAATACTATGTACTTTTACATAGGCTTTACCAGATGACGTACTGGGAACACTACCATCAGGACTGGTGCCAGCACCTGCTTGCTGATCCTGCTCATATGTGAACTGCTTTGAATCCATTTTAATGAGGCCAAAGCACTTGTAGTGCAAAATATTCAATAGATAGTGCTGCTAAATATGTCTTTTTGCAGCCAGAAAAATTATTGTTTCACACTGGGGAATATTGCTCTCTCCCTGCTCTAATGCTGCCTGTGACCTAACCCTGCTCTCTCCCTCTGTCAAATGGCGATGGATTGCTGTGGAGGCGGGTATTTATGGATTTCAAATATCGCGAGATCAGAGCTCCGACGACGTCACGGTGATGTTTTGCCTCGATTCGATTCTGAATTGGCGCCAGAGTACCGAGCCTGCTTGGCTCGGTACTCGGATAGGTGAAGTTCGGGCGGGTTCGGTTCTCGGGGAACCGAGCCCACCCATCTCTATAAATAGTCCTCCAAAATGAAAATTCGTGCAAAAAAACCAAATACTTACCTCTTGCGGTCACGCAGTCAGGTGGCGATCCGGCTCCCTCCCTGTTCCCCTCCTCCATGCAGCGCTTGCACTGAACGTCGGGCCCGAAATTTTCATTGAGGAGCGCAGCACGGAGGAGCCATGACACAAGAAGCAATGGAGAAGCAAGAGATAGCGAGGATTTAAAGAAACAGAAAACACAGAATAAACAAAATGAAGAGAAGAAGGGGGTGCAATTGGAGAACAAGGCAATTGAAAGGTAAGTGAAGGGGGATTTGATTTTTTAGTTGCTGTACTTCAAGGGTCACTGAGCGAGCACATTTTTTAAAAAAAAAAGTGATATATATATATATATATATATATATATATATATATATAGTTAGGGGCCTCGGTGCACTGCTTTGCCCGGCGGCCCATAATGTTGTTAAGATAGCCCTGACATTATATGTGGCACGCAGCTATCTGAGCTGCGACTGTCCCCGTCAGTGTCTGAGACGGAAGGAACAGCGTGAAGTCGAACTTCTGGTTTCTGTGCTGTCCACACATATCTGACGCCAGGCGTCCTGCCCCACTTCCTGAACACTAGACCACCAGGGATTACAGGTAATAGGAGATGGAGCTTAGCGCTGCTATTCTAACAGAATCCTGTGCAGGCTTTCTAGCGCAGTGTGGGGACGGTTGTTATTACAAATGGCAATTTGGTGTGTGCTCGAAATACACTTGCAAATGCACTTCTGGGAACGCAAAGTGGGTATAATTCAAAGTACAGGATAAGATCTAACCTCTGCCAGCTCAGAGTTATTGCAAAATTGAAGTCCTTTTGTGGAATGTAAATGGCTGTGTGTCCCTCTGCACAGAAAGGAAAGCTCCTGATAATGCACTCACATTTCAATAGTCATTATCTGTAAACATGAAACCTCGTTATTGTACTGCTCTACAAATCAAGGCACTTACTCCATAGTCTGCAAGGAACGCTCCAAGCAACTCATCTCCTCTACTTGTATAAAAGTCTGTTCCTCCACAAATGTGTCCAGCCCAGTACCCAAACCTATGCAACTCTCCATTGTCACTACAGAGCGGCCATTTTGCACTCTGTGAATTAATTTACAGTGTTTTACACAACTTTGACAGCCCCCTCTCCTATTGTGCTGTTTTGTTGTTGAAGAACAAAGGGTTTTTCTAAAATATCCACTTTGCTGTCACACTTGAAATAAGGTATATTGTATCTCCCAACCCTTTTACCATGAAATCGTCCATCTCTCCTCCCTCTTTCTCCCATTAATATTGCTGATGTTTTTAATTAGTATCAATCTAATACATAAGCTATGGTAATATAATATGTTATTGAAAAAGTAGGTTCAGGATATTTTATCAAAGTGGGTTTGGGAAATAACTATCAAGAAGCACAATTTACTATAGAATAATGCAATCTCCATAGCACATCATAATACACATGCTGTAATATGGACAGTTCCTTCAACTATAATTTATGATAAGCATCCATTGTGTTGCTCCTGTGAGTTTGGCATTTATGAATGATGTGAAATAGTAAGGAGTTCAAGTTGGAGGCAACTTGATTTTTTGTGTAAGACCAGAGCCGTAACTAGGGTGGGGCGGGCGGTGCCGTTGCCCAGGGCGCAAGCAAAAGGGGGCACAGCAGCCGCCTGCTACCTGCCTCTGTGCCCTGGCTCAATCACTGGACACAGTTTCCCCCACCAGAAACAATTTGTTCCTGGCATCGGAAGCTTGAACGGCGCTGTAGCTGCAGCATCCTGCATTAGCATTTGGAACGCAAATGACTCTGGTCTGACAGCCAGGCACCAGAATGCGATTGCAGGGGTGGAGGAATCATTCCCCCTGCGATCATGTGATCTGTCAGAGTAGACAGAGTAGCGGAGAGCGGACTGCAAGACAGCGGGCCCCCAGGTAAGTATGTGTTGCACTGTTGTACTGGGCCCCCTGGTGCGCCCGCGCCCGGTACAACAGTACCCCCTGATGGCGGCCCTGGATAGATATATATATATATATATATATATATATATACACAAGGCCACCAAAAAAATTGCACCGACATACATTTCCTCACTTGTCTCGAAATATCTCCCTACTCGACACCTCCGTTCTGCACAAGATCTACGTCTCTCCTCCACTCTCATCACATCCTTCCATTCTCGGTTACAGGATTTTTTTCCGGGCTGCACCCACTTTGTGGAATTTCCTAATTCCCTCCCACGCACATTAAGACTTTCCTCTAGTTTTCAAACCTTCAAGCGTTCATTGAAAACCCACCTCTTCAGACAAGGTTATGATATTCCTCAACCATCATCTTAATTTCCCTAGATTACCCTATTACCATCCTCTACACTGCTAACGCAGGACAACAACCCTCTGACCAACATTGCAACACACATAGCCCACTCAGTACTTTTACCTTTGCAGTCTGGCTGGTCCATTGTGCAATATGATGTAGCACATGCCCTTGTGTTTCTAACTCCCATTGTCCTATAGATTGTAAGCTTTCGAGCAGGGTTCTCTTACCTCTCTGTCTGTATGTATTACCCAGTATTGTCTTATTAATGTTTGTTCCCAATTGTAAAGCACTACGGAATTTGCTGGCGCTATATAAATAAATGTTGATGTTGATGTTGACATATATACATATATATATATATATATATCATGCATTTGCAAATATGTGTAACAGAATTCTTTCAGTAAAGTGATAGCCACACCCCCACATTAGGTTGGCCACAGCCACTTGGCAAATGTCACTCCCACTTAGATGGGGGGCGCCGGTGCCCTGTCTCGCCCAGGGCACTAAAACGTCTAGTTAAGGCACTGTGTAAGACACACATGTACATACTGTGCATGTACACCAAAACGGTGGTAGTCATGTTTAAGACGCTGATTATTCCGACACCAAAATATCGATCTGTAATATTTAGACACAATCTATTATCCAACCCCGTCAATGAAGACAGTATTTAAACACTGACATTTAAACATGTCTACAATGAAAATTACGACACATATAATCACTAGAGATGCTCGGGCTCGTTTTTCTGAAAACCGAACCCACCTAAACTTAAGAAGATCCGAGCAGGTTTGCGAGCCGGCTCGGTACTTTCGCACGTCCTCGGAACTGAATCGAGGCAAAACGTCATCTTTACGTTGTCGGATCTCGCGGGTTTTAGATTCCATAAGTACCTCCCTCCCCAGGCCCAGGAGATCCAGCGCCATTGCTCACTCAGAAACAGGGGTAGCAGTGTTCTTGTCACTCTCCAGTTTCCAGTGACATTGCTCATACAGAAACAAGAGGGGTAGCAGTGTTCTTGTCACTTGACAAAAATTGACTGGAAATGACTGGAAATTAATGTTATTGAGGTTAATAATAATGTAGGAACAAAAAAAGATCCAAATTATGTGATTGTAGCAAAAAAAATAGGGATTTTAGAAAAAAAAATAGGGATCCAAAACCAAAACCAAAACATGGGAGGGCGGTTTTGCCAAAACCAAAACACTAAGTTAATCCAGATCCAAAACAAAAACAAAAACCAAAACACGGGGTCAGTGAACATCTCTAATAACTAGAGATGGGTGGGCTCAGTTTTTCCGAAAATCGAGCCCACCCGAACTTAGGGGATCCGAGTACCAAGCCGAGCCAGCTCGGTACTTTCACACTTTTTTGATTCCAAAACAAGGCAAAACGTCATTCGAATCTCGGATCTTGGATCACGCGAGTTTTGGAATCTATAAATATCGCCCTCCATGGCGATCTACCGCCATTTGAGAGAGGGATACAGAAGGGTTAGGATAGAGTGTAGAGCAGTTGGGCACGCAAACGTACAGAAGTGAAAGAGGAGGGTGGTAGCAGTGTTTAACAAAGCTCCATTGCTAATTGTCATTGGTGAAATCCAAATACATAAGTCCTTGCAGGCTTTTTTCAGAATTTGCACCAATAAGTGTAGGGTGTTATATACACCCAAAGACAAGAGCTCCATTGCTGAATTTGTCATTGCTGAAATACAAAAAAGATATACTAGTCCTTGCAGGCTTTTTTTCTGAATTTTCAGGCAAATTTAGAAGTGTTATATAGGTAACAGACAGAGGAGTGCTCCATTGCTAAGAGTCATTGCTGAAATACAAATAGGAGGGCTAGCAGGCTTGTCTGCTGAATTTGCAGGCAAATTCTACTGCGTTATATAGGTAACAGACAAAGAGGAGTGCTCCGTTGTTAAGAGTCATTGCTGAAATAGAAATTATAGGGCTGGCTGGCTTGGTCTAAATCTGCAGCTACATTTTACTGCACCATAGCTCACTCAGAAACAGGAGAGGGTTCAGTGCTGAAACAGAAATTTTAATAATAGGGCTGGTATTCAAAGTCTCCAGTGACATTGTATTGTGTCATAGCTTATACAGAAACAGGAGGGGTGACGTTGTTGTCACTCTCCAGTCTCAGTCATGATGATACTAATCCCTCGACCTCATGTGCTAAAGCCTATGTTCAAGTGCATAATGGTTTTAAGTCAGGGAAACAAAAATGTAAATAAAAAGCTTGTACCTTTTTAAAGAAAAAAAAAGCTCTCTAAAAAAAGCTGAAAGTTTATTGTAGGAAAACATAAAATTGCCAAGATACCATTCTACCCAAAATATTAGCAGGCATACCAGCATCAGGTATCTCCCTTCTCTTAGCTAGATTTCAGCACCTGCAATCTACACTGTCATCATATTCACCCTCATCATTGTGTCCATCTTCCTCAAACAATACGAATTCATCCCAGCTGAAATCCACCATCACAGAAGTCTGTGTACTTTGATGTAATTGCCGATAATGGCCTTCCTCATGGAATTTGTAGTTCATTTTATGGCAGAGCTGTCACGATTTTTGGACAATTCTTTTAGAGCAGAGCAAATGTCAAAATGTTATGCTTACTTACCTGCATCTCCACTGGGTGTCTTGGGAAAGTATTTCCGAGAAGCATTTGCCAGAGAAACTGAAGGAAATGTTGATAGCTCTTGGATCCTGGCGAAGCAAATTAAGCCCTAGATCTACAATTACAATATAGTTAGCAGATTTGCTTAGTTTTATTTCATCCTTTATTTTCTCTAGCTGCTCTCTTGACAGGTGTCACGGGCCGCGGCGGTACTCACAGCCACCGCCCCAGCCGTCACCATGACGACCGGGACGTCACTTCCCTCCAACTCCCGACCATTGCCAAAGCAACGGCCGGACGCCTCCTCAGCGCCACGTCTCGGCAGCCGGGCGCGCATGTGCACTAGGGGCAAATAATCAGATTCAGCCTGTGGCTGTCTAGGTGCAGGTTCTGATTGGCTGTTGGCTGTATTTAAGGCAATGAGGTCTGCTGCCTCATTGCCGGTTATAGTTTCTGTATCCAGTCTGCTAGACTTGCTCTCTGCCTTGTTCCTGTCTATTGGACTTGCTGTTGTTTACCCGTGTATGACCCTTGGCTTGGATTTGGACTTTGCTTGTGAATCTCGTGACCCTGACCTCTGGCTGGAATACCGACCTCCCTGTCTGCTCGTGACCCCTGACCTCAGCTTGTATACTGGTACTGTTGTCTGCTGCCGGCCCCTGACCTCTGCTTGGATTCCACCCCGCTTGCCTGGGTTCTCCCCAGTCGGTACACACTTCACAACCCTCTGTCAGTCTGCAGCCCAGTCTGTCCCCACCATCAGGGGCTCCAGTGAACACCTGACTGGCAGAGTAGACTCCGGGTTGTGTTGTGCCGGCTGGAGGGTTCCTAACAACAGGTGACTACTTCGTTGGACTAAAGTACATTCCCCTTAAATTCTAGTCTTCTTGCAGCTGCTGCATTCTTCTACATGCTGCTGCAGAATCCCGAAAATGACCCTAAATTTTTCGGGACACAGACAGCATCTCCTGCATGTCATAAACAAACAGCAGGTTTCCAGACAGGTGCCAATCACAAAATATATACAAAACAATGAATCCAAAGTAGACAAACCGAAGGCTGCACAGACTGAGGCTCCTTGGTCCCACCACACCAAGCCATATTTCTCAGTCCGGTATAATCGAGTGAAACTCCACACCAGAGAACCCATCATTGTAAGGAACTACATCTCCCCCCTCCTATATCTTGCCATATATGTGGATTGCACTATGTTTTGTTTCTTCTCTCCTTTTTCTCATTAATGACCCACAAGGATTCCTGAAGGGTTTGGGACTCTTTTAGAAGATTTATCATCTTCGCCCCTTGGAACGTAGGATTTTCATTTCATTCACTTTTTGGACATTTTGCCTGTTTCATTATTGAATGCTTTGGATTCATTGTTTTGTATATATTTTATGATTGGCGCCTGTCTGCAAACCTGCTGTTTGTTTATATATTTCGGATAGGGTTTGGTGTTTCCTATTTTGTTTGCTACAAGCTGCCTTTCATATTGTTACATTGGTTTGCGCTTTGGGCTTAGTCATCCTTTGTCTATATTCCTGCATGTCATTGTCATTTTTTAAAAGTTCTGTAATACCAAGTTGATTGTGTGAGCAAAACAAGAAATGTGATGAAATCCCCCCCCCCCCACGCTTTAATGCTCTAACAATATTGGTGTCGTTATCAGAACTCACATATCCTCAGGAGAGTCCAAGCAGGATTAGCCATGTTGCAATGACATCCCTTACTTTTTCTAACAGATTGTCAGCTGTATGCCTCTTATTGAAGCGTGACATACTTGGGTACATGCTGCTGCTGTTCCTGCTGGTGAAGGCGAATCACCAACCCAGTGGGCTGTCACAATCATATAATCTTTAGTTTGCCCAGTTCCGCTTGTCCCCATATCTGTGGTTAAGTGTACAGCGGGTAGAATGGCATTTTGTAGCCCAATAATTACATTTTTACGAACTTTCTGGTAGAAGTGAGGAATAGCTCTTCTAGCAAAATGGTGTCTGTGATCCGCTTTGTGACTGGGTGACAGCTTTCTTACTTTCTTCCTCTAGCAAAGGATTGTTTAACAGTCAATTGTTGTAAACTACTACTACTACTTCTGGGTTGAAGATCCATCCCCAGCAGCAGCAGCAGCGGGACTAATGCTCAATAATTCTTCAGAGGAATCATGGTTAGTGGAGGGGTCATCTAGCCTTAGCAACTTGGATGCAGGACTAACTCCCATCACTTGTGAGGATATTGATGATGATGAAGGTGTTGGGGGTGTAGATTGCAGGTGCTGGGATCTAGATGAGAGAAGGGAGGTAGATGATGCTGGACTGCTTGTTGTTATTTTTTTAACATAAGTTTCTGATTTTCCCAAAAGCTTTCCATGAACTCGCTTCAAATGGCATAACATGGATGAGGATCCTAGATGGTTAAGGTCCCTACCTCTACTGAGTGTGGCTTTAAAAACGTTGCAAATGGCTGTTGTCAGGATTTGTGTACAAATAATTCCACACATAAGAGGTGGATTTTTGGTTTTATGCCTAGGCATGACAATGACCTTTTTCTTATCACTGGCAAGAACTGCTGCAGTCTTTGTTTGAAAGTGTATGAAAATAATTTTATGACCTGTGAGGTGGTCAAAATTGACTGCAAATGACTTGAAATTAGTGTTATCAAGGTTAATAATAATGTAGGATCAAAAAAAGAGCAAAATTATGTGATTTTAGAATATTTTAGCAATTTTTCTAAGAAAATACAGATCCAAAACCAAAACACACAAAGGTGGTTTTGCCAAAACCAAAGCCAAAACACGAAGCTCATCTAGATCCAAAACCAAAACCACTTCACGGGGGTCAGTGAGCATCTCTACTAATAATGGGCATGTGAGCACAAGATCCGAACCATGGAGCAATGGAAGAAGGAGTCCTGGTCTGATGAATCACGTTTCCTTTTACATCATGTGGACGGCCGGGCACTAGGATGTACTATGGGAAGAAGGAAAGCTGGTGGAGGCAATGTTCTGCAGGGAAACCTTGGGTCCTGGCATTCATGTAGATGTTACTTTGACATGTACCAAAAGAAAACCTGACTTGCAAGGTGTTTGAACATAGGTCATAGACAACTAATTTGCATTTACACAAACTTTCTAGTTCTGACATCATAAGAATGGGGGGCTGGGGACACCTGAAGCATGTTAAAACGTCCTGTAAAACCTAACAGAGTTGTTTCTTTTGAGAGTCAATTTCATATTGAGAAGAGTCCTTCAATTTCTGTTTCTCCCAGCAAACTGAAACTGAAACCTAAACCTTGTTGCAGACCAAGTATTCCCTGATGCCAGTGGCCTCTTTCAGAAAGCTTCTTTCTGCCACACTGCAAAAATTGTTGACGAATGGTTTGAGGAACATTACACAGTTCAAGATGTTGACTTGGCCTCTAAATTAGAGATGGGCGGGCTCGGTTCTCCGAGAACCGAACCCACCCGAACTTCGCCTATCCGATTACTGAGTCAAGCAGGCTCAGTACTCTCCCGCCCATTCGGTTTCGAAATCGAGGCAAAACGTCATTGTGATGTAGTTGGATCTCAGAGCTCGGTTCTCGCGATATTTCAAATGCATAAATACCCGCCTACACAGCAATCCATTGCCATTTGACAGAGGGAGAGAGCAGGGTTAGGTCACAGGCTGTATTAGAGCAGGGGTGTCCCATATTCCCAAGTGAAACAATAATTTTTCTGGCTGCCAAAACTCATATTTAACAGCAGTATCTATCTATACAATAATTTGCACTACAAGTGCTTTGGGGTGTCCCATATTCCGCAGTGTGAAACAATAATTTTTCTGGCTGCAAAAAGTCATATTTAGCAGCAGTATCTATAGAATATTTTGCACTACAAGTGCTTTGGGGTGTCCCATATTCCCCAGTGTAAAACTACAATTTTTCTGGTGTTGAAAGTCTTATCTAGAGGCACTATCTATTTAATATTTTGCACTACAAGTGCTTTGGGCTCATTAAAATGGATTCAAAGCAGATATGAGCAGGATCAGTAAGCAGGTGCTGGCACCAGTCCTGATGGTAGTCTTCCCTGTACGTCATCTGGTAAAGCCTATGTAAAAGTACATAGTCTTTTTAAATCAGGAAAAAAAAACACACCCAAAAAAAAATAAGTATACTGTCAAAGTCTTATAATTGGATGAACGAAAGTATATTGGTTAATATTGTTTTGCCGTGCGATTGCGATCCGTACGCCACGTAACACGTGGCGTGTGCGATCGCACGGTAAAATACGCACGCACACACTCGCATGACAACATTTAGTTATTTATATAATTCATATTCATATTGGTTCCGTTACATTGTAATTTATGAGCAGATAGTATTTGGTTTATTAGTAGTATATATATATATATATATATATATATATATATAATATAAAATGATTATACGTACACTTCAGTGATATTCAAGGTTCAGGTTATAGGAAAGGTATCATGCCTAGTGTCATATGTCATATTAAAGCCCTATTCATCAGCAGCTGTCCGGTGCAGTCGGCGAAGAGATCGCACATTGCATAATTTAGTTATTGATATTAGGGAATAAACCTTTGTATGATGTTGGCTATGAAATGCTAATTTACTTAGTTGTAACTGGAGCATTGGTGGGAAGAAAGGAGCAGATCCCCTGGAGAGATTACCCCCCACCTTTGGATTCCTTAGATTGAATCAGCCTATGACCTGTTTATCCTGGACCCACCCAACGTCTGGACCTATAGAAACAATCTACGTCCTCTCTATTGTTCTCTGTAACACTGACTGTGTATATATGATCATAGCTGTGCACCCAGCTCTCAGACTTCACTGATCACAGTATTCTAAGGTGAATCACTGTCCAGGGGTGCCCGTGGTTAGTGCAGCGTTGCGCAAGCGGTATGTATTTAACTTTTGGTATTGGCTGTACTATACTGTATCATAGTATAATAATGTATTGAATTGTTGACTTTTTACATCTGCTAAAATAAATCACTTTGTGCGTTGGAAACACATACAATCGATTGGGCAATGCTTATTTGAAAACGAAAAAATTACTTTAACAATTTGGGGGCTCGTGAGTTTAGGAGGTTACGTTATCTGAAAGTACGCAACGCTTGCGGATTTCGGTTGCTCAACAAAGGGTGGATATTGACAGACGCGTCTCATACAGGAAAGAATGCAATGTGTTCAAAACCTGTTATTCATTTTGTGTTGAGAAGCTGAATGTCCGCAGTTGCGTAAACTGAAGGAATGCTAACTAGAATCTAGGGACAAGAAAGAAAAATGTTTCTTTTTATTGTCGTTTTACGTTTTAAAGTGTATTGCATTGCATAGGGTATGTGTACTTCCGCTAATATTGCCATGTGGTTAAACAATCGTTTTGATAGTTATTATATATGCATAGTATAATTACTTGTGAAAGCCTCTGAGACATTATTACTATTGTTGGGAACTTTTAATTTTCTGCGCAGAAAAGGTGTATAGTGTGAGATTTTGTAACGTAGATACACTGTTTATTATTCATTGTGCTCAGTTGCTGTCTGACGAGGCGGGTTGCCCAACTGAAGGACGGTATACAGGACAGGTATACCGAATGCGCAAAAATGGGTTTTCGCAAAGCACTACCAATAGATCGCAAGGTTTGCTAATAGCTAGTATCAGTAGGCTGTGCGATCTAACCGCACGACAACCATCAGTGCGAATTGGTGAAGCAGCTAGGAGGAATTATACTGGAAAGGCAGGTTGATTTTATCAACTTGCGCTCCCAGCGATAATAAACTCAGCAGATTTTGTGGTGAGCCAGGGTATCGAGGAGCTGATAGCCCTTGGGGCCCACAGTGATATTTCTGTATTAGGGGTCCTCGCCTGGTGCGAGAAAGAAGCGAGTGGACGCGACTAATGGAAATACGTCCACCGGGCATTAGAGATCTCTAGCGGTGATTGTAGCAACAGGGTATTATTTGGTGGAAGGAACAGAGCATTGCGGTGTGTCTGTGTTCCGTGCTGAAGGTATTGTTCAACATGGGTGCTAAGCATACGCTAGAGATGGCCAATGTACTGCCTAAAGAAGGCCTTATTGAGTCAGCGAGATTTTTCATGTGTAAAAAATATGGTGCATACGCAACTGTGTATTGTGACACGTGGGTCGAAATGACCAAAGATTTTGATAGGCCTTTCCCAACAATAGGGAGTTTTAATGCAGAGGTACTAAATAACGTAAAAGATAAAGTACGGTTGATTAAGTCAACGAAAGTGAGAAATGCACATAATGATTGTTTAAAATCGTGGCAAATGGAAGGTAACACGTGGCAGAGCAGCGAATGCACAGCGGAAGTGAGTGCGGTAAAAAACACGTGTTCAGCGGAAGTAAGCGTACCGGAAACAAGCATTCCGGAAGTGTGCGTTGCTAAGCGTGGCGAACTGAGCGCAAACACGCCCCCGACAAATTCGGTCGGGGCGGAGAGTACAGCCAATACCAAAAATGTAAAAACTGTAACTAGTAACTTGTATGTTGTTTTAAGTAATGTTAAAAGTAATGCTTCAGGACAAAGAAAAGGAACGATCCCACCAGCAGGGGCAGCGGCTGAAAGTGGTGAGAATAATGTAAAGGTTAACACAGGGGAAGACATCCATTGTACTGGAGCAGCAATTTCAGCAACTAGTTCAGAACATAGTGATTTGGTAGACTTACATCCTGTCTGCACTACAACAGTTCCCAATGGGAAAGCGGACAGAGATGGTGATGTTCCCTTAAAACATGTAGCAACGCATGATTCATGCACTAGGTCTGAAACATTTTACATTTTGTCTGATTTCCCTGATCCTAGGAAAGATTTGACCAAATGTCAGCAGTTTATTAGATATTACGGTAATGTGTACGAGCCAATTAATAACGATTGGCGAGTATTATTGAAGACCTGTCTTCCTCTCAATACTGATATACAAAAGTTCATTAAGGATTGTATGTTGGAGGAGGATGAATCCTTAACCGAGGATGATAATCAGGACAATATTAGACACATAATCACACAGTTGGCCATATATTTTCCAGTAATAGTGGACTGGAGTAAAATTGTTACTATCAGGAAAGAGGATAGTGAAAATGCAACAGACTATTTTTGCAGGGCTCTGATAGAGATGGCCAAATATACTGGGGTATCAGACATAAAAGATAATGTATACTACAGGGAGGTTGCTATTTCAGTTCTAATGGATGGCCTCAGGGAAAACTTAAAAAGAAGGGTGCAGACTTCATTACCATACTGGAGAGGAATCACTGTAAGTGCTCTCAGGGAGTCAGCGATAGGACATGATAGAAGTATGAATAAACAGACAGAGACACTAAGTGATAAGGTAATGATGGTAAGTATCCCAGCACTAGAGGGTCTGCACACCCGACCACCAGCATACAACCCACATAATAAGAAGCATAGAATAATCCGGTGTTTCAAGTGTAACGAAGAAGGCCATTTCGCAAGAGAATGTAAAAAGAAAAAAACAAAGAGTGATAGGTCAATGATGGTGAATATCCCAGCATTAGAGGGACTGCACACACGACCACTGTGTAATAACACCTGGGTTAAAGAAAAGAAACAACATGAATTGAGGAAGTGTTTTCAATGCAATAAAATAGGACACCTAGCAAAATATTGTGCAGACATGACAGGGACGTGTTTTTACTGCCGTAAGAAGGGACACATGAGTAGGAACTGTGTAGAGAGATGAATGGATACCTGGGTTGGAAATCACATAGACATCCACAAAGGAGGCGCACACTTCTCTCAGAGGTTCCCCAACAATTGATTGCACACCCTGTAACAACTAATACTTTGGGGGAGAACTATAGCCAACTCTAGAGTACAGGTCAGACCTGTAGTCCTGCAACCAGACGAGGTAAAGGTTTAATCTGTGGTAAGTATTGTGTACTTTTAGGAAGAAACTGATTTTAAAAGGTAATCTTTATTAATTTTGTTTGTTTGCTTTATGTTGTGAAATGCTTGTTTTCCTAATCGCTGGCCGATGGTAAAGAATGGAAATGTTTGTTTTGTTTGCTGTTTTGAGATAACTATCTTGTTTCCCTCTTACAGATAAAGGGTACACAAAAGAAATATAGACTTAGGGCTGGATTTACTAAGCTGCGGGTTTGAAAAAGTGGGGATGTTGCCTATAGCAACCAGATTCTAGCTTTCATTTATTTAGTACCTTCTACAAAATGAAAGCTAGAATCTGATTGGTTGCTATAGGCAACATCCCCACTTTTTCAAACCCGCAGCTTAGTAAATCTAGCCCTTAGTGTTTACAAGGGTGGGATAGAGAAATAGGAAAACAAATCACTCTTGAAAGACAAATTAACAATAGACAATTGGAACACTCTTTGTTTCAGGCTGTAGTGACTCATGATAATTTGTTTGGCTGAGAATCATTATCCAAAAATGAAGTATGTACATACTTTGCTCCAAAATATAGTGTTATGTATTTCAGAGAAAATATGAGTCACTAAGAGTAAATTTTTCATTTCTCTATCATAAATTAGGAAAGTCCGTTGAAAAGGTATGTAGTTAATGTTATACCGAGTTCTTAATGAACAAATGACGGACAACACTGGATTGCACGGTTAAGACCCCCTAGTCAAGTAGGGGGAGGGATCATAGTTAAAGGAATACAGCCATTTTCCCATAGAGTCCAATCCAGCTGTCATTTTTTTGCTGTAAAGATCTCCCTTTCTGCATGTACGTTTGTTTTCAAACCTTTCTATTCAAATCTTGGTATTCCTATTATTCATTGCTTTCTTATTCCTCATTCTTTACATCCATGCTAGTCTCTCTCTCTGCTCTGGTAAGAGATAAAAACAGACACAGTCTCATCAATGGGGCTGACATATTTTATTTTTTTACATAAGACAAGTTTAGGGATACACACACTAGATTGACATGAGTCACAGAAACAGTCAGGAATTATGTTTTCATGAGTATAGAAACTGCTGATTTTAAGCAGAAAGGTTCTGTTGTGGAAATACGATTCATGTTTTATAGATTGCATATCTGTTTTGTTTTTTTTTGTTTTTATGATTCGTGCCTCCTGTACAAAATTGTGCCTTTATATGGATGCACAAAGGGTGGAGACAGGAGATTGCTAGAGGATAGGCATACAGATATGCATCTCTGTATAGAACATTGGAGTAGGATTTTTACCACAAGATACGACATAATGTGAAACCCTAGAAAATGTAGAATTTTCGTGTTTTATATTTTTTCACTGTTAGACAGACATGTACTGGATACTGTTATATTTGAAGAAAGTGTTATAGAAGTAGACCCCTTTGCCTTTCCCACTTAGTCAAGTAGCTGAATGTGAGGTACTGAGAATGGCATGTGAGTTGGCAGAGGGAAAATCGATTGATATACATTGGTCTTTAGCATTTTTTCTAGTCTAGGGGGCGATGTTGAGTTGACTGAAAAATCGTTTTATAGCAAAACCAGCACATGAGTAGGACACTACATAGAGGACTTTATACAGTGACAGTTACCAACTGAAGTAGCTGCTAGTAAAGTCCACACTTACACACACGACCATACATGGCTGTCACACCAGGGCGAACATAGCTGTCAAATAGACAGCAGGGTTTTATATGACAGCTAACAAATCTATGTTTTGTTTTTTTGTTGTATTGTTTTAGTTTTAAAATGTGAACACACACACACACACACAAACATGCACACATACACATATTGGTTAATATATGAAGATTTGTGTTACCTGAGGAATAAACTGTCTGGAAGGTGAAGAGATGTGGTGAGGAGTCTGGTGGACTCTGGAGAGATGGACAAGGTAGACCAGAAGCTCCCAGAGTGTATCTCCCAGTCCCAAAGGAGGCAGCAAATGGTCTGGCTCAGCTGGGTACAGAAGTAATGTGCAAGCTGGTAAGAGTATATTGGGGTGCACCAGACATTTCGTCTCAAGCTAGTAGGACGGCAACGTCCTATCTTGATTAAGAGAAGGTCAGGAAAATGATACCAGTAGAGCCATCCCATATCCCTCCTGCAGATGGGTTTTCCTCCAGGTAAAACAATTCCACGTCATCCAATTACCACCATGTAGGATCCTCAGGTATACACTGGTGTACCAATGAAATATGTCTGGGTAAAGGTATATTGAAATGTGTCTAATGTATTACTGTGTCATACTCAAAGCTTTTGTTATTCAATGTGATAGTCCTAGGGTTATAATAGATGATAGGGGTATTCATGTTATTAATTACAGATGTATAATGTATGAGTAGTGGTAACAAAAGACATACTTTCAATTAGCCACTAACCAGTGTGAACATAAAGTAGTGGTACTAGGTAGAACGAATTGAATAGAATAAGAGTTGGAACTTGATTGAAGCGACTGATAGCTTCGGCCACTAGTCCTTTCCCGCTACCAAAAGATCACTCCTGGGCAGACTCTTAACCTGTCAGTTTTTGAAATGTTCTTGACCCCTCGTGAGATGAGATTGTAACTGGGAGGCTAGGTTAGACCTTGAGAGAAGGTAAATAGTGAGACCGCAACCAAGAACATCCAAAACACTGTTTCCTGAAAAGTCACACTAACTGTCAGGATGTTGGATCAGGAGAGTAAGTTGTGGAACAGTAATTTCTTAGGCTCAGGTTATTTGACAGACAGGTACCAGGTGTAGGCTACCAGCATCACGGCTTCAAGGGTAGCAGAGAGACACACTGGTGCCCATTCCACCCACTGCAGAGGGGCCAACACTCAGAGAAGGGTCCAAGGGCACTCATGAGTCTGTTCTGGAAGGCCTCAAATGCAGTTAGTAGTACCTGAGCCAAAGGCTAAGACTGTTGTCCAGCATGAAGTTGTAGTTTTTCCGGTTTTGTGTTCTTTCATTTCATTCTCTTCTCGGGACGGTCAATTTCTTTAATTATTAGCAGGTGACAGAGACTGGTTCAGGTAATGATGTTGAGGAATTGGGGATGAAAGAGAAGTTAGTAGCATAATCGGTCCAGCCAATTACTGTATTCAATTCAGGGGTAAAGGAAAATCTGGAAACCTTGGAGCTTGGAGAAAGTGCGAGGGGCTATTGTCTGAGTAGCATTACATCTGTAAGTACGGCGACCCCATGGTTAAAAAGAGGTACACCCAGCGATGCCAGTCCAGTAATATTCGGACTTGAGCAGGCATCCTTGAGAATGATTATCATTCTTGGGAGGGTAAGGTTTTAGACCAAACAAAGTGCTGGGCGTGCTCACACGTGCCTCAGTGATTATATCAAGCAGGATTAGTTCTCTTTCCACTAAATATTCTTGAGGTACCCGAACTATAGGTGGGAGGTCACTAGGGGAAAAAAGTACGACACCTAGGTCCCTTAGTCTGAAGTCTCCCAATGCTTTGCAAGCCGATCACTGTTAAATCTGAGTATTGGGAGACTGGGAAGAACGAACAGACAATAGACCACCCACAAGTTTCGATGAAAAGAATTGATGACATTATTAGAATTGTGTATAAAGATATGCGTTGGACAGATGCACCTGTTAAACTTGAAGAACTGTAGTAGAGTATTCTGTATAGCTGATACATGTTCTATTGTACTTTGTACCTTTCCAAATAATGTATTAAGTGTTTTATTGCACCCTTGAAGGGCATACAAAAGGTTATCTCCAAGCTCTAGAAAATGTACGGTCTAAACGAAGAAATCGTTTTGAGGATTAAGACTCTCTCTTATGATAACTTGTTTAGATCTACAAACAGAGTAGTCATACCCCAAGGGGGACTTGTATTACATAACAATGAAACGTGGTACTGAGATCCTGCATATAACATCTTTAAGGTGATAGTTTATTGTACTATCAAAGGGTGGACTGTCGAAGTCGTATAATTGGATGAACGAAAGTATATTGATTAATATTGTTTTGCCGGGCGATTGCAATCCGTACACCACGTAACACGTGGCGTGGTGCGATCGCACGGTAAAATATGCACACACACACTCTCATTACAACATTTAGTTATTTATATAATTCATATTCATATTGGTTCTGTTACACTGTAATTTATGAGCAGATAGTATTTGGTTTATTAGTAGTATATATATATATAATGATTATACGTACACTTCAGTGATATTCAAGGTTCAGGTTATAGGAAAGGTATCATGCCTAGTGTCATATTAAAGCCCTATTTATCAGCAGCTGTCCGATGCAGTCGGCGAAGAGATCGCACATTGCATACTTTAGTTATTGATATTAGGGAATAAACCTTTGTATGATGTTGGCTATGAAATGCTATTTGACTTATTTGTAACTGGAGCATTGGCATGAAGAAAGGAGCAGATCCCCTGGAGAGATTACCCCCCACCTTTGGATTCCTTAGATTGAATCAGCCTATGACCTGTTTATCCTGGACCCACCCAACGTCTGGACCTATAGAAACAATCTACGTCCTCTCTATTGTTCTCTGCAACACTGTGTATATATGATCATAGCTGTGCACCCAGCTCTCAGACTTCACTGATCACAGTATTCTAAGGTGAATCACTGTCCAGGGGTGCCCGTGGTTAGTGCAGCGTTGCGCAAGCGGTATGTATTTAACTTTTGGTATTGGCTGTACTATACTGTATCATAGTATAATAATGTATTGAATTGTTGACTTTTTACATCTGCTAAAATAAATCACTTTGTGCATTGGAAACACATACAATCGATTGGGCAATGCTTATTTGAAAACTAAAAAATTACATTAACAATACTTATAAGTATAAGTGTAGGGTGCAATCTACCCCCAAGTAGGAAAGGGACTTGGGGCATTTCTATATCACGTGCAGTCTTGAAAGGCTGCTGTTTTGTCAATTTCACAATAAGGGTAGGGTGTCATACACAGACACCAAACTGCCTCTGTCCATTTCTTTTTATATTGTTCAGTCTATGCAGGCTGCTTTTTTTCTATTTAGCTACAAGTGGAGGGGGGGGGGGGGTCATACACAGCCACCAAACTACCTTTGTCCATTTCGTTTTATATTGTTCAGTCTATGCAGGCTGCTTTTTTTCTATTTAACTACAAGTGGAGGGGGGGGGGGGGGCTGATGCAGACAGAAACCAAACTGCCTTTGTCCACTTATATTTATATTCTACAGTCTATAACGGCTGAATAGTTTTCTATTTTACTAGTGGAGAGGGGGTCTGATATAGGCTGCCACCAAACTGCCTTTGTCCATTTCTATTTAACGTACAGTCAGTGCAGGCTGATTTTTTTCTATTTAACTACAAGTGGAGGTTGTAATATACACCCAAAGACGATGGCTACATTGCCAATAGTCAAAGATGGAGGGGAAGACAACCAGGTTTGTCTGTATAATTTGCAGGCAAGTGTTAGAATTAAGGACGGACTACCAGGGATTAAACAGTTTTTTTTATTAATTTATTAGCGTTAGAATTACCTTACTTATCCAAGAAACTTGTGGAGCACTAAATTAGGTTATTTCAGACCAAAAAAAATGCTATTTTTTACAAAAATAGCAAAACAAAACCAAACAAAACCAAAACCAAAACACGCAAGGGCGGTTTTGCCAAAACCAAAACACGAAGTTAATCGAGATCCAAAACCAAAACCAAAACCCGGGGGTCAGTGACCATCTCGAATTTAAAGCTTCTTTGTTTTACATTGGTAAAAGTGCAGTTAAGGAACGTAAATGTCAAAACATACAATATTTTGCGTATAATTGCTCTGCGCATGTTCAGAAATGTACTATACACCAGTGAACGCAAGTGCATCTAATTAATCTTCAAACTGAAAGGACACTTAACAGCCTACAATTTCAAGGGCGGAAAGGGGGAGCAAATGGGGCATATAGACAGTCATTTTACTGTAAAGGTGTGCAGCTGCATACTTGGACGATATTGTCATCCGCTTCCAGGACTGGGAATCACATCTATCCAAGGTGGAGGTGGTGTTAGCATCACTCAGGGCAGCAAGCCTGACTGCCAATCCTGAGACGTGTTCATTGGCCATGTGAGAAGCCAAGTACTTGGGGTACATGGTAGGACAAGGTGAAGTCAAACCCCAAGTGGAGGCTGTCAGAGACTGGCCTAAATCAGTGCAGAGGACCCAGCTGAGGACTTTCCTGGGTTTAGTAGGGTACTTTTGCTGGTTTATGGCAAATTTTGCCACTAGAACTTTCCCTCTTACCGAGCTCCTTAAAAAGGCTTGTCCAGATAAGTTAGTCTGGTCAGAGGTGATGGAGGCTGCCTAGCAAGATCTTCAAGTAGCTGTGTGTTCAGTATCAATACTCCAAGTACCTGACTTCAGCAGCTTATATTTCCAAAAGGATGCATTTGGAGTCAGTTTGGGTGCTGTGCTCTCCAAGAGGTTTGATAGGATAGAGAAACCATCCTGTATCTGTGCTGCAATCTTTTGCCAAGGGAGAATGAATAATCCACAGTGGAACAGGAGTGCTTCTCAATTAAATGGGCCACTGAGGTGAACACCTGGGTAACTCGATGGTTTTTAGTGCTCCAGCCCTACCATTTTACAGTAGATCATAGGCCACTTAGTCTGCACAAAATTGCAGATTCTCTTTCTCACAGAGATGCGCTCTCGGCAGTGTCCCCATCACCGAGGTTGGTGACAATAAAGGGAGGTGTGTGTGACAAAGAGGGTTATTTACCACACCTCTCCTGCATAGGGACAGATAAAATCCCAAAGAGTCTGCAGGTACAGGCTGCAGACAGGGTTAAATTCCCACTCATTACTTCATACAGCACACAGGTGCACCACATTGGTGTAACTAGTTGGTTAAATAGTGCTTGGGAGGAGAATAAAAGGCTGTTTTGTTGTTGTGGACGGGGGAACCGATGCCAGCTAGTTGGCCGCTGACTGGGCAGGAGGTCTGTCTAGTCAGAGCTAGAGTCCCTTGGTGTCATCCTCACAAAAGGGTGCTGTTCTATTTGTGAGGTGAACAATAAAAACACAGTTATTCAAGACAGAAGTTGTGTCTGTCATCTGCCGTGTGTCAGCATCACACACGTTAAATGTAATATACTGCATTCAAGTAAAAGTAGTTTATTTTTAACATTTAAATGACCCAAGAAAGTAATTGACCCAAAAAACAAAACACAACAATACAAGTAATATTCTCTGTGGAATGAATGCAAAATATGTTAGGGTCTTTAATGTTGGGTGCTCTCTCTGTAGTCTCTTGTAGAACCTGCCAGGCAGGTGCATCCAACTCAAGGCTCAGTAATATGGAAGTGCACGCCTACAGTCGCATACTGTGTATGAAACCAGTGTTACAACCCCTTATTCTAATCCATACCCAGACTGCACTTTTTAGCCCTGTTGTTATCAGGAAGTATAAGTGATGGAACTGTAACATCTCCTTGGAAAAGCACTTCAGAGGTTAAATTCCACCTCCACAGTGAACACTCAGGAGTTGAGTTAATTAAGTTACCATTGTTATTTCTGTCTGCTCCCTATTGTTCACTAGTGAGCTCTACAGACAGCCAGGAGCCAAACCCAGCATGAGTCACCTAAGGGAATACACTAGAGGGCGGTAGGGGAGTGGGCTGGATAGTTTGAGAAGTCCACCAATTGAGACCTTTTGCAATTTCCCTGGGCAGGCAGTTCCCAAGGTTGGATTATGAGGTGATAAAAGAGCCTGGGAACTGAGAGTGACTGACTTTGGTCAAGAGGTGAAGCTCTGCCAGAGATTCGCTGTTGGACATATCTCACTGGATTTATTTGAACCGATTTCCTCACTTGCTGGACTGGCTATTGTTAAGGGGACCGTGCTGTATTTAATCCTGTTCTGCAGAATAAATCATCCTTCTATATTTCCTCTAATACCGTGTCTGAGTGATTAGGGAAAAACATGCCTTCGTGTACATATTCCCCGTTATAGATTTAGTTGCTCTTACGTGGATACTCGGCATTCTCCTATTATTCTGTGCATTAATCCTGGCCCTGAGAAAGCTTGACGTTTGCTTCATTTGATCTTGCATTTGCCTCATAATTTTGTACTGCCTCTGCTGATCTGATTCCTGATGGTGGTTCATTTCAATTTGCCTTTGTCTACTGTTCAAAATGGCTTTTCAACAATGCAAATACAGCATTGGACCCACTTTCTGTAAGTGCACCGATGATTCCTGCCGGGGGACATAGGATGGTCGCATTTGTGCAGGAGCAGCAATTTGCACTGGCAGAGGGAAGGAGTTGGATGGAGTGAAGGTGTTCCTAGTGAAGCTATATTTTGGGAAGCAGTGCAGAAATTTAATTTCTGAGTTTGAATTTTTTGGAGCAAGATGATTGTAATAAAATGGGGGAGAGGCTGCAATTTTAGGGGTGTTCCTTTCTGTGTATGACCAATTCCACTCTGCAAAAGTACCACCAGCTCAGTGCTTGTTGCACTTCCGATGCAAAATACATTTTCAGGTGTACTACAAGTACTGTACATAACACAAATCACATAAAATGTTTTGTTTTTTTTCTTTTTTGGTATAGTAGACAGGGTTTTTTTTTACCTCTGTCCATTATACTGGGACCACTGTGATGGCAAAATTGGTAATCCATGGAAGGGTGGTAGAAGCCCCAGTGCATTACAGCACAGGAGGAGGAGGGGTCATGCTGTTTTTGACAACTCTTGTCCTACAAAGGATCCAGCTCTTTACTGATTTTGAATATAAAATGGAGAACCATCGTTTGTGGTCTTCCTGATATTGGGCAAACCAACCCAGGCTGATTAGCAATGGGTCTGGTTGAGAATGTTTTTTTATTTTTAACAGGACCCTGTTAATCCAGAGGGTAATTTTCTGTAATCAGCTGAAATTATGAGATTCATTTTACACCTCAGTGTTGCACTTTGATAAACAAGCAAATTTCTAGGTCCCGATGTCCCCTTACTCTCATGACAATTTGCAGCCCTTGTATTGTAACATGGTTTATCCCGTACTCCATTTTCTTGCCTTACTTTCTTTAATGACTCAGGTCCATGGTGTTTTAGGAGGCGCGTTGGTGTTTGCTTCATAAATCACCTCCAGACTGTCTTTAATTATTAACATTATTTCAATAGCATTAGCAAATTCTGTAACACTTTACAATTGGAAACAACAAAAGTAATAAAATGAGACTGGGTATTACAAACAGACAGGCGGACAGAGAGGTAGGAGAGCCCTACTTGCAAGCTTACAATCTATAGGGCAATAGGGGGTTGATACATGAAGCTACATATTGTATATTGATCCAGATTGTAAAAGTAGAAAGTGTTTAGTGCCCTACATGATCCAGCCACACAGCAATTTTGGTTAGGTGGTCAGAAGTATGATTGAGTCTAGAAAGAAAACATATAGGTTTTATGTGAACTGAGTAGAAGTCAGGTAATGAGGTACCCTAGGGAGGTTAAGAGAATGGAGGAATTTGATAAGCTAGCCTGAAGAGGTGGGTTTTCAGAGAATGTTTGAAAGTTTGAAGACCGGTGGAAAGTCTTGAAAGTCTTTCTCTCGAGGAAGAAAATTACACAAAGTGGAAGCAGCCCTGAAATAAGTCTTGTACCTGGGATTGGGAGCAAGTAAGGAGTGTGGATGAAAGAGGCAGATCTTGTGAAGAACAGTGGTGTCAAGTTGAGAGATATTTTGAGATGAGATGTGAAGAGATGTAAATTGGTGCAGTTTTGTTGATTGTCTTGTATGCTAGTAGAAACAGGCAACCAATGTAGAGACTGACAAAGCCCATCAGCAGTGGAAGAGTGATTTGCAAGGAAAATCAATCTAGCTACTGCATGCAAATAGAGTGTAGGTTTGAGAGTCTGATTCAGGGAAGACTAGTAAGGATGGTATTGCAATAATCTATGCAGGAGATGATGAGTGCATAAATTAATGTTTTTGCAGTGAGAATGAGATATATACATATTATGGATATGTGTTTTAGATATGTGTAATAGAATTTAGATATTGATTGCATGTGGGGAACAAAGTATAGTTCTGAGTGAAGGTTCATACCTAGGCAACAAGCTTGAGGGGTAGGATCTAGTCATGTTGTCAACATGGTGGGAATATTATTAGCTCTGTTTTTGAAAGATTGCGTTTGAGTTGGCAAGAGGACATTAAATATGAAATGGTAGAAAGACAGTTAGTAATGCAGCTCAACACAGATGGTGAGAGACCTGGAGAGGATAGATAAATTTGGGTATCATTCGAATATAAATGATACAGAAATCCAAAGGAGCTTAATAGTTTTTTTAAAAAACATGGTATAGATAGAGACGAGCAGAGGGTCTAGGACTGTGCCTTGTGGTATTCCAACTGATAAACAACACGTAGAGGAAGTGGATCCACAGAACTGAACACTGAAAGAGCTATTAGATAGGTAGGATGAGAACTAGAATAGGACAGAATAGAATAGTGTCCTGAAAGTCTAGAGATTGGAGTGTTTGTATGAGGAGAGAGTGGTAAACAATGTCAAATGCAGCAGTGAGATCCAGGAGAATAAGAAACGATTAATGGCCTTTAGATTTAGCAGTGATCAAATCATTGACAATCTTAGGCAGTGCAGTCTCTGTAGAGTGATTGGAACGAAGCCTGACTGAAGGTCAAATAGGTTGTGTGAGGAAAGAAACCATGTGATACAAATGTAGTCAATCCTCTCAATCTTGAAGGTGAGAGATGGGATGGATAACTTGAGAGAAAGTTTGGGCCCGAATCTTGTTTTTTTCAGAATAGGAGTAATCACTGCATGCTTGAATAATAATGGAAAGATATTGGAAAGGAGAGAGTGATTACAGATTGTAGTGAAGGTTGGGATGAGCACAGGAGACAGGGTTCAACTGATTTGTGAGGTTATAGAATCAAGAGGACAGGTAATAAGAGTAGGGAGATAAGAAGACAGTAGATACTCTTATCTTCATTTGTGCGATCAAATGAAAAGATGCCAGAGGATGTAGGGAAGTAACTGAACTGTTTGTTTGTCAAAGAACAGTATACCGTTTCATGTCAGATCTTATCAATCTTGTCCTTAATGTAGGAAGCAAGATCTTGAGCACTTATAGTAGTTGAAAGGGTTTTGTGAGGGAGTGTTAAAAAGAGATTTAAATGTATTAAAAAGGTGTTTAGGGTTAGTGGCCTGAGCAGAGATGAGAGGTTGGAAGTATGTTTGGCAGTGCCCAGAGCATGTCCATAGAAGTGATAGATAGCAGTATATTTGAGGAAATCATTAAAGGTATGAAATTTACGCCAATGACGTTCTGCTGTGTTAGATGGCTTTTTTTTTTTTTAAAAGATGTTGTGTTTCTTTAGTATGGTACGGCTGACATCTTTGTCAACACAGAGTGTGAAGAGTAGATGGAGTCACTTAATCAAGGGCTTATTCTAGGATTTGGTTAAGATGTGTTACTGCCATATGAGGAGAGGAGAATGTAGAAATTGCAGAGAGAGAAGGTGTTGAGTAGAGGTGGAAAGCTGTTGAAAATTAACAGAGTTAAGATTTGAGGAGGCTTGGTAGCGTTTCACAACAGATAGGTTAAAGTAATGTAGCTGATAAGGTGATGATCCGAGAAGGGAACAGGAGTGCTAAGGAAATCAGAAACTCAGCATAGACTAGAGAAAACAATATTAAGGCAGTGGCCATACCGACGAGTAGAGCAGTCAGACCAATGGAAGAATCCAAGGGAGTAAGTTAAGGTGAGTAGTTTGGAAGCACAGGATGATAAATGAGGAAGCAGGGCAGAGAAATGTTCAAGAAATTGTTGGTATGGTCCAGCGGAACGATAGTTAAAAGCAATATGCATAGAGAATGGATTGAAAATCTTGATAGCATGTATTTCAAAAGATGTAAATGTGAGTGATGGGACATTTGATAAAACTGTAAATGTACGTTACGAGCCGCGAATCGCCTCCCCTGCTTGCGTCCCAGCAACAGCCGGGACGCCACTTCCGGTTCCTAGGTCACCATGGCAATGGCCGGAACGCTCTCGCTGACAGCCCTGCGCCCGGCATTAGAGACAGCCGGGCGCAGGTGTTGATTAAATATCTATGGACAGCCTCATGTGGCTGATTATTATCTCCCAGCACCTCTGTATTCCAATTGGGTAGTCTAGGTATTTAAGGCGAGAGGGCTTATCCTCCCTGCCGGTTGTAGCATCTCAGTTCCTTATTAGCTAACCTGCTCCTGTCTGTTACTGTGATTTCTGGATTGATTACCGTGTATGACCCTTTGGCTTGTTTTCTTGGACTTGATTGTTTGCTCGTGGCCCTGACCTTTGCCTGTGACCCGGATACCCGTTTGCTGCCAGCCCTGACCTTTGTGTGTACCTCACAACGCTGTCTGCTTCAGTCCGTAGACCTCGGCCTATTTCTGACCACCCGTACCTCCTGTCCTCACCTCCTACACTGTGCGTCGGAGTTACTCATAGGCTTGCACTACACTGAGTTTAAAACCTGGGGGCAACTGAGTATCTGTGAGCATAACCAGTCTCTACGGGAAAGGTGGCTGCCTGCTATAGGTGAAGACCTCTACTTCTACAGTTCTGCAAGTTTATGATAACTACCGCTAGCCTAACAGTACAAAGTCGGGAAAAAAGAAGTCCAACCTCACCTCCTTGTTTGTTTCCAAGTCTGGAGGAGTGGGTGAAATGTAGGCTACTATGTGAAAGGGCTGCAGGTGAGGCAGTGTCTGATTGTGTAAGCCATGTTTCTGTTATTGCCAGAAGGTTGAAGTTGTTTGAGAGGAAGAGGTTAAATATGGAGTTAAGTTTGTTACAAACAGAGCATGGATTCCATAGGGCACATTTACAGGACTTTGAAAAAGATGTGAGACAGGTGACGTGTTTGAGGTTTTCTGGATTTCTGTAGTGTTCTGAATGTATGTGTACGGGGGATGTGGTGGGACCAGGCTTTGGAACTGTATCATCAACTAATAGAAGCAGAAAGATAGGAAAGAATTATTGCAATATGCGTGACCTTTGTAATATTGCAACAGGGTGAGGATGTTAGTTAGTAAATACAAATAGGAAAAAGTTCATGGGGTAAATGTATCAAGATGCCGGTTTGAAAAAGTGGAGATGATGCCTATAGCAACCAATCAGATTCTAGCTGTCATTTTGTAGAATGTACTAAATAAATGATAACTAGAATATGATTAGTTGCTATAGGCAACATCTCCACTTTTTCAAACCCACAGCTTGACACATTTACCGCCATGAGTGTTAGAGAGGAGTGGAATAGTGAGGGGGCAATATGGACAAAGGTGCTGCAGACGGTGGTAATCGATTCCGCGACAACGACAAATCCGACAGCGAGAAGACCTGCAACAAAAGAACGATTTCATGAAAAAACTACATCAATATTGACAGACTTACCTCAAAAATGACTCTGCAGATATCCGATGGAGGTAGAAGGATGACAGGACCTCCTTCCGACTGGCCAGCTCTCCGGCACCACTGTCTGAAGTCAGTGCGACCTGAATTAAAATGTAAAGCGGTCCAGGCAGGTTAACTGCTTACAGTTACATTATGTGGCCCAGAAGTTGATTGACAGCATGCCAGGGCGAATTGCAGAGGTCTTCAAAAAGAAGGGTCAACACTGCAAATATTGACTCTTTACATAAATTTAATGTAATTGACAATAAAAGCCTTTGACACTTATGAAATGCTAGTAATTTTACTTCAGTATACCAAAGCAACTTCTGACAAAAAGGTCTAAAAGCACTGAAGTAGCAAACTTTGTGAAAACAAATAGTTGTGTCATTCTCACAACTTTTGGCCATGACTGTACTTCAGTTGAACATGGGGGGACTTGCAAGTACAACTTATGTAGAATGCTACATTTCACACTAGGCTACATATGCAGTAAAACAAGGCTGAAATTTGTGCTTCAAGTTTGGTTGTCCAGCTCTATATGTCTGAGTGGACATGACTTAATTAGCATCATCATGCAGAAAGCACCTTCCACTTAGTGAATGGCACCAAGTCACTTATTTTCATGTCTCCATATCTCCCAGGGGACAGGTATGAAATGTAGGCAAGCATGGATTTAACTAGACAAAGGCAAAATAGCCAGAAATCATGCTTATGCAACAAGATTTATTAATAGGAATCCAAATTTAAAACCGCTTTCCAGAAAGCAGACTCTAAAGATGCTGCCACATACAATTCTATAATTTTAAACAAAGGTGTTAAACAAAAAGCAATGAACTACCTTAACCACTTGGCTACTAGACAATCCCTCTTTTGCCAGTTTAACAAACTTTAGTAAATAAATGAATACATTTCCACTATTTGCCACCTCCTGAAAAATATTGTGCATCCCAACTTGGGTTAGAAATTTCTAGGTAACCAACCCCTCATTTAAAGCAACAGGTTGTCTAGTTTCCTAAATGGTATAACTCACTCACATTTATATGCCTCTGTAACCATTACAGGTGGTAGTCATTTCTCAAACGACCATCATGCCTACAACATTTACAGCGACAGGAAAATTTCGAATGGTCTAATTTCGATAGGGAATTAATACTGACCTGATAAAAAAGTGACTCACAAGAATTCCGAGAAAGGAACATACCGGCAGTGAGATTTATGTCACTTCAAAGAGCGAGTTACATTCATGCTATTAAGGGGGCATTGCAAGGACCTTCGCAAACTCGTACCCCACCCACCATACAATGCAATATATATATATATATATATATATATATATATATATATATATAAATTTATTATCCTTTATTTGTCACAAGATTTCCGCAGCGCCGTACACAGTACAAACAGTAGACTATACAGGGTGAGACAGTACTGAACAATAAACGAAAAAATACCAATACTTCAGAAACTCCAGGCAGGATAATGCAGTAAAGACAGAGCAAAAGAACAGGTATGGAGACAGGAGGGAAGAGGGCCTGTATATGTACAGTCAACCCACAAAAATGAGATACCATTCTAATTGGGACACTTTTAGCTGTTCAGAGAGGTATAGCAATCCCTTATTTTCGAATGTTTACCCAACTTTATTTTTAGAAATAAATGTAAATGTGTGTTATTTTCCTCAAGTCCAAGAGGGGAATTCAATCGCCGGCGACATGACGCACGGAACCATGCTGCCCACAGTGCCGGCAATTACGGTAGAAATCTCGGCTCATTTTTCCTCACACTCGTCAAAATTTCTGCCGCAAAGTGTCTCCCCCCACAGGTGCCAAATAGGTCCAGCACAAGGGTGAAAAAAATGCCTTTACAGCAAAGATACACCAAGGGGACACTTTTGCAAAGGCCGCCCAAAATGAACAGAGTTCTAGAAATTGTAAAATTGCTAGCAGGGCCCTCTTACCTCTTTGGGGGGGGGGGGGTTACTCAACTGTCCAAAGAGTGCCTTCGGAACGGTCGCAGGGGCACTCCGCAGTGATGTAACATTGTGGATTTCTCCTTGCTCCTCTATCGGGTAATCCATGATGTTGCTGTACTGTGGTACCCAGAAATGTGTGCAGCCGCATTATGTGGTGGAATATCATGGATAATTAAATCCCCCCTTTGGTCTGTCTGTCAATACAAAGTATTGTTTTATCACTGTACTTGTTCTCAGTTATAAAGTGCAGCAGAATATATAATAATATCAAATATCACAGGAAAGGATTAAAAGACCTTCAGGTGATCTCGGTGTTATACTGCCAGCTGATGAGGGTGAAGAGGACTCATGCCTAGAATTTGCATTTGCTTTTACAGTTGCATAATTCCTAGCTAACATGTAAAATTGTTAAACATTTGTGCCTGACAAAATGGAGAGAGACATACGGTATAATGTAGGAAAATAGTGCAGTGCAGGCTATAATGTAAGCTAGGCCTATTTAGGCCCTGGTCTCTATGGTTACAATGGAAGTACAGCGCCCTCCCTGCAACTACCCAGAATGCCAATCGACCACGCCCCGACTTCAACGGGAAGAGAGCAACCAACCCTGATGTGTGTGTTGAGCTGCCGAGTCCGAAGTCGCGTGATACGGACCCAGTTGATTGGTCTGCTGACTTGTCACTTACGGACTGTTTTCCAGCACACAGATTAGGTTGTGGCGGCTCCGGGGGTTGAGGGAGCGGAAACCCCGGGCACGGCCAAGCAGGGAGGGGAAGAGCTTGGTATCCGCCCCCCCTCCTCCTCCCATATTCCCGTCTGGATGACTGGCGCCCTGTGAGGAAGCTCAAGGACCGGGGCGGTGAGTGATCTTCTCCCCCCCGGGAGGGAAAGGCCCCCGGTGCGGGCCGCGGTTCCGGGGGAAGGGATGACTCTGGACTCCATGATGGCCTGCTGCCTGAGTGAGGAGGTGAAGGAATCCAAGAGGATCAACGCTGAGATCGAGAAGCAACTGAAGAGGGACAAGAAGGACTCCCGGCGGGAGCTGAAGCTGCTGCTGCTAGGTAATGGGGGCAGTAGCGGTATATTGGGCGGGGGATCCAGGTGAGTGCAGGAGACCTCATCTGGGTGAGGGAGAAGGTTAATGATGACAGATGTAGGGGAGGGAGAATTGGGGCACTGGACACATTAACCTGATATGCCTGTGGTGATGGGAGTAGATTGAGATATCTAGGTAAACCTGCACACTGTCTCCAGCTGAATGGGAACTGTACAGGCCAATGTATGATGCATATATATCCCCCACATGTCAATGATGTGCACCAGTCTGGGTAGTTTGACAGTTCTATCTGGCTGGTGTCAGAATTTCCACGTGTCAGATAATAGACGATATAAATATCTGGCTATCAATGGGAGGAAAAACAGCTTAATTTAGGAAGGCCCCTGCAATGGTGGGTATCCCAAAAATAGTATGGATTTTACAAGATTGAGCTCTGGAGCAAACAATCTATGTTATTTTAAATAATGAAAGGGAGCAGGGCATATATAAAGACACAAATAATTCTTAAAAACAGCTTGTTTTCCAAACTGTTTTGGGGTCTTTCATATATGCTTTGTTAACCATTTTGTTACAAGCAGCGTTACCTTAGTGGCTGTGTAAACTATTAACTGGATGACCATTACATTCTAATACTCGCCCTAGATGTCCTTGTCCTCTTGGATAATAATGTTGATGCCATTTGGAGTAGCTCATCAACATATTTTAAAAGGTTTGCCTATTTAATTTTTAGTGTTTATATAGCACCAATCATATTACCTGGCTCTGTACAGAGAATATATAGTCCTTTGCCTCAGTCCCTAACCCATTGAAGCTTACATTCTAATTTTCCTAACACACAAACACTATGGTCCATTTTTGTCAGAAGCCAATGAACCTACTAGTATGTTTTTGGACAGTGGGAGAAAACTGGAGCACCTGGAGGAAACACTAGGAGAACATGCAAACTCCACCCTGATAGGGCTCTGGTCCGAATCAAGCTCATAATCCTAGTGCTGTAAAGTAGCAATACTAACCATTGTGCAATAAAGTATTATTTTAAATTTTAACCTTTAACCTCTTTATTATGAGATTAGGACAGTTGCATTGCATGACCATAGCAAATTTTTATTAAAAAAAAATGGAATCATTAATCAATATTTGAACACACACATGGTTTGTCCTGAAAAATGACTGCATGCCTTAAAACCTTTAAAAAAAATAAAACAAAAAAAACGGAGTGTTTGCTTCTGAATCCCCTGCCCCCCCTCCAAAAAAGGAAATATCTGCAATCACTTCAGATTAAACCAAAATTAAACAGCAAATTCAAAATAAGGATGCCAGTATGTGATTGTGTGATGTAAAATGACAGATTGTGGCCTTTCCACAATAAATGTAAATACTTTAAAGCAGTTGCCAATAAAACACCCCCACACTCCCTACTGATTTTAATTACACAAAACCCTGTATCTTCCAAAGCAGGATTTCTTTTCTGCACCTATATTTTAAGTTATTTTGTTAGAATGTTTTTCTGTATTTTACTTTTCACAAGTTTATACCTTTTTTATTTTATATTCATTCCACTGCATTTAATTGCATTTAATAACTTGTTAGTATCTTGTAATACAGATCCATGTGTTTCAGTGTGTATGTATGTATATATATATATATATATATATATATATATATATATATATATATATATATTAGTGTTTAATATCCCCTGATTTCATTTTTGCCTTTTGAACAGCTGTTGGAATGTTTGTATTTTGAGTTGTCAGAGCTACAATTATATTGAATTTTTTTTATTATTGGCTTTCCACTTTGAAGTATATGAATTTATAACACATTAAAGGGAACATTTGAAAGCTCATCTAAATAATCTCAAATAATAGAAAATTAATATTCTACAGCATTATGTAGCTAAATCATCTGAGCATGTTTTGGAATAAGCACTGCTCTATACAGAGTGTATATTAATACAAACACCTGATCTTACAAATTATTAGGTCTTCACCAATTTGGCCTGACATTGAGTTGAGCTAGGACTCCCTCTGTACAAATAAAATCTGATCAAATTTGTTTAAGCTGTATTTGTATAGGGATAACCTGATTTTTACCTCGCATAACTATTCTTTGAAAATCTGGTTGTTTACTCTTATTTGTGTGTGTTTGGGATCATTGGCCATCAGCAGTACTTTAAGATCTGATTAAACGATCAGATCTTAGCACTTCACATTTGTGGATAACTTATTTGCCTGTCAGGCAATTAGTCTTAAACCCCAGATATTTCTTGTATAGGTACAGCTTGATTTTTTTTTTACTTGCCATAACTATTATTTGCCAGTTTGTAGTTTTGGGTAGAATTAGGAGACCTAAGGGTATATTTCTAAACTGCAGGTGTTAAAAAGTGGAGATGTTGCCTATAGCAATAAATCAGATTCTAGGGCCTGAATCATTAAGGATCTTAAATGAAGAGGATTCTTATTTCAGTCTCCTGGACAAAACCATGTTACAATGAAAGGGGTGCAAATTAGTATTTTGTTTTGCACATAAGTTAAATACTGCCTGTTTTTTCATGTAGCACACAAATATCAACTTTAAATTTCAGTGTACAAATAAGCTATCAAGTATTTGTGTGCTACATGAAAAAACAGGCAGTATTTAACTAATGTGCAAAACAGAACACTCATTTACACCCCTTGCATTGTAACATGGTTTTGTACAGGAGACTGAAATAAGAATCCTCTTCATTTAAGATCCTTAATGAATCGGGCCCCTAGTTATCATTAATTTAGTACATTCTATAAAAGGACAGTGAGAATCTGGTTGCTATAGGCAATATCTTCACTTTTTCACACCTGCAGTTCAGTAAATATTCCCCATGATATATAAAGTTTTAATTACTGTCACTCATTGGAGCCAGCTGGTTTCACAGTGCGTCTAAAGGTCAGAGCGAATGATCCTACTTTTTGGTTGATGTGGGCTTTGTCTGGGATTGTCAAAGCCTCTCCCCCATTAATTTGGTGTGAATGGTGGGAAAGGACCTTTCACACCTTGAACAAAGCCAGCCTGAGCAAAGAGAATCCTGACATACCAAAATGCAAGATCCACTGACTGCTAATAGGTAAATCTGTTTATACCTTATCTTAGGCATTCTAGTTTCTCCCAAAGCCACATTTTAAGTTTTGGGTTGAGATGTTTATTAAGTATATTAGTGCGGTAAGCAACAAACCAGTGGTCTCTAGATCAGGGAACTTTTTTACCTTTTACACCAACGTTACCCCCTTGATTTGAAAGGAAGGAAATCATATATTATTAATTATTGGAATTCAAAATTTTATTGAATCTATTAAAAATTTCTTTTGAAAGCTTCAACTTCAAAACTTCAGGTTTTGGAGAAATGATGTTGCTTCATTTTTGATACGAGAGCATCAATATTGGGGCATTTTGATGTCAGAGCAATTTGGACACAGTCTTCAGCGTCCAATCGATTTCTCTGTTTTGTTTTTATGTTCGTTAGAGTGGAAAATCCTTGTTCGCAAAGGTAGGTTGTTGCAAAAGGCAGCAACTTTTTGACTGCCTCCTCATGTGCAATTTTGAATGCCTTTGCAGCTGTTGACATCCAAAAATATGACAGATCGGGTTTGTTTTCAAATGCAATACGTACTTTATTATTACATCGAAGCTCAAGAAGTACCTCTGCCAACCCTTGAGGCTCTTCTGGTACAACAGCAATTTCACATTTAAAGGGGTCTACAATCCAACTGACAGCATGTGAATAGGCAGCATTACACCCAGGAATTTCATTTTTACCCCATTTGGGGTAACTTACCCCTGTTTCCTGACCACTGATCTAGATCTTGTTTAGAAGATAAATTAAAGCTTTGTGTGTTTTGCTAAAAAAAATGGATACAGGCTAGCTATAGTCTTCAAACCTCATTGTGAAAGCTAATTGTTTATCTATGAGATGCAGAAGTTAAATGGACGCCCCTACCCTTTTGCAGTCACTTTTTATGGAGAGGGGGTAAAATGGAAAATTCTCAATGGATCTATTTTTCAAATGAAATCCCTATCCAGTGCTGAATCATTTGGCAGTTATATTCTCTAGCAGTCCTCTGCCTACACTTGGCACTCACCAGTATGTTCCAAGCCCAACATCATTGCGTTCATTCGTAGTAGTAGTGGTAGTACGAATAGATTTTTTGCGCTACTCGATGTTGGTCAGATGCTACAGTGATGGAGGTCCGGTATATACAGAGGACTGCTTACACCCAGCCCACTGAAGATGAAGAATCTGCAATAATAGGAAGTGCTCCATCCCTGTAAGTCTATTTTGCACATTAAAGCCCTTGAAAAACTGAAAGAAATTTTTTTTGGGGGGGTTTTCTATCTTATGACCAATAAATATAGCAATGGAGTGGTACTATCATGTTGAGAATACTCTATGCACAATATAACCATGAATGGAAGTGCAGCTAATAGAAACCGGTGGGAGCATTTCTTTGGCAGGATTTGGTGGCTGTGTTTAACTTGTCTAAGCAAGAGTTCACCACCAGTTTGCATGTGGCAGTATATCAGCTAAACGTGATCTACGGTATATTGGCTTGCTCCATAGTTGGACACTTTGATTAGTAATTATTTTTTATTACACAGTTCTTTCTTGTATGAACATACATTAAATATATTTTTGTATTTTAGTTTTGAAACTAAATAGGTCATTCTCAATAATAAAACCGTATATAATTGGCAAACCTATTTAAAATTGATTATTTGTTTGAAGCATACAGTTAAGTTAAAACAGGTTGAATGGTTCTCCCTTACAAAAAAGACAACTTCGTTTGTGAAAAAAAGTAATAAAAAAAAAATGCAACTATAGAACAGCCCTTTTACTCTGATGGGGATGTTCTGTAATTACGTTTTTAGGCATATTGGTTGCTCACATTTTCTTTGGTGCCCGGTGCTATTCCACATCATAGCACACCCATAAAATGGAATGTGTAGTTTCCTACAAATTGGAGAAACATAATTCCTCCTGTAGTGCTGCTCCTTTATGTAAAGTAATCTAGTTTAAAGAGTTACTGGCAAGTGCATGAAATGTTCAAAAAGGTACCTATAATTGGTTGTAACACATTTTGTCTGTTGAGTTTTAAACATTTAGATGGACAACACCTTTAATGAGGATCTGTGAGGGGCTTTTTATTTTAAAGAAAGGGATGATTTATCAGCGTTAAAAGAATAAAAAACTTAAATAATTCCCCCTCCATCTCGAAGTACATGGACTAGCTTTAGTTTTAATTATAAATACTTGGAGAACTTTGAATGTGAGTGAAGCTAAAGATCGGCTGTTAATTGAAGTAGCATAGATGACTTGTATGACCGAACTACTGGTTGTGTTAAAGTTCAATGTCCTCTCCCCAGTGTCCATTATCACTGTTGTCTTGATTCAAATGCTGGATATGTTTTGAATGTTTATCTATAACGCCCACCTAGCACCCAAACGCATTTGAACAATAGGCCCCATTTCTTCAAGTATCAGACCTCCAGAGATCCAATCACCAGAACTACTGCTCTTCAGTAGATGATTACTTTCCTGTGCCGCTCTAATGGCTCTTCCAATACATAGCGGCTTCTAATGTATTGAGCACTAACCAATCAGTGTTCTGGACAGTGGACAAGTTTCCCTGCACAGCAGGGTTTCCTCATTTTATTGCTCTCTGTAGCAAGAGAATGAACCGTTAGAGAGTTGCTGGGTGGAAGATGTATCTTCCAAACGACAGTATTCCCAGTCTCAGTTCTGATGAGTAGAGAGAGTAGACTTTTTAAATGTGTTTGGGTGGCCATATGTGTTTGGTGTATCTTTCCTTTGCAGATTGCGTGCATACCTGGTATTCTGTGAAACAATGCACCTTTGTATCATGAGACCATATCATTATCATCATCATTTATTCATATAGCGCCAGTGATTCCGCAGTGCTGTGCAGAGAACTAATTCCTATCAGTCCCTGCCCCCATTGGAGCTTAGTCTAAATTCCCTAATATATACACACAGAGAGAGAGAGTGAGTAGGGTCAATTTTGATAGTTGCCAATTAACATACTAGTATGTTTTTTTGGAGTGTGGGAGGAAACCAGAGCACCTGGAGGAAAACCACGCAAACACGGGGAGAACATTCAAACTTTACACAGATAAGGCCAAGGTCGGGAATTGAACTCATGACCCCAGCGCTGTGAGGCAGAAGTGCTAACCACTTAGCCACCGTGCTGCCCCTATTGCATAAAATACTAAACACTGTGATAAATAGTACTCAAAGCATATTTGGTTTTGTTGTATGATCTTTCATACTGTATCACATGTCCTTCTCTAATTGTATGCATAAAATTTCACATTTCAAATAGGGTGACAATTATCTCTAATATAAGATCTGTGTCTTTCTCATATCTCCACCTGTATTCTGCATTCTTGATTTGCCATGTAAACACTTAGTAATTATACGGAACCATAACACACCTTTTCATCTTCATTCCAGACCCTCCACTTGGTTTTAGCAGTGTTTTGCTTCCTCTTGAGCCGTTCTACAAGCTTAGCCAATCCTATTATATAAGGCGGGATTTATTTAATAGCTGCTGATCACCCAGAGCTGTTTAAGTGGCTTGGCTGTGCACCTGACACCTTATTAAAGTCTTATTGGTTTTATGCTTTGTTGTGATTCCTGGGGAACTTTGTCCCTCACCTCCTTTCATAAATTGAGCCCCACCCATTATAACAGAACGTTATAGGAAGTGACCCTCACCTTAAGGTGTTTATGTCAATGTTATATTCACCTTTTAAATGATTTTGAAAATCCGTTTTGCACTCCAGAATGCAACTGCATTGGGAAATGCAACATGTGATATTTTCTGCCACATTTTCAAACCTTGCACCAGATTTGTCTGGGGTACTATGCACAGCCATTGTTAAGCCTTTTAATACCATCTTAAAGGCAAATACCAAATTCTATGCAGGCTACAGATGATCCAGAGATCTTTACAAACAGGTATCTAAAACTTTAGAAATAACTTTTACTTGCTCTAGTATTTGCTGGTGGTGTAGGTTTTTTTGTTTTGTGCTACTGAAACATTGTACCGTGGCAGATACATTTCACACTGCAAGTCCACCAACAGTAACCTGATCTGACTTTTAGCTTATTTCATCTGCATGGTATTAGCCCTGTACAATTATCTTGGAGAAAAAAAGTAATGTAAATTCAGCAGTCAATTGCTGAAACCTAGGAGCTAGTAGGATTTTTGTGGATAACAGCAGCACAATAATTAGGTACCTATTGGTGCAGGGTATGTAAGAAATGCCCAAAAGCCATTAAATAATCCTAATTAAGCCACACAGCTGTACTGGATAATTGTATGTCTCCAAACATAAGTATCCCAAAAACAAATGTACAGAGCTGTATAATCGATTAACAAGCCATATATTTATGATATAAAATCTAAATTCTTGGGCAGGATGGTTAAAACATGTTTTACTTTATACAATTAAAAAAAACAAAAGTAAACCACTAAATCACTTTATTTGATCTGGTGCAAAAACAACTCTGGTCACACAGATATGCAGTAATAACCCCCTTAAAATGACTCCCTGTATATAAGAATATATTTGATACCACTGAAATCGGACTTCTTGATTACTGAGTGTTTAAGTAGTTATCTTTCATCCCTCTTTCTCATGTGCCTTCCGTATACCTTTTATACCCCTATATACCTGGATTATAACAAGAGTCTGGCTACAGCCCAATACAATTGTGATTATTCAATATTGGGCCTGATTCTTTCTCCAGGAGCCAACTACTGTTTGATCACAGGTTCTCAGTCCTGCTGTCTGCGGTACATTTCAGACAGATATATACACTGCAAAAACAGAATTACATTCAGCACCAGTCTGATCTTTAATCAATACTTTGCAGCACGCACTCAGGTGATTTCTTCAGAGGAATATAATAAGTATAATCCTACTGTTGGTGGTTAACGATCAATTCATTTCACGTTTGGTGCGTCTTTGTAAGCACTCCCAAGTTATAACAGCTGTGGGATAATTAGAAATTGAGTCCTCGAAAAGACCCACAAAATGTGAAATTAATTGATGGTTGTCATTGTCATTTTCAGTGATTTGTCATAGCCGCATAGCTTTGTGACCTGAGTTCTTTTTGCACCAGATCAGACAATATGATGGTTTACTTGTGTTTTTTTTTTTATTTGTAATACATTACAACTTTTTTTTAAAGTGCCCTGTCCAGAAACTTTTCAGACAAATTTTGGTTTCCTTATCGATTATACAGTGTTCTTTTTTTGTTTTCAGGAGCTTGGGAAGACGAGCAACCATTGACTTTAAAATAAAATACTTCTAAAAGTTATGCACTGGCATTATTTTTTTTTTTTTAGGCAGATTGGCTGCTTGGGTCCTGAGATTAGTCCAGGGCTGGACTAATCTGTTGACCGCAGGAACAAGCCTCTGTTTTACTGATTGTTTCTGGGAGCCCAATAAACACATGTGCCCAGCTACTTATGCATTTAATGAGCTGTGCTCCCAGTAACAGACTTAGTATTACTGCAGCCTCCCAGATGTTTGTCATTGGGATATTGCATGCACCATAACATCTAGTCTGTAGAGATATTGACTAAAATATGTAGATATCACCATATACTGCAGATTATTTTTTGTTACTTGTATCAATTTCAAGTAGACTAATGATCCTCTACATCCAGCCTCAAAAATTGTTCTATATTATTGTGTCCAAAAAGAATGTATTTAAAAGTTTAACTCGCCAACAAAAACTATGGTACAAACAGTGCTAAGATGATATGAGAGACATTGTAGCCCTTGAGGAATCAGTGTATCTAATATTTCTGTGCTGGGAATATGGAGTACTTTGTTACCTTTTGCCCGCCATGAGCATATTGCATTTTCTGCCAAACTATTCAAGCCTATAAGTGCCAACAAGTATTTCTTGTATAGATTTGTCCTTTGCCGCATAAAAGCATTTCTGATGGGTGAGAATAAATAACATTTTATACACTGCTGAATAATTGACAAATGGTGTTCTTAATCTGGGTACCCTCTAAAGCATGACTGACTATGACTGAAATTATGATGTTCTAGCTTCAATCATGTTATTATACGGTGAGTGTTCTGCAGAAGTGTCCTTTTTCTGCACAACTTTATTTACTCGCAGAGCCTGAGGGAGTTGAGCTTAAGTACAGTATGTTTCTTTCACACAATGTGCTTCTTGTTATATTTATTTAACGCACCAACCCCATGTTCCAGGTTTGCACTGCCTATATACTTCTCAAATGTTCAACCACACTAGCTTACCACAGGACTAGCTGCCACCCTCTGCATCTGTCTTCTTCCCTGCCACTGCAGGTTGCTTGATGATGGTGGTTTGTATCACCAGTTTATGTATGCAGTGAATCACTGTCTATATTCCAAAAGTGTTTTCTGATTTGGATATGAAAGAATATATTCCTCATCAATAGAAATCATTTCCAAATGTTAGGCGCAGTTTTAGGTGTTTTGGCCATAGAATACTCTAGTTATATTTCAGAAGATGTGGCACAAGTGAGTGTTTGCACACTAGTGCTGCCCGCTACTATATAATAAAAACACGTGGGCCCCAGGACACTCTTTTGCTGCCTGTCAGTCACGACTAGTGATTGGATAATGGGGAGAGAATTCCCTGCTATGAACCCACATCAGTAGAGACTAATTGATGTGAGGAAAAAAATAACAATGTTGTGGAGCACAATTTATTTTAATGGGGGTTCTGCATGTAGTGGACCTGCTCCAAACCCCCTTTAAATAAATGAGAGATCCGATATTTATAATACTCTCCATCTTTTTTAATTGCCACAAGTCGCTTGCTTTTTGTTAAAAATAAAATCTCCTTGGCAGACTAAACCATTTAGACAATTAACATGTCCCCACTAGTTTTACATTTTTAGTCGGTGCTATTGATATAGTAAATACTGCTATAGTATCTATATATAGGTACATGCATTAGGAGGAAGTGCATGTGTGCTTGCAAAAGAGGAGACGTGACCTATAGATGTGTCACACCTCTTCCCTTATTAATCGGTAAGCCTCCCAACTTTATACCCTTGGTTATGTTTATCAAAGGGTGCAATATTTGACAAGTTTCCAGTCATTAACTTCCTTTAAATTTCAATCTGATTGGCAGCTCTATAAGAATTCAATGAACCTGGTTGTGGGCAGCACAGTGGCCTATCACTTCTGCCTCACAGCACTGGGGTCATGAGTTCGATTCCCAACCATGGCCTTATCTGTGTGGAGTTTGTATGTTTTCCCTGTGTTTGCATGGGTTTCCTCCGGGTGCTCCGGTTTTCTCCCACACTCCAAAAACATACTAGTAGGTTAATTGGCTGCTAGCAAAATTGACCCTAGTCTCTCCCTCTCTGTCTGTGTCTGTGTGTGAGTGTGTGCCTATAATAGGGAATTTAGACTGTAAGCTCCAATGGGGCAGGGACTGATGTGAATGAGTTCTCTGTACAGCGCTGTGGAATTAGTGGCGCTATATAAATAAATTATGATGGTTGAACAGATGTACTCCTTTCCTGTGATAACCCTCACACTGTTATGGTAGCAGATTCTCCCTTCTCTTCCCTACTTCTTTAGCCAGTCCTGGTACCCTTCATACTCTGTATATTTCACTAAACTTCTACACTGATTGGAACCCACCACATACCCACTACTTAGGTTCCAGTCCGCAAGCTTGGTATTTCAGCGAAATCATGACTGGACACATTTATTTATTAAATATTCAGAAAATGTTTGTAAAGGTTTTTATATATACTTTACAAAATTTTACAGGAGGGAGTAAGTTGAAAAGCCAGACCGCTATATGGTAAATCGCTTTGCGAGCATACATTGAGGATGCATTATACGATCGGCTATAATAAACTCCATACTGTGCTGGAAAAAAAAATACCTTTCAGTTGGACACTTTGTTTCTAACTGAGAAGAGTATTAAAGGATTAACACCACCCAGAGCAGACAATGTGCTATGGGTGGAGTTATGCAAGATCAAAACAAAATTGCAAAATCTTTCTTGCCTGCTCTCCCCATTCCTTTAACTGTACAATGGTTTAGGACTTTTTCAGTATAGACTTGATTTTCTGTATCATTTACGCATGTTTTAATAGATTTTCTTGCTTTTCCAAAGAACATACTTAAAATCATATCAAGTTACTGTATGTTATCACCCTATTGTTTCATAATAATTGTCCATTTTGCAGGTACTAGTCTCGTGATGATCTGCACAGGTGATTTTCAGTCTCTGTTTAGAGTGATCATGGCCTTCATTTGCTCACTCCTGTGATTTTGTGACTGGCTGTTCTGTCATAGATCCGGGTTAATAGGAGGTTTTTGTGGCGTAAAGTTGCTGACAAGGAGGAGATACATTGATGGCAAGAGTCAGGAAGTGCATACTGTACACGAAGGGTGTTTTTAGCTATTGAATACCATTAATTAATCAGACTCTTGGGGCCCTTGTAATGTAAATGCAGGTTGTGCTTTCATTATCTGTATCAAGATTTTTGTCCCTTTTTTTTATCTGAAGACTATCACATATTCCTGGTGCTCCATAGGGAGTCATTCCTCTGATGGCTCCTCATACAAGGACAAGAGATTATGCATTGTGCACAGGTCTTTGGATGGACTCTATTGTATATGATCCCAGGTTGGTATCTTTGTAGCAGAGAGTCGGCCTGGCCTTGGTTTCAACTGCATTATAATCTCAACAATTGCAATCCTGGCCAAACAAAATAATGCTACTTTTGAGGTCCACCTATTAGTTTTATAATGATGATATATAGTCCTTTATCAGTTCTCTTTAAATGGTCTAGTTGTGCTGGCCAAAAATGTTGATATATGATACAATATCGAGCACTTGGCCTGTTATTAACATGCAATTCCAAAATGATGGTTTATTATGAAACATGTTAATAAATCCATTCAGTTGTTGAACTTTATTGTGCTGCGTGTGGTCGTATTTCGATCACGCTAACAAGCCTCTCTACTGTTGGAAGAGATCTGGTTGCTTGCTCTGTGCAATGAACAGATGGAGCTCATGTAATTTGGTCAACTACTGTAATTGTGTGGCCTTACTACAGCTGATTGTTGTGCTCAGGACAAGCAGCAGGATTGTACTGTGTTTGGCTGGCATTATTACACAAATGAAAAAAAGGGTCTGATTTTTCCAGTGTCCTGTCACATGGGAGTTGTCTTCTGTAAGTAAAGACCTCTGTGTGAAAGTTTCTTGCCTCTTACATTCTTTCTTTCACCCTGTGATTAAAGTTGCCAGTGATTTAGTGCCAACAGTCAAATACCAGTTATGTTTCTTGCCAATCCCCGTTATATTGTCCAAATTAGGTGTCTCTTTTTCGTCTCTTGGCATCCATAAAGCATTTTAGCTTACAGGAGCGTCTGCATTTAATCTTCATTAAGTTTGACGCAGGCTTGTGTGGGCAAATTCTTCAGGAAGTGAAGAAAATGAAAGCCTAGGTTCTGTATGTAAATTCAGATTCTTAATAATTTTTGATCACGTAAAAATTACTGTGATTGAAAAGTACAAAAGTTTTTTTTTATTTTTATTTCTTCTATGCTGTACGTTTTCCTTTAGGAAATGAGATAAATGAAAATTATATAATATATAACTTTTTTCATCCACTCTACAGCCTTTCTGCAATAACACTGTTTGTTAAACATTAGGAAACTAGCTCAGTATGTTTTGTTATTGACTTTGTGCTCTTATACTTTAGATCCCTTTTTCAAGTTTTTGTAAATATTTTTTAGAGTTACACCACGCTCTATTAAAGAAAGTGTATTTTTTGTTAGGTTTTACGGTTCAGAGATGACCAGAATTTGGTTATTTTACTTTAACCAGCCTCAGTGATGTAAAAAACAAATTGTTACATTTTGGAGCCAGGTAATGGCTAACATTGACTCTGTATTCCGTCTTAAGTTAAAGATTATTCCCATTCCAAATGTCTTTTCTAACTTTATTAGTTGGGCTCCAGATCTACCACCTAATGCTACTAAAGATGTCAAACCACTTCTAACTAGCAAATCTGATGTTAATTCTCCCTAATATTGTAGACAGAAGGATAAAATTCTTTCTGTAATCCTTATATGGCCAAAAATGTAAACAACATGAATGTTGAACAGGAAAGAAATAAGCCTTAATCAATATCAAACGCAATTGATTCCAGAATCATTAAAAATTGACAAATGGCGTCCCAGTCTTGAGCTGAATAAACAGTCACATAAATACTTAGCTGTAGGGGCTGTTCACCTGTGTAACAGGCATATACCATTGGTGGAAAGTAAGTCTTTCCCATTCAGCAATGCTTGTACTAGTGACTTGAGAGAAAATTATTCGGAAAGCCAATATGAATCCACTGAAATAAAAGCCCTCTTGCAAGATGTTCTCAGTTGTATTGGAAGTGCCTCCAGAACAAATGATCATATACTAAAATAGCATGTAAAGATGTCAGACTGTCAGGACTCAGCATGATAATACTCATGACTCGCTTCTCCACCCACTAGCAAATGATTGGTGGTTTCATCTTAGAATAACTTAGAAAACTATATCTGGTGTTGGATCCAATTCATGTTATTAAAGCTCCCTTCCCATTTTTTGGGTAGTTTTTTATATGTTTTGTTAAAGATTTATTTATGATGATTTTTCTCTTTCCAGTGATTCCAGGAACCATTTATAGTAATTTCTTAGAAACTTAACTTTAAATACATAGCCAAACCTTAATGTTATGTTCGTTTCCGTTATCTAATGTTCCTACATTTGTTCTCATTATGTCTACGAGTTGTATTGTACCATTAAGGACAACTTACCACGTTAAGTCACTAACCTTCATATTTCATTTATGTGCTGTTTTTTCTTTTGCATGAAACATACAATACAAGTCATCCAGCCCCTCTGCTTAAACACTGAACAGCCAGGCCCTGTTTATTTTGGTCATCCACATATTTGGATCATGTCATTTTGCAATTGGTTGGTCAGTGTAGCTTAAAGCTACATTACCACCTAAATCTTCACCATTTTAAATGGCTGCAGAACGGTGGTGTGATTGGAAAGCTACAATGTCCATGATTATAGGTTCTTCATTAGTCCTTAGAATCTCCAAAATGTCATACAGCCTCAATTGGGACTGTGAGGCCATGGAGCGCTGACAAAGCAGCTGGATGGAGCAGTCCCTCGAGCTTCATGATGGGAGTGGAGCTCCCTACCTAATGGTCCCTAGGTGATGGTACAGATTTAAATGACCACTAAACCTCAATTTGTCATATATAAACCATGTATAGTAAAATGTTCAGTTTTAACCTGTCTGTTTGCTGCATCTGTTATAAAATAAAGTATTAGCTTCATGCTCCATTAAACGGTTACACCAACCCACAACTTTAATGCAGTGTCCTATGGGATCTGGTACAGGTAAAAAAAGCTGGCCATTATTTCGGCTACTATCACTGGTACAAGTCTTGTGCATGAATCAAGCAGCCAACATAGATACCTGCAAAAGAAGACTGACAAGCTGTCAGTCACTCTGTTTGCTTTGTTAAAGAAGAATTTGTCTCTTAACATAGCAGCCTGCTACAGAAAGTTGAGAGCATTGTTCAGTTAGGTATAAACACTTCAGTCAGTTCATGACTGTTGTGAAACTACACCCTTCAGCATGCTTTGCCAGTAGTCAGCCGATGACAAGCAGGGCATGCTGGGACTTGTAGTTTCTCAACACCTGGAAAAACACAGGTTAGCCAGACCTGATGTATATCATTCTGCTAAGTAACATACAATATTTGTTTTTTTTAGTCATTCAGTGTATTTACTCGCATTCTTTAGGTGTTGTTTGGTACAAATGGATCTTTGTTGCTTCTTTTTGAATAAGTTCCTCATGTGGCTATTAATCACCTCAGTATTATTTTTACCCAGCTGCTCATTACAAATTTAAATATGAATATTGTTTGCCATTTGTGTTCTCCAGGTACAGGAGAAAGTGGGAAGAGCACATTTATTAAACAGATGAGAATAATCCATGGATCTGGATACTCTGAAGAAGACAAAAAGGGCTTCACCAAACTTGTGTATCAGAATATCTTCACTGCCATGCAGTCTATGATTCGTGCTATGGAGACGCTGAAAATTCTCTACAAGTTTGAGCAGAACAAGGTAAAATGTGGCCGATTTCCACCAACAATTTGCCAATATATTGGGTTTTATTGGCACGGATTGGGTTTGCTACTATATGTAATATAATTGTGAGTGTGAGCGAGTGTTTGTCCATCTATGAATCACTAAAAAAAAAAAAAAAATTAAATACTGGCCTGTCTTTTTTTTTCCTGGTTGATGTGACTGTTTTGAAATCCTTTTCTCGCTTTTCATTTTTAATTTTTTTCAGTGTTCTTATACTGTCGTACCACTATGGTTTGGCCCTGCCGAAACTGTCCACCATTAAGGAAGGATTACATGTACATTATGTCCTCAGCATATGCTCTATGTTGTGTGGAACATAATATATGCATGAAATTGTTAGTCCTTCTGTGTCTTGACTTGGCAATTTAGTATAAAATAGGAATGATGGAATTCTGTTTTCAGTTTTAATAGCTTAAAAGTGTGTGTATGTATGTGTATATATTGGCTAATCGGTGGTCACAATCAGTGGTCACTGCTTGTTAATACAAATATCTGTTAGGCTAATCATGTGGCAGCAACTCAGTGTATAAAAGCATGAAGACATGGTCAAGAGGGGCAGTTGTCGTTCATACCAATCACCAGAATGTGGAAGAAATGTCATCTAATGCCTTTACCGTGAAATTATTATTGGTGCCAGACAGGGTGGGTTGAGTATCTCAGAAAATACTTATCTCCTGGGATTGTCTCTAAAATTTATATAGAATGGTGCACAAAACAAAAACATCCAGTGAGCGGCAGTTCTGTGGACAAAAATGCCTGGAGATGAGAGGTCAGAGGAGAATGGTTAGGTTGGTTCAAGCTGACCTGAAGGTGAAGGTAACTCAAATAACCATGCATAAGAATGGTGGTATGCAGAAGAACATTTCTGAATACACACCATGTTCAACCTTGAAGTAGATGGGCTACAGCAGCCGAAGACCACGTTGGGTTCCACTCCTATCTGCCAAGAACAGGAAACTGACAACGGTGGTGGTATAATCATGTGGGGAATGTTGTATTTTTTTTTGTTTTGTGTTTTTACACACGTTAGACCCCTTAATACCTATTGAGAATTGTTTATATGCCACAGCCTACATGTGTACTGTGCATGCTTCTATGGCCACAGACTACCCATCTTTATTGGCTTCTAGCAGGATAACACACCATTACACAAAACATACATCATCTAAAGGTGGTTTCATGAGCATGACAATAAGTTTAATGTACATCAATGGCCCACACAGTCACCAGATGTATACCCAATAGAGCACATTTGCAAATGTGGTAGTACAGGAGATCTCTATTATGAATGTGCATCCGACAAATCTGCAGCAACTGTGTGATGCTTTCATGTCTAAATGGACCAGAATCTCTAAGGAATGTTTTCACAACCTTGTTGAATCCATGCGACACAGAATTCAGTCTGCTATGGGGGGTCTACCCAGTGCTTGAAAAGAGTACTTGATAAAGCGGATATGGATATATATAGGTATTTAGATATATTATATTGTGTGTTTTATAAGCTTTGTGTTGAAGGTTGCTCATAAACTTCTTTATCTCTCCAGGGCAATGCACTTATTGTACGAGAGGTTGATGTGGAAAAAGTGTGTACTTTTGAGCATCCCTATATAAATGCAATTAAAAACCTGTGGAGTGACCCAGGGATCCAGGAATGCTATGATCGGCGGCGGGAATACCAACTGTCAGATTCCACCAAATAGTAAGTATTTGTGCTTTTACTTTAACGTAAGTTTCCATTCTATATAGCATACATGGAATTACCATGTTTTAATACCCCTGACTTCTATAAAATGTATGTAGCTGTAATTGCAGCTGAAGCTGCTACTGAAGTTTTCTGTAACCTAAAAAGTTGCCATATCAAGAAACTAAGCTATCTTACAAAGTAGCTGCAACACAGAAAATGTGTTTATGGACATGTGGTTCTTGCATCCTGTTTCGTAGATTGAGTGTTTATAAAAGAATTCCAGCCTTAACACTTTCTACCATTCACTCACAACTAGAATGCACAGGCCAATAGTGGTCCTCTTCTGAAAACATTTACCAACGTGTCTGACAATCCGATTTATTTGCAATTGGTTCTTGTATCGGGCATTGTGGTAATTTTGGGAATACAGATGCTTCTGTAACTTGAATTAATTTCACTGCCGTGTCTGTAATTTCGTCTTCACTGGTTTAAGTCTTTGAGTAGTTTATGTATCATAACTGCAAAAAAAATGTATGTTGACAGATATGAGTACATTCACTGTCTTATTATTTTTATTTCTTCAACCAGTTACCTGACAGATGTGGATCGCATTTCCAAGCCAGGCTACCTGCCCACACAGCAAGATGTACTGCGTGTCAGAGTGCCAACAACGGGCATCATAGAATACCCTTTTGACCTGGAAAACATCATCTTTAGGTGGATGCAATATTGTATATTAATATAATCTAATGTTGTGCTGTATCTGTATTTTGCACACTTGAATGCTACACTTAGCAAGGGCCTTGCATTAAAAAAAGCTTTCAAAATGTAACACTTTGTAAATGTTTATAAAGTTTGCACAGGAATATACTGAAATCCTTAGCAACTAATTTGTGCTTTTTCTTGTATAGAAAATGAATGTAAGTTACAATGTGTATTTGGCATTTTGTTCATCGGCTTTCATTAATGTCCTAGCTTTTGATCACCAAGCTGCTGTTGTCAGCCGATCTCAGAACTTCCATCGTAAACCTTTCAAGTTAAAGCTCAGCTGTGACTTTGAGAATCTCCAGTCGTTTGAATTGTCTTTTCATTTTTGGGAAAGCTCTTTAGTTCAGTTTAATTGAAAGTGAGCTGAGTACTATTGGACTCTTTGTGGTCCTATAAATGCCAATTGGAGCAGTTCCCTCTGATCACTTGTTCCAATCATAGTTACATATTATTGTAAGAAATGCTAGTTATTGCAAGAGGCACATCAAAATCATTTCCCAAATATTTTTTACTACCATCACCATCTTAATGCTGGCTATGAAGTGGCATTCCTTACTGTGAGAGTGGAAATCTACTTGAATCTTAGCCAGTTGTGGTTATGAAATTAATCAGACTGCATGTAGAGCTTGTTATTCACAATAATAGCCATGATTGTTATTAATAATAATAATAATAATAATAATAATAATATCATCATCATTTATTTGTATATGATGTAGCTCCAGCATACTCCACAACACTTGCCTTATTTCTCTCTCCTCACAGATCTTTGGCAATTGTATCAATTGTCTTTCAATATAGCTTGTGTTTTTCCCCATTGGTATTGATTTCCAATTTCATTTTTAATATTTTTAAGAAACATTAAAACAAATGGAAAAATGTTTCTTATGCACATACATTTGCAGTATTTTGGAAAGCGAGAAACCACTATCTTTTGGAGCAAGAATCCTATATTTTATTTCTTCTACTTTTCTCAGTGCATATACAGTGAATGTGTGTTTGCAGTTAGGCCTAATTGAAATTTGATTTAGCCACTGAAGCCTGGGCACTTACCTTATATCCAGAAAATATATTGGAATTTCTGAACCACAGATTAAGTGTTTTGTAGACAATATTGTATTACATTTTTTTTAAAGTACCAGGCTTGCAAAACCCTACATACACTTTATGGACAAACGTATCTGGCCACACCTGTTAATTTTTGAATTGAGGTATTTCAATCAGACCAGTTGCCAGAGGTGTATAAAATCAAGTACCTAGCCATGCAGTCTCCATTTGCAACCATTTGTGATACCAAATGGGTCGTTCTGAAGAGCTCAGTGACTTAAAGCATGGTATTGTGATATGATGCCACCTTTGCAATAAGACTGTTCATGAAATTTCATCCCTGCTGGATCTTCCCTGGTCAACTGTAAGTGATATTAGAAATTGGAAGTGTTTAGGAACAACAGCAACTCTACTACAAAGCGGAAAACCATGTAAAATCACAGACCAGGGTCAACAACTGCTAAGGCGCATGGTGCGTAAAAGTCGCCAATGCTCTGTTGCGTCCATCTCTGAAGAGTTCCGAACTTCCACTGGCATTAATGCAAGCACAAAAACTGTGCGTCAGGAGCTTAAAGCGGATTTCCGTGGCCGAGCAGTTGCATGCAGCGCTCACATCACCAAGACCAATGCCAAGTTTTGGATGGAGTGGTGTACAGCACACCAACACTGGACTGTGGAGCAGTTGAAACGTGGTCTGTGGAGTGACGAATCACGCTTTTCTGTTTGGCAGTCAGATGGGCAAGTCAGGATTTGGCAGATGCCGTGAGAACGTTACCTCTCTGACTGCATTATGCCAACTGTGAAGTTTGATGGAGGAGGGATAATGGCATGGGACTGTTTTTCAGGGTTTGGCCTAGCCTCCTTGGCTCTAGTGAAGAGCAATCTTAATGTTTCAGCATACCAAGTCCTTTTGGACAATGCTATGCTTCCAACTTTGTGGCAACAGTTTGGGGAAGGCCCTTTTCTATCCCAACATGACTGTGCCTCAGTGCACAAAGCAAAAACTACAAAGACATAGTTTGAGGCGTTCGGTGTGGAAGTACTTGACTGGCCTGCAAAGAGCCCTGACTTCAACCCCATTGAACATTTCTGGAACAAACTGGAACAGAGATTGCTAGCCAGTCCTTGTCCAACATCAGTGCCTGACTTCATAAATGCTCTACCGAATAAATGGGCACAAATTCCCACAGAAACACTTGTGGAAAGCCTTTCAAGAAGAGTTGAAGCTGTTATCGCTGCAAATGGGGAACCAACTCCATATTATAGTATATGTATTTGAATACAGTGTCATTACAGTCCCTGTTGGTGTAATGGTCAAGCGTCCAAATACTTTTGTCTATATAGTGTGTTCCATTCCTGTCTGACCCCTGCACATTGTATCATTTTTAAACTAGATATCATAATTGTGCTGCGTAATATGGTGGTGCTATACAAATAAAGAATGATAATAATGGTTTACTATGGCCTAGACACATTATCTTGCACTTATTTATGTCAAACCTTTTTTGACATCACTCTTAAAAATACCTAAGTGGTTTCCTGCACATTAAGCACCATCTGTCCATTGGCTGCCACACCCTACATCTTCAGGCTAATTGCTGAGCGAGTCCCTCTTCACAAAAGTAGGTTTGACCCAGAACACAAATGTTCCACATGATGTAGGTCAGAGAACCAGTATATGTCAGGACATCCTGTTGTCTAGAGGTTTGTAAGTTTCTAATTTCTCTGACAGCTCTTTTTAAACGGGTAGACAAAATTAATTTATATCATCTGTTTTCTGCTATCCTTTTTAGGTACTTTAATACTTTAATAATGTCTATTGCAGTAAAACATGGTATGTTTGTAAAAAAAAAAAAAATTAGTCACTTTCAGGCTTGGACATTTCAGTCTTTTGTTAAACAAAGACTTTCTCTCTTATTAATGATACCACAGGCTCTTATAAAACGTCTGTCCTTCTTGCCATATGACTGTGAAATGTAATGAAAATAGCATCTGTTGCTTTGAGTTAGAGCTCCATTGAGGGGATGCGGCATGGACAAAGTAGTACCCATTAGACTCAAATTTTCGGTGTATAATTTAGCATTTCTGACAGTGTCTATGAAGTGCAGTTTATGGAACGTAGACTAGAGAATTTAGAGATGGTCAGCCCCTTCAAATACCTAATAAACAGTTAATCATGGAGTTAGGAGGGTGTTTACAGTGTAGAATAGCAGTGTCAGTCCATATCCATGATGGTGGGTATCACAGTTGTTGCAAATTAGGCATTGATTAGTCTACTTTGAATAGCTTTTTCCATTTCCTCCTACAGATGCTTGCTTCAATTGAGATCTGGTGACTGGGTAGAGAGAGCCTCATATCTGTTCAGATCTCCTGTGGCGCTCAGCCATTACTCTAGTCTTCTCAAGGGATCATATTTGCGCCACAAAAATACCATCCCCACCATAGTCTAAATTGCTGACACCCTCCCACAAGGAATCATGGGGATTTGCTTTTTTTTTCTTTCTTTCCCACATTGTCTGGTCATTCAGCATGAAATGGTACAAACCGGGATTTATCAAAATAGATGCTCCCCAGTCCTTCATTGTTTGTTCCTTACCCCACTGCAGCTGAACCTTTTTTTTTTTTTTGTTACTGACCGAAATGGAATTTGGCTAGATCATCACTTGCCATACCCACCATTCATCTTCATATGAGAACCAAGCTGTATATTCTGATATGCTTCTATCAGCACCACTGTTTTACTTGGCCATCAGTTGGCTGGCCTATGTACAGTAACAGATAAGCTGTAGAATAAAAAAGTATTGTTGCTGATAGGCTGGAGCCAGCATCGCTTGACTTTAGTGTGAGTAGCAAGTGGGAGATGAGTATTACCTTTGCTGTGCCAACAAGAAGTATAGTAACTAGTGCAGAAGTTATTACTGATTCTTTATTTTCTGCAAATTAAGCTACTACTAACTCAGACAGTTTGAAAATATGCCACATACAGAAGAATTTCTAAGCCACATCTGGAGTACGGCCTTAAGAAGTTGAATTTTGTCACACTTCTGATTTTTGCTGGTCTTGCATTACCACTCTGAGTAATTGATACTTGTATTTCTTCTGACATACAAGAAATTCTATAATTTTTCCCCTTTAAAAACTCTGGAAGATTTAAGGCAAGGTTCACATAATACATATTACGGGACGATTCATTTAGGAGTGATTGTTCTGAAGTTGACATGCATGTTCTTTTGCCGCACAAATTGTAGGCAGTACTGAATCGCATGATAAAAAAATATGCTTAAATCCACTAATTTCGGTATGACTTTAAGATTGCTCAAATTGTTATTTTAACTCCTTGATCTTGTTAAACAGAATGGTGGATGTTGGCGGTCAGAGGTCGGAGCGGAGGAAGTGGATACACTGCTTTGAGAACGTTACTTCCATCATGTTTCTTGTAGCCCTTAGTGAATACGACCAGGTCCTTGTGGAGTCTGATAACGAGGTCAGCAACACGACTTCTTGCCTCGGTTAAATCATTTTATTGTCTAAACTCATTTTGCATTCTGTTTGATTTATTTTCACTCTCCTCAAACATGAATAGTGCCTACAAGGATAGTATGACAATTTTATGTACTTAAACAACTCCATGTATAGTCCAGCCCCTATAGTTATAATTGTTCATGTAATAAGTGCAACTAATAGTAGCTGATTATACAAAATGAGTACTACAAGGAATTGTACCATTATACAGTCCAGGAAAAAAGATAATGTGTTTTGTTTTTGTTAATGTAGCACAACTGCAAATGTGTATAAAGCATTTAATTTGAGCCTTCCCTGCACTTTCATTAAGCTCCTCACACCCAGATAATATCCAGTGATCTAATGATATATCAATATTACCTGCCATATTTACTCCACTGAATGTAGATGGACCTGTTCCTTCTACATTTAAGATACAGCATTTAGGCATTTAATTAAGGGGCCAGTAACAAATTTGTTTGGTACCTTAATTCATTCTTTGGGTCTCAATGACAGGTGGTTGATGGAATCAACTCATAATGGTCACTGGTTAATGGTTTTTGTTTTTTACTTGTAGAACCGAATGGAGGAGAGCAAGGCTCTATTCAGGACCATAATTACTTACCCCTGGTTCCAGAATTCCTCAGTCATCCTGTTTCTAAATAAGAAGGACCTTCTTGAAGATAAGATCATGTACTCTCACCTCGTAGATTACTTTCCTGAATTTGATGGTAAGTGTAATGGCTATGAACTAACATTGCTTACTCTTTAGGAAGCAATTGAAGTGAACAGTAAAACACCCAAACCATTGATTAATGGGGATATTGAATAAAGCTAGCAGACAGAAACCAGAGCATCTGGCACCTCTCCTCCAGTTATTTATCTAGAGAATTTGACAACTTTTTGCCAGTACTAAATAATCTTGATACAACCCCACCATACATACATGAAGGAACTTGGACCTGTGTTACATCTCCAACATATATAGTAAATACAGTAGGGTAGAACTTATTAACACATAGGCGTCTTGTATAATATGAGCATGATTTTAAATTGAGTTTCTACCACTGAGCGAGCAAGAATATAACTTTTCAAATGTTGTAGAAGCCCAGATTGTAAATACGCCCAATGTTCATGAGTGGAAAGAGAACATTTCTCTCTTCTCTCTTGAAAGTGTAGTGTATGTTATTATGTTATTTAAGCCAGTCAAAGAGAATTTCTGGTTTACCAACCCTCTAAGGTCTTCCTGCAAATTGACCAAGAGGGACGCAAAATTCGGGTCAAATAATTGTGCATTATTTTTTCCAAGTGCAATTCCTACAGTCATGGGCAAAAGTTTTGAGAATGACACAAATATTGGTTTTCGCAAAGTCTGCTGCTTCAGTGTTTTTAGAGATTTTTGTCAGATGTTGCTATGGTATACTAAAGTAAAATTACAAACATTTCATAAGTGTCAAAAGCTTATATTGACAATTACATTAAAGTTATGCAAAGAGTCAATATTTGCAGTGTTGACCCTTCCTTTTTGAATACCTCTGCAATTCGCCCTGGCATGCTTTCAATCAACTTCTGGGCCACCTACTGACTGATGGCCGCCCATTCTTGCCTAATCAATACTTGATGATTGTCAGAATTTGTGGGTTTTTGTTTGTCTATCCGCCTTTTGAGGATTGACCGCAAGTTCTCAATGGGATTAAGGTCTGGAGAGATTCCTGGCCATGGATCAAAAATTTTGATGTTTTGATCCCCGAGCCACTTAGTTATCACTTTTGCCTTATGGTAAGGTGCTGGAAAACGCATTGTTTGTCACCAAACTGTTCTTGGATGGTTGGGAGCAGTAGCTTTTGGAGGAGGATGTTATGGTACCATTCTTTATTCATGGCTGTGTTCTAAGGCAAGATTGTGAGTGAGCCCACTCCCTTGGCAGAGAAGCAACCCCACACATGGCTGGTCTTAGGATGCTTTACTGTTGGCATGACACAGGACTGATGGTAGCGCTCACCTTCACTTCCCCGGCAAGCGATTTTCTAGATCCCTCAAACAATCAAAGTGGATTCATCAGAGAAAATGACTTTACCCCAGTCCTCATCAGTCCAATCAATGTACCTTTTGCAGAATATCAGTATGTCCGTGATGTTTTTCCTTGGAGAAGTGGCTTCTTTGCTGGCCATCTTGACACAAGGCCATCCTCCAAAAGTCTTCACCTCACTGTGCGTGCAGATGCACTCACACCTGCCTGCTGCCATTCCTGAACAAGCTCTGCACTGGTGGTTCCCTGATCCTGGAGCTAATCAAATTTAGGAGATGATCCTGGCGCTTGCTGGACGTTCTTGGGCACCCTGAAGCCTTCTTCACAACTATTGAACCTCTCCTTGAAGTTCTTGATGGTTGATTTAGGTGCAATCTTACTAGCAGCAATATCCTTGCCTGTGTAGAACTTCTTGTGCAAAGCAATGATAACTGCACATGTTTCCTTGTAGGTAACCATGGTTAATAGAGGAAGAACAATGATTTCAAGCACCACCCTCCTTTTAAAGCTTCCAGTCTGTTGTTCTAACTCAATCAACATGACAGAATGATCTCCAGCCTTGTCCTCGTCAACATTCTCACCTGTGTAAACAGGAGAATCACTGACCTGATGTCAGCTTTTCCTTTTTTGGCAGGGCTGAAATGCAGTGGAAATGTTATTTTTTGGGATAAAGGTTATTGTCATGGCAAAGAGGGACTTTGAAATTAATTGCAATTCACCTGATCTCTCTTCATGACATTCTGGATGGAGTATATGCAAGTTGCCATCATAAAAATTGAGGCAGCAGACTTTGTGAAAAATATTTGTGTCATTCTCAAAACTTTTGGCCATGGCTGTAGATATCTTAAGCTGGGTGCCAGGTGAGGTCAGGAGGCCCTTGGCTCTGCCTTCCAGTATGTTCTCGTTCAAGGCCCCTGATTTAGAGTAGTTAATCTTATAATTGGACAATTGTCCATGATTCTTAAATTTCTCCATTTAATATGGGTAGCGTAACACTAACTTAAATTTCTCTGTGACTAATCTTAAGACCTCCAATGTACAGTGTAGATATGGCTGATTCAAGTCCTGGATTTCTCTTAAGTATGTGTTTTTTAGCTGTAATATTTGCACCAGTTACAGGACAGGTGTAAGTGCTGACTGATGGTGATGATTAACATATATGTGCCACTAGATGGCGCAGAACAACTTTATGCAAGTAAGAGACCATAAAAGTGCATTTTGTTACTTCCTGCTGTCTTCCAGAGTCAAAACCCTGTTTACCACTTGCAAGAACTCTCAATGGAAAGGAGCAACTTTGTTATGTTTCTTGCTACCTGTTGTCTCTGTTTACGATCCTGATTGTCCTACTTTGTTGGCCAGGGATTTGAGATGTCTTATGAGTTTGCCTAATTCTTTTTGCATAGTTGGCATTTGAAGGATCTCTGATTAGAGCCAGCAGGGTTGTCTGTATACACACTAGAATGTACCTGATACATTATAGACAAGTTATTTGAAGCTGATGAAGAGCTAGAAGTGGTGAGAGACTGGAGCAAATCAGATTGGAGTGGGGGTCCTTTCATTTCTTTTAGTCTTTTGCTGTCCACATTTTCGTGTTTCCCCATTGATAAAGTTACGGCGTTATTGTGTGTGTGTGTATATATAGTTAGTTGGCAATTAAAAGATGTCGCTAGTCACTATCCCCCATTAAGATGGTTGGCTGTCCATGGGAGTTTAGTTTTGAGCCACATTGGGCTTTCAGCACATAGCCAATGGAAATTATTTTATGTCAGCTAAGAAGTATTATTGCAACTCCTATTCCTTTAGTAAATATATAAGGGAGATGGGGTATGTTTTGCAGAGAAATTTTATTGATAACTAGAGCATTATTTCTCATATTGGCTTGCATGTTCTACATTACACATAGCTGTCAGACACTTATTAAGTTTGTGACCAAAGAAGCGTGAAGATTTCTTAATTGATCGCTGGTCAGTTTAATTCAACTAATGTTTTTTTTTCCATTGAAATTGACTTTGCTCTGTAAGTGGCATATTTCACATTCACAGGGTGTATTTTCAGTTTCCTCTGTTACTTCAGTTTTGTTGTTCCATAGTCACGTGTTTCTTGGCTTTCTCACTCTTTCTATTCTCTAGGCCCTCAGCGGGATGCCACAACAGCTCGTGAATTCATTCTGAAAATGTTTGTGGATCTGAATCCTGATAGCGACAAGATAATCTACTCTCACTTCACCTGTGCTACAGATACAGAGAACATCCGCTTTGTATTCGCTGCTGTCAAAGACACCATCCTACAGCTAAACCTGAAAGAGTACAACCTGGTGTGACCAGGCAACCCACCTCTCCTTTTTGCCTACATGGTGTAGTCCCCCCTCACTAGCAGACAGTGAAGCACCTGTATAAATGAAGAGGAAATTCTACATTTGTTTTATTACTCTTTATTTTTTAAATTGATGGGTTTTTTGTTTTTGCAAAATTAGTGAGAATGCAGCACAATGCTGCAAGTCTGCCTTTGATATAAGTCGTAAAAATTCATGTGATTTTTATTTTTTTATATGTATTTTAAATTGTTTCTACAAAAATGTGTTGCTTCGTCATTTACAATGAGATGAGGTGAATGGAGGCAATGGGGCTTTTAGCCTAGAGTATACATTTTCATCCTACCATCTTCCTTAAACTTTTATATTTTTGTTTTCTTTGACCTGGATATGTCCCCATAGCCAGAATTCTCTTGCCTCCAAGTTGGTTTTACGGGGTTTTACCCATAATGCTTTCCCGCCTCAATTTTTAGTTTTTCAATGCAACTTAAGATGCATTGCATGTTTTAACAGAAAATACAAATGACAGGGCTAAAATCTATTCTTTTTAGGGATGATGAAATCAATTTTGTGTGTATATGTATTGTATATCATTATTATAATTTTTTTTTTTTTTTATATATATATATATTTTGAACATATCCTATCTAAACAGTTATTTCCCCCCTCCGTTATTTCACTTTTTTTGTCTTGGTTGCATATCTGGCTTTTTGCAGGGGTATGTCTCAAGACCACTGAGTAAAGTTGGGAAATACCATGTTATTTTTAAAGTTTGCGAAGGTGTAAATATACCCAGTATCCTCAAGCAAACATGGAAAGAGAAGTAGAATTATAAAATGACTTCTCATGAACAACTTTATCCATTGTGACAACCCTTTAAATATAGGGAGGTCAAAGATACCAGTGGTTTAGAATGTTATGTGTAGTACAAGATGTTGGAAAGTAGTCATTCCATTATATTCTGAATTCACGTTGCACAGTATATTTCTTTACAGATCTGCCTGGATATTGACTTTAAAATATATTTATATTGGGGGGAGGGGTGCACTATTCTAGTGCTCATTCTCTGAATGGAAAGTTGTAAAAGACACTAAATTATTTAGAGGATAATGTCACTATTACTGTAAAATATTACAAGTCACCATCGTATCCAACATATTCCGTGACCATAAAAAAAGCACAAGGCCACAGATGACTTTTAATATTTTTATTTACAGTAATATGGGGTCCTTATTCCTTATTATATACAAGTTTAAAAGAAAAAAAAAATGCTTGTAAATTACCAATCCTTCATTATTACCAGCTGCTGATTTGTTCGTTTATGCTAAGCTATGGTCTTTGCCAGGGCAGCAATACAGCTGCATCTCTCCGTTCACAGCTAGGTGCAATACTGCATTTTAATGACACTACGTAGCAGGCGTCATCCCTGGGTTCTAGTAGTGTTGAGACAGAGCCCATGGTACCTAGTCTGAAGGTTAATTGAAATTCGTGAAGGAGGTAACACATAACATGCAGTCTTAGAATTTACAGATAAGTTAAGGGACATTGACCTTTATAATAAGTAATACCACACAATGCTATGACTTAGACTCTTAAGCCTGCAACATGGAAATACAGCAAAGCTGTCAAAGTATTATTTGCATCTGGTGCTGACAACACTCTGAAGTGATGCAAATAGATTGTGGACTGACATTAGATATTGCAGGCTAGCATTTTCTTTCATTTCTTTTCCAAGTCCTACTCCCACCTTCTGTCATTATTACTTGATCCTTGGGCCTGTGTGGGCTTTTACATGCTACTTTATTTTAACACTAGCTCAGTGACTTCAGAACACTACCATCTGGATAGTACAGGTCCATTTTTCCCTGTACTGGAAATAGCAACCATTTACTAGGTTGCAGCCTTTTGAATGTTGAATTCCCCATGAACACAGACTGTGTAGTTAAACTGCAGGGTGATTCAAAAGTCGCAGTACACCCTTTTATTTCAAAAACTCTACAGGAATTGGGCCGATTTCAAGATGGCGCCCATGTTTGGTACATACCGTAAAAGATAGACCACGTCACCCATACCTTACTGGAGTATTCAGGTTTCCCAATTTCCTGTAGAGTTTTTGAAATAAAAGGGTGTACTGCAACTTTTGAATCACCCTGTATATTAACACAGGTATTTATACATTCAGGCCATGCTGATGCTGCCCTGAAGTTTATAGTGTACAGCTTTACTATAGTGCAACTCATTTTAGCGATTCTATAAGATCACAGGCTGCAAAGAATGGTCTACAGTATTACAGCAAACCTATCGATGTTCAGAGAATAGCCCTATTTCTATGCCTGTTTTACATAGAATAAATAGCAAGTGCATTTCCAATTTCTTTCTTTCATGAGGTTCACTACAAACCAATTAAACCAGTACACTAATTTACATTGTTGCACCTCTAACTGACAGTTAAAATACTGAACTTATAAATGAAAAATTGACCTTTCTGTATTAAGAAGTTGATAATGTGCTGCTGAATTTGAGTAAGAGTATTTTCTGCAATATTTCCCCCTTTTTAAATATGGCTTTCTGCAAGTTTTTAATGTGCCTTATGAATGCAATTGGAAGGTGTAGTATATACCCTTAAAATGTCAGTATGTAGAGGGCAGTAACATTTTGTGGACTTATTTACTTATATGGTAGGCGATATGACATCTGTGAGCAAGTTCTGCTACAAAATATGGTATTCTCCAGTTGTTGTGATTTGACTCTTACTTGCATTAAAATCATGATTTAAATGGTACTTCTAAAGGCTACATTCTTGTAAACATGTAGTAGTATGTTTGGACTTTAACCGTTAGTCACTTGTATTTCGCAATTGGATTCGGTTTAATGCTCAACTAGGGAATCTACTTGCTTGACTAGTATTACAAATTCTAACCTCAGTGTCAACACTGCTTCTACGAACACTACAACTGCAGTGTTGATTAGAAACTATCCTACTGGTTGTGCCATGGATGATTGTTGTGCCATGCACTTTCTGTTTGGATACAGTATAGTTAATGTTGGTCGTTTTAGAATTTCAGGGTTATGGCATCATGAGCACACAATGAATTGCTTGTATTTTTCATCTGAAGTGTAAATTCTACTCTGCATAAGTATACAAGCTATCTTTAGTATTTTGTTGTCTCTTGCCCAATATTAGGATTTTGTACCTGTGGGCTGTTTGCCATGATGACCCCTTTTTTTCCCCGTTTCTGTGGTTTTTTTTCTTCAAGCCAAAACTTTCCAAACAGTGTATTGTTTTATCATCCCTTCTTCCACAGAGTGACATTCCTTGACATTTGCACCTTGTGCCCAATAAAATATTCTGATCAATTGTTCTGGTGGGAGCTGCAATGGGATTTGTGGTCTCCCAGAATTCCAGAGTATGGTCATGTGATAACACTAAAGTTCACCACTCTTGTTTAAAAAATAGAAAAAAAATGGGCTCTGAAATCACTGTCTTATCAGTTTGCAGTGTTTCGCAATTCCTTGTTTTATATGATGTACTATATGTTTGTTTTTATTTTTAAATATGCAATTGTGATTCTCGAGAAACATCAATGCTCCCTTCTCACATTGCCATTTCATTGTTGCACTGTGTAAAGAAATTATGAAATACAATTCCCAGTCTACTTACAAGTTACTGAACCTATTTCACATTAGAGCGATGTCTGTCAAGCTAGTTTTAGATGCAAAGTTTTGCTCCTCCACTTTTATAAGTCATGAAGGCAAAACAGAAGGCTTTTATAGGAAAGACTTGTTTTTATTTTATATTTGCTGCTATGTCCTTTGTGCTATTTCTCTTGTTTCCTCTTTAACACTCTCCACGCCAGGCCTTCATTCTGTTATCCCCATTTCTATTTGTTCTTGTTACTGTCTCTAGTAAAAGTGCCAAAGTTGTGGTAATCATGGGCTCTACCGCTCAGCGTTTTTGTAGACCATTGTTAGTTTCTTAAAATTTTGTCTCGTCTAAATAACGCTTTTCCAGTGTGTTCCCTTCAGTCAATATCTGATCATGAAAAAGCATATAGCATTTTCTTTGTTTAACAAATCTGGTTAAATCTAAACACTGGTGACATGTAATACTAAAACATTCTTCTGGTATTGTTGCTCTACAGTGTTAAAGAATGTGATTAATGTAATACTTTGATGTATTGTTAATTTACATATTGTAAATCCATGTTACAAGAAGTGTATGTAAACCTCTTTTGCTGACAATAATGAGGAGAGCGAGGCAGAAGTCTTGTATATTTATTTACTCCCAAATATTCAACATTCTAGTTTTCACCTTCCTGTGTTTCTAAATGGAGAGACTGTTAATTAGCATGCCATTGTCTTTTCTCTCACTGATGTGTGATATATGCTTCTGCTACATATTCATGTGACCCATATCTGTACACACTTTCCAAAAGCAGATTAAGACCATTTACTTACACCTCTCTATCCTTACTGAAGTGTCTTAATATTTTTTTTTTTTTTTTTTTTTGCTTAATTTGATTGTTTTGTAGCGAGGAGAGTGTTAAAACTACTGTGATTTGTGTACTGGGTGGTACAGATGTTTGTTTTCCAAAAGCATTCTGGGGTTGTTTAAATGCATGTAAAAATAACATAAACAAATACAAATATAAAATGGCTTCGAAACCACAATTATTTTCATGTAGGCTTTTTTTTTTTTTTTTTTTTTTTTTTTTAAACAACAAACCTTTTATGTACCTTAAAAACAATACAAAACTTCCATCAGGCAAGTATAAATGCCTATATTTTAGTAGAAGCTTTGTTTGGAAGCTGAGAGGACATAAACACCATTACATTCCTTTACAGCAGCTTTTGCCAAACTTATACCAATCTATTAAACCACAAATATCACGTTCCCATTAGGAGAATTGGTCAAATCAAGAAATTATGGTTTCCACATACAGGGGAACATCAATGCCCATAACTAGAGAATCCCCCTCCCTACTGCAAGTGAAATTATCAATGATATTTCTGGAGTAGGAGAGTATGTGATTATACGGGTCACTTTTTATATTCTGCATCTTGCTCACATTATAGTTCTGAATGTAATGCATAATTGAATCCACTGAAGGTTCAGTAGCAGAACTGAAACAGAACTCCTTGCGCTAGTCTATACAAGCTGTATCCTTGATATCTAGGCACTGGGTAAATGGTTTTTTGTTTGGTTTTTTGTTTGGTTTTTTTTCTTCCTTAAACTGATTGCTTAATCTCCTGTCTCCTTGTGCTGACTGATCTCCCCTATTGCTCAAATGCACACTGGAATTTGATTTTCATATTGTGCTCCTCAAAATAAATTGTTTCGAATTCGAATTTATTTGTTCTTAGAGTCGTGTGTGTGTTTTTGTTTTTATTTCCTGTGTGTAAATATGACAAATGTAGGTGAATACCTTTAAAGACATTGGTGGTGTAGATGATAGTGTTGACAGACTGTAACTGTTATCGAATTTACACATACAAACGGTTTTATGGGTTTTAAGATTGAGATTTCAATGTAAAATAAACAGTGTATATAGTGCTACCATTATATGCATTGCTGTGAAGAGAATATTATTAGGCAATGCCCTAGTAGTGGAGCCTACAGTAAATTCCATAACACACTCTAAGGTCCATTTTAGTCAGTTAGCCAATTTACCGGCCAGTACATTTTTTGGGGTAAATGTATTATGCTGCGCTTTCTGCAACTCGCCAATTATTTGCAACTTTGACAGCTACATTTAAAACGGCAATGTCTTTAAGGGCAGAACTTGCCTTTAAAGACACAGCCGTTTAACATTTGCCCTTCAAAGTCGCCGAATATTGGCAATTTGCAGAAAGCGCAGTATAATATATTTACCACTTGGACTTTGGTAGGAAGCTGGAGCACCTGAAGGAAACCCATGCATACATGGGGAGAACCTACAAACGCCATACAGGTAGGAATTAAACTCATGACCTCAGAGCTGTGAGACACTGAACTAATTCCATTTATTGGCAATGCTAAACATGAGCATGTTGGACACAGCATGTGGCATTCAGATTAATAATACTTTGCTGATGTAATAGGGAGCAAAATTTATCATTAACTTTTTTATATGTTTAAACATTTTAAGCACCACAAAAAAAACCATTATACAACTCTGGAATAATAAGCTATGCAATACCTATGAGAACTGTACGCAATTTATTAAAGTGAGAAGATTACTGACAAACCTGAAGGAATAAACAGAAGACGGGCATAAAGCATATATTGTAGAATAGTGGTAGTGCAGGACTTGTCAGATTTGCAGATGAGGATTCATTCCCCATAGGTAACCAGTATTGCACCAGCAAATGTATGAAGTGTCTTTCTGCCAATTCACACATATAAAACAAATGTCAAAGGTGTTCATTAGCTCATATGAAGGTTGGATGCTCTGTCAGCAAGCATCAGATGGGGAGAGTAAGATAAAAGCCCTAAGGGACAGCTACCAAAACAAGAAAGTAGTGATAAATAGATTTTTTTATTAATACATATAAGGGTTTTAATGTAACATTGAGTCTGTAGGCAGCAAAAACTTTTTTTTTAATGTAGTTTTACATAGAATAACTGTACTTGTTAAGGAAAAACAAAGAGAACCTATGTCATTGTAATAGGCAGCACTTAATTTCTAATACTGTTTAATGTACAGGGTAGCTCAATCCAGGACTTAGCAGGGAGGGGAAAATAAGTTGCGTAACTTGTAAACAAGAGGTAGTCACCCATCATGTACATATGTGGAGACAGTGACCTCAACCCTGAAGAAAAAAATTAAGCACACCATAAGCACTGTACTTTAATTAAGGTAAGTAATAAATTAGTGTGTGTATATATATATATATATATATATATATATATATATATATATATATATATATATATATATATATATATATCTCAAATAGGGAGGGGCGCCACATAGTATAAAACTGTATATACTAGGAAATATACAGAAGGTGTGCCATAAATAAGAAGCTCAGTCATCCATATGAGTGAAAGAAAGAGATCGTTTCTATAACACTCAAACAGCAAGGGTGAATGTAAGTAGATGGATTAGACACTGGAACTCCTGCACCTCACCAATATAAAATGTGCGTACCAGATAAAAATTCTTTAAAGCTTATCTGTATAATAGATGATGATTTTTCACATAGAATCCACTCCGTTATCACCCCTCAGATGTACACTGGGCAGGAGTCATATATAGTGCTTCTGGAGTCCAGAATTGATACTCGGTGGTAGCCAGATTATGTAGACGGAAAAAGAATCATATAGTGTAATACTGTATAGCACCACTTTTATTACATACAAAATGCAGAATTGCACTTACCCAGATAAGCATGTATTGTTTTTATTCATGTATCTTTTAAAAGGGAGGGGATGAGACCATCACAAAGGAGCTTCATATAAGCACATCAGCTATTTCCAAAAGACTTCCTCCTGAGGAAGTCTTTTGCAAGACGAAACGCGTAGAGGACATTGCGTTAAAGAGGGAATCTGTGACTACACATTTCATCAGCGGTGATGTATACCGGAGCAGTTGGAAATAGCTGATGTGCTTATATGAAGCTCCTTTGTGATGGTCTCATCCCCTCCCTTTTAAAAGATACCCAGATAAGCATGTATTGTTTTTATTCATGTAAGTGCAATTCTGCATTTTGTATGTAATAAAAGTGGTGTTATACAGTATTACACTATATGATTCTTTTTCCGTCTACATAATCTGGCTACCACTGAGTATCAATTCTGGACTCCAGAAGCACTATATATGACTCCTGCCCAGTGTACATCTGAGGGGTGATAACGGAGTGGATTCTATGTGAAAAATCATCATCTATTATACAGATAAGCTTTAAAGAATTTTTATCTGGTACGCACATTTTATATTGGTGAGGTGCAGGAGTTCCAGTGTCTAATTAATCTACTTACATTCACCCTTGCTGTTTGAGTGTTATAGAAACTATCTTTCTTTCACTCATATGGATGACTGAGCTTCTTATTTATGGCACACCTTCTGTATATTTCCTAGTATATACAGTTATATACTATGTGGCGCCCCTCCCTATTTGTTTTATTATAGATTATTCCAGGTCACCATCTGGCTTTGTGGGAACTGTGGCTGCCTCCTGTACATAGGAAATCCTATGTCCAACTTGGACTGTTATTGAACTTTCTTGGTCAAATTGGAGTTACGCGCTGTACTATCTATTTTTGATTTTTTATATATATATATATATATATATATATATATATATATATATATATATATATATATATATATATATATATTTTTTTTATTTTTTTTTTTCTATCACACACACAGTGTTGCTCCCATGCAAACAGAATAAGGACTTAAGCAACAGGTATCCTTAATCGCATACTTGGAACATCGCTTATTTTTTTTTATTATAACTAAAAAATATTGAATTGATGGTTTAACATTTCCAAAATGTATTTTTAAAGGACAATGTCACAAAGCTGTCTTTGGGCAGAGAGAGCCCCCATCCCCCAAGCTGAAGACTCCTGGAGTGCAGGTGTTCCTGCAGGAACAAGTTGTGAAGGAGAATTCTGTGGTCAAAAAAAGAAGGTACTAGAGCAGTTAGAAGGATGGGCAGAGGTTGATGATGGGCAGCACGGTAGATAAGTGGTTAGCACTTCTGCCTCACAGCGCTGGGGTCATGAATTCAATTCCCAACCATGTTTGCATGGGTTTCCTCCGGGTGCTCCAGTTTCCTCCCACACTCCAAAAACAAACGAGTAGGTTAATTGGCTGCTATCAAAATTGAGCATAGTCTCTGCCTGTCTGTGTGTATGTTCGGGAATTAGATTGGAAGCTCCAATGGGGCAGGGACTGATGTGAATGAGTTATCTGTACAGCGCTGCTTAATCAATGGCGCTATATAAATAAATGGTGATGATGATTATGCTACTAGGTACCCAGAAGCAGTAGCTCTTTCCTCCATTCGCTCAGACAAAGTAGCAGATGCCCTTATAACTATCTTCTCCAGGGTGGGGTCCAAAAGAAATGTTAACTGATCAAGATACCCAGTTCATGTCTAACCTCATGCAGAGTCTTTGTAAAAAGATGCCGGTGAATCATTTAATTACTTTCCTGTATCACCCGCAGGCCAACAGTCTGCGAACGCCTTAATAGCACCCTAAAACAAATGCTTAGGACTTTTGTGGAGTTGCAGAGAAGAGACTGGGAGAGGTTCCTGCCACACCACCTCTTTGCATACCGCATCCACCAGCTTCTCACCCTTTGAACTCCTGCACGGGCGCCAGGTGTGTGGCCTGTTAGATTTGATTAGGGAAGAGTGTGAAGGGAAATTGATCACCCCAGAAACGTCAATGGTACACTATAGTGCAGTTCAAGGAAAAATTGCAGTCCTTAATGGGGATGGCCCAGGACAACCTGAAATATATGCAGGTGAAACAGAAGATGTGGTATGACCGCAATGCGAAAGAACGCATATTTGAGGTGGGACAAAAGGTTCTGGTTCTGATCCCATTGCGGCAGAACAAGTTGCAGGCTGCCTGGGTGGGCTCCTACACCATAGTACAGCATATTAGTGATGTCAATTATGTAGTGGCAAAAGATGAGGGCCAAAAGAGGCAGAAGGTATATCACATCCACATGCTCAAAGATTATCATGATAGGGAAGCTTTTGTATTAGCTGTGTGTAGCTTGCCAGAGAGCGATCAGGGATCTGACTCCTTGGTAGATTTAGCAGCTGCTGCTAAAGAGGCAGGCTACCTAGCAGACGCCTACTGCAGTGAAGAGCTGTCTGACTCTCAGCTAGAGCAGCTAGCGGACATGCTACGGCCCTATCGGTCCCATTTTACAGGGAAACCTGGAAAAACACACTTGGTCACAGTCAACCAGACACCCCTCAGACAGACAGCATATTGCCTAGAAGTGCTAGAAGCAATGAAAATGGAAGTAGATGAGATGTTGCAGCTAGGCGTAATTCAAAAGTCTCAGTTCTTGGGCTGCCCCAGTGGTACTTGTCCCAAAGAAATGTGGGGGCTCCCGGTTCTGTGTAGACTGTAGGAGGTTGGATGATGCCACAGTGTTTGAGGCTTATCCTATGCCTAGGATAGATGAGCTACTAGATCAGCTTGCCCAGCCACGCTACATCACCATCATGGGTCTCAGTAGAGGGTACTGGCAGACCCCATTGTCACCCGAGGCACGTGAGCGGTCTGCATTTATCACCCAACTGTTTGAGTTTTTGGTTATTGCATTTGGAATGAAAAATACCTCTGCGTCCTTCCAGCGCCTTGTCAATAACCTGCTAGAGGGCCAGGAGGGACATGCAGTTGCCTACCTGGATGACATTGCAGTGTTCAGCCAGACCTAGGAGGGGCACCTGATCCATCTGAATAGTGTGTTAGGCCGAATTAGTGAGGCATGTCTAACTGTCAAGCCAGATAAGTGCCAGCTTGACATGAGTGAAGTGCAGTACTTGGGGCACCTTGTAGGGGGAGGTACCCTTTGCCCAGAGCCAGGCAAGGTAGAGGCTATCACTGTGTGGCCGACCCCTACCACAAAAAAGCAGGTCATGTGTTTCTTAGGTACAGCTGGGTGTTATCGAAAGTTCGTGCCCCATGATGGTGCCCTAGCCAAACCTCTGACTGACTTAACAAAAAAGAAATGACCAAAGGTGGTTAATTGGACAGAGGATTGTGAAAATGCATTTACAGCTCTGAAATCTGTTCTGGCCCAATCCCCTGTGCTACAGGTCCCAGTTTCAAACGGAGGTTTATAGTAAAGACATATGCGTCTAACTATAAACTGAGAGCTGTCCTTAGCGTGGTGACAGCGCAGGAGGAGTAGCATTCTATCATTTTCCTAAGTCAAAAACTACTCCCCCAGGAGGTGACTATGGTACCATTGAGCGAGAATGCCTAGGTATCGTATGGGCAATGCAAAAGCTACAGCCCTACCTGTATGCAGGGGATTTTACCATTATTACAGACCATAATCCTCTAAACTGGCTAAATAGAGTTTCTGGGGATAATGGTAAGCTTTTAAGATGGAGCTTAATTTTGCAGCAATATAACTTCACCATTCAGCACCGAAAATGCACAGAACATGGAAATGCAGATGGACTCTTGCGCCAAGGGGCAGAAGTGGTGAATGTGCAGGAGAGACAGTGACAGGTCACAGTTCTCCGTGCCCTAGGTTTAGGACGAGGTGTGACGATTATGTATTATTGTTATTTTCCCTTAACATTCAGATATGACAATGTATATTGTATGTAACCTTGTAATGTAATCTCAGTGTTAGGAACCCCGCTAGGCAGCACAACACAACCCGGAGTCTACTCTACCAGTCAGGTATTCACTGGAGCACCTGATGGTGGGGACAGACTGGGCTGCAGACTGGCAGAGGGTCGTGAAGTGTGCACCGGCTAGGGAGAACCCAGGCCAGCGGAGTGGAGTCCAAGCAGAGGTCAGAGGCCGGCAGCAGACAACGGTATCAAGGAACAAGCTGCGGTCAGAGGTCACAAGCAGACAGGGAGGTAAGTATTCAAGCCAGAGGTCAGGGTCACGAGATTCACAAGCAGGGTCCAAATTCAAGCCAAGGGTCATACACGGGTAAGCAGTAACAGGGTACAATAGACAGGAACAAGCAGGGAGCAGGCTAGCAGACTGGATACAGAACTATAACCGGCAATGAGGCAGCAGACCTCATTGCCTTAAATACCCAGCTGAACCAATCACAGGTTGAACACACTCCTGCAGGTTAATAAAGCAGTAACCAGCAGAGCCAATCAGGGCTTGCCCCTGGCCTGCACAGTTGCAGGCTAATGCCTGTAATTGCCTCCTATAATCAGCCCCAATTTTTAATTAGCCCACATGCTGTAGAATGAACGCTGCGCCCGGCCTCCTCTTATTGCCGGGACGCAGCGCTGAAGCGTCTCCTAGTTAACCCGGCAACAGCCGGGTTATGGCCGGAAGTGACGTCCCGGTCGCCATAGCGACGGCCGGGACGCGGGTGAGTGAGTCGTGGCGGCTGGGCACCGCTGCGGCTCGTAACACTCAGCATGTACTTTGCTAAATGACAGGAGTCTGAACCTATGAGTAGTAGCTTCATGTTGAGGCTGTTCAGAAGACTCTTTTGAACATCCGCAGAAGTTGCATAATTAACCACATTGACGGTAATAAGCATTTCTTTGTCTCCCTCTGTAGGTGTGGTGACAGATGTTTGCCAGGTTCCTGCTGTTCATTATTTGGACAATGTTTCCACAAAGGTCAACATATGTATCATGTTTGGAGTTCAAAAACAACGGCCGGGTTATGGCCGGAAGTGACGTCCCGGTCTCCATAGCGATGGCCGGGACGCGGGTGAGTGAGTCGCGGAGGGGCTCGTAACAGTACCCCCTCCCCCTTGAGGAGGGGTCGAGGGACCCCGACATCCAGGTTTTCTAGGGAATTTTTTGAAGAACTCCTTCAATTTCTTTGGGGCATGGAGTTGTCTCCGTGGAACCCAAGATCGCTCTTCCAATCCACGATTCCTCCATTGTACAAGGAAATGTACCTGTCCTTGAACTTTTTTAGAATCAAGGACCTTTTGAATCACAAATTTTTGTGGCCCACTGGAACCTCTCCCAGGCACACTTGAAGACTGGGCTTGACCAGGATATAGTACCGGCTTCAACAGAGAACAATGAAATGTGTTGGGAATTCTCAACGAGCCCAGAATTTTTAACCTAAATGCGACGGGGTTCACCTGTTTGATGATAGGAAACGGCCCGATGAACTTAGGACCCAACTTCTTGCAAGGCTGTCTGAGCCTGATATTTTTTGTAGACAGCCACACTTTCTGGCCAACCTTAAGGGAGCAGGTGGTACGATGTCGGTCCGAATTTTTTTTTCCACAAGTGAGGCTTGTCTCAATGATAAGTGTACTTTCTTCCAAATAACTCTGAGATCTCTTGCAGTGGAGCGGATCTCCTGGATACCAACGGACTGGAGTGAATACAGGGAGTTAGATCTGGGGTGAAAACCATAATTGCAGAAGAACGGAGAGATTTTAGTAGCTGAGTGACAGGAATTATTACAGGCAAATTCCGCCCAGGGTAACAAGGAAGACCAATTATCGTGGTACTCCGATGTGTAGCATCGTAGAAACTTTTCTAGGGACTGGTTAACCCTTTCAGTTTGCCCATTTGACTGAGGGTGGTATGCGGATGATAAACTGACCTTGATTCTGAGAAGGGTAAAGAAGGATCTCCAGAATTGCGCTATAAACGGAGAACCCCGATCAGAGACGATGTCAGTAGGGAGTCCATGGAGCCTGAAAATATGTTGAATGACTAAGAGAGCCAAATCCCGAGCAGAAGGCAGTTTGGTTAACGGAATGAAATGTGACATTTTGCTGAACCGGTCTATCACGACCCAAATCGTGTTGTGTCCTGCAGAAGGTGGTAAATCCACTACAAAGTCCATAGACAAGTGAGTCCATGGTTTCGCAGGAGGGGCCAAAGGAACTAATTGGCCTACTGGACGGATCCTAGGAACTATGTTTCTAGCACAAATCTCACATGAGGACATGACTCTTGACGTCGGCAGACATGGATGGCCACCAGACCGTGCGGGAAAGGATTTCTAGCGTCTTGTAAATTCCAGGGTGCCCAGCAGCCCTACTGCAATGTGCTTCCGCAAGAACCGTCTTTCTTAAGTGGACTGGAACAAAGAGTCGTTGCTCCGGAGTAGCATCTGGGGCTAATCTCTGGAATCTCTGGAGTGTGACACTCAGATCTTGGGTTAACCCGGCATGGATTACGGAAGGAGGAATAATAGGCTCCGGGTTAGAAACCGGAACATGGTGTGCCAGGAAACTCCTGGACAGAGCATCTGCCCGGACATTCTTGGAACCTGGTCTGTAGGTGATCAGGAAATTAAACCGGGTAAAAAATAATGCCCAGCGGGCCTGTCTAGGGTTTAAACGCTTGGCTGACTGTATATATTGCAAGTTCTTATGGTCTGTAATGACAGAGATCTGATGCGAAGCACCCTCCAACCAATGCCGCCACTCCTCGAAGGCCCACTTGATTGCCAATAGTTCTCTATTACCGACGTCGTAGTTTGCTTCCGCTGAAGAGAACTGACGGGAGAAATAGGCACATGGGTGTAGACGATTAGTATGAGGATCCTTCTGTGATAGGATGGCGCCGGCCCCGACGTCCGAGGCATCGACCTCAAGAACAAATGCTTTAGCTGGATCTGGATGTTTAAGGACCTCAGCTGAGATAAAGGCCTTTTTCAGGTTTTCGAATGAGGCTACTGCTTGGGACGACCAATTAGTTGGGTCCATTCCTTTACGGGTCAAATCGACAATGGGAGCCACAATGTCAGCGAAGTTGTAAATGAACCTTCGATAATAATTGGAGAAGCCCAGAAACCTCTGTACCGCCTTTAGATTGTTGGGTTGTACCCAATCCATAATAGCCTGGACTTTGTTGGATCCATAGAAAATCCCTCAGAAGAGATTACATAACCTAAAAAGGATACCTTCTGCACCTCAAACTCACACTTTTCCAGCTTGGCGTAGAGGTGGTTTTCTCGCAATTTTCGTAAGACTTGTTTGACGTGAGTCTGATGTGCGAGTAAAGATTTGGAATAGATGAGGATATCATCTAAATAGACGACCACAAAACCACCCAGGAAGTCTCAGAGAACCTCGTTGATCATGTCCTGGAACACTGCAGGCGCATTGCTGAGGCCAAACGGCACGACCAGATACTCGTAGTGGCCAGAGTGCGTATTGAAAGCCGTCTTCCACTCATCTTCTTCGATACGGATGAGATTATACGCTCCACGAAGGTCGATTTTAATGAAGACAGTAGCCCCTCTTAACTGATTAAACAATACTGAGATGAGCGGAAAGGGATAGGTGTTTTTAATTGTGATAAGATTCAATCCCCGGTAGTCTATACAGGGTCTTAACCCTCCGTCCTTTTTTGATACAAAGAAGCATCCTGCTCCTACGGGAGATATAGATGACCTGATAAAGCCTTTCTCCAGGTTTTCATCGATATATTCCTGCATGGATTTTGTTTCTGGAGCAGAAAGGGAATACAAACACCCCATAGGTAACTTGGAACCAGGATTAAGTTCGATGGCACAGTCAAAGTCACGATGTGGCGGTAAGGTATCAGCAGCCTTCTTGGAGAACACGTCCCAGAACTCATGATACTGTGAGGGAAGCCGCTCCGGAATAGCCTGAATCATACGCAGAGGCAGTGACAAACAAGACTGTTCAATAAGTACTCCACTGGACAATCTCTCCTTTTACCCAGTCTATGACAGGTTTATGACAGGTTTATGACAGGAAAGCCATGGGTGGCCCAAGATCAAAGGAACCGACGAACAATCGATCAGGAAGAAGGTGATTGACTCAGAATGGAGAGCTCCGATCTTCAACTGTAGTGGCGGGGTCTCCCAGGAAATCTTGCCACCAGGCAACGGACTTCCGTCTAAGCCACAGACAGTAATAGCAGATTTGAGTTTTACCATCGGAATTCCGGCAGAGCGGGCAAACCCGATATCAAGGAAGTTGCCTGCAGCTCCGCTATCAATGAAGGCCGACAGGTCCACAGAGCGAGCACTGAAGGTGAGCTGTGCAGGGATTAATACAGCTTTTTTGGGGGAGATAATTTGCAGACCTAGGTGAACTTTCCCCTCATTCCCTAGGCATGGTCTTTTCCCGACTTATTTGGGCAGGAACGGGAGAATTGGCCTTTTATGCCACAGTAGAGACATAGACCTTGCGAACGTCTCCTGTCTCTTTCCTCAGAAGAGAGACGATATGCTCCTAATTGCATAGGCTCCTCATCATCCGTGGAAACAGGAATCAGAACAGATGGAGGAGAAGATGCCTCTTTTTCAGTTTTTCGCTCTTTAATTCTCCTGTCAATTTTAATAGAGAGGTGCATCAGATCCTCCAGTGAGGTAGGAGACGGATATTGCACCAAAGAGTCTTGGATTTGTTCTGACAGGCCTAAACGAAACTGACTGCGTAAGGCAGGGTCATTCCATCCACTATCAGGTGACCATCTACGAAATTCCGCGCAGTATTCCTCTGCCGACCGCCGGCCTTGTTTCAAGGCCCGAAGATGAGCTTCAGCGGAGGCCATTCGATCCGGGTCGTCATACAGTAGACCCAATGCCTCGAAGAAAGCATCTACTGACTGCATGGCAGGACTGGTTTGCGGCAAGGAAAAGGCCCAAGACTGGGGGTCACCCTGTAATAGGGAAATGATAATCCCGACTCTTTGTTGCTCTGAACCAGAGGAGCATGGTCTCAACCGTAAATAAAGCTTGCAGCTCTCCCTGAAATTCCGGAACAGGGATCTATTTCCGGTGAAGTGATCCGGTAAATTCATCTTAGGTTCGCAGACGGAACTCGGAGTGGGTTGTGAAGATTTCGCAGCTTCTTCTTGAGTGGACAAATGCTCAGACAATCCCTGGATCATTTGGTACAGGGATTCCACATGACCCGCTAGGGCTTGCGCCGGAGACGGTGAAGTTCCACTTCCTTCCATCTTAACTTCATCTCCGGAACGTCTGTTTTTTGGGCCGGTTATAATGTTAGGAACCCCGCTAGCCGGCACAACATAACCCGGAGTCTACTCTACCAGTCAGGTATTCACTGGAGCCCCTGATGGTGGGGACAGACTGGGCTGCAGACTGGCAGAGGGTCGTGAAGTGTGCACCGGCTAGGGAGAACCCAGGCCAGCGGAGTGGAGTCCAAGCAGAGGTCAGAGGCCGGCAGCAGACAACGGTATCAAGGAACAAGCTGCAGTCAGAGGTCACAAGCAGACAGGGAGGTAAGTATTCAAGCCAGAGGTCAGGGTCACGAGATTCACAAGCAGGGTCCAAATTCAAGCCAAGGGTCATACACGGGTAAGCAGTAACAGGGTCCAATAGACAGTACAAGCAGGGAGCAGGCTAGCAGACTGGATACAGAACTATAACCGCAATGAGGCAGCAGACCTCATTGCCTTAAATACCCAGCTGAACCAATCACAGGTTGAACATACTCCTGCAGGTTAATAAAGCAGTAACCAGCAGAGCCAATCAGGGCTTGCCCCTGGCCTGCACAGTTGCAGGCTAATGCCTGTAATTGCCTCCCATAATCAGCCCATATTAATTAGCCCACAGGCTGTAGAATGAACGCTGCGCCCGGCCTCCTCTTATTGCCGGGACGCAGCGCTGAAGCGTCTCCTAGTTGCCCCGGCAACAGCCGGGTTATGGCCGGAAGTGACGTCCCGGTCGCCATAGCGACGGCCGGGACGCGGGTGAGTGAGTCGTGGCGGCTGGGCACCGCTGCGGCTCGTAACACTCAGCATGTACTTTGCTAAATGACAGGAGTCTGAACCTATGAGTAGTAGCTTCATGTTGAGGTTGTTCAGAAGACTCTTTTGAACATCCGCAGAAGTTGCATAATTAACCACATTGACGGTAATAAGCATTTCTTTGTCTCCCTCTGTAGGTGTGGTGACAGATGTTTGCCAGGTTCCTGCTGTTCATTATTTGGACAATGTTTCCACAAAGGTCAACATATGTATCATGTTTGGAGTTCAAAAACAATTCCAAAAAATATGTACAGGGCGTTTCAAAATGATGGACTCGATTTGAAATCGCTATATCTCTGCAATCACAAACTGCCCATGAATGAACCTCTTACCACTTGAAGGGGTGGGGCATTGAGTTTCAAATGACTGCCGCTAGATGCCTCTCCCAGTGCACCAACAGCCCCTAGCCTCCGTTGTGTTCCCAAGATGGCTACCCTGCAACAAATGGCTGAATCTGATGCAGCATATGTTTCAACGGCATTTTAGCATTGATTCACCAATGCCAAAGAGCATTCATTGTTGGTTTCAATACTTTGAGGCAATAAGCTGTTTATGTAAGGGAAAGGGCACAGGGCAACCACGGACTTCAGAGGAAAACATGAGAAGAATTCAATAGAGTTTTATGCATATCCCGCACAAGTCCAGTTACTGTGCCAGCCGTGAACTTGTGATCCCTCATACAACTGTCTGACACATGCAGGTTCGACGTTTTCTAAATTACACACTGCCTCAATGTTGGGTAGGTTGCAGTAGACCCAAAGATTTGGCGCTACACTCTTTGCCCCCAAGATCTCTAAACATTACACCTTGCGACTTTTCTTGTGGGAATACATCAAAAACCGCGGTTTTGTGCCACCATTATCAACTAATCTGAATGACCTCAAAAACAAAATCACAGGAGCAAGAAGACACTCTGAAAGGCGTTGTCTTGATGTTGTCCGTAGAGCAGGTGGAGGGCACATAGGGCATTTATAAAATAGTAAAATGTAATAACTCATTAAACTGTTTGTAACGTTTTGTGTAATTGTAACATGTTGCCATTGTGAAATATTGCTTTGAAATTGGGTCCATCTTTTTGAAACACCCTCTATATTGTTAAATTATTACATGATGATATTTTTCTAAGGTGGTCCTCTGCCATAATATCCATTGCAGTTTCCTGATCTTGTGTGCGTGAGGAACCTGTTGATCGAATTATGGGACAATACAATTATTTTGTGAATATTGTTACCTCTGTTTACAATGTGAACTAAAACATGTGAAATACATGGCATTTTTGGAAATTTATGTTTGACAAGCTGTACCCATTGGTTTGGACACATTTATCATGCTTCATTAGTATTATATCTGTTTACAATGTTAAGTAGATATGTGAAACGTATAGCACATAGAATACATTATCATAGCTTTACTCACCTTCCTGTTGCTTTGCAGGTGGACGGTCACTATCGTGAACATTGACTCCCTGGATTAAAGACACCGGAAGGTGTCTCCTCAGCTCCTCCTGATAATATTGCTTTTACACTACCATGTGAGGGAATCTCTTGTCGCTGCTGCAGTTCTTTTTTCTCCTACTTTGTGCTTTACAAGCCATTTGATATCCGAATAGTTTTGTTTTTTGTTTAAAAAGTGGATCACTATAAGTTTCAATGGCCCAATGGCATTAACAGCCTGGCCAATACCATTCCCTAACTGTGTTTTTATGAGTTATGGTGGTCTTGGCTGCTGGATTTTCAAGATTGGGCTCATAGCCCTTTATAATTTGACTAATGAGCACTCATGTCTCCTCATAGGAGAATCTTACATTACGCCCTGACTTTGGATTGCCTCTATGCCCATTGTAATCATTGTCATTGCCTCCTCTTCACTCTCCTTAACAACTTCATATCCTAATTTTCTATCCTCCTCCACAGTCTCACTACTGGCATCCCCTCTCCTTTCTCTCTCCATATGCACCTACCAATGCAAAAAACAGTGCCCTAACTACACTACACTGACATTCACACCAACTCACAGACAAATAACAATGACAGTACTTAGACATCAAAGACTAATAATAACAATAATACAGAGCATAAAATGACAAGACATCTCTCACAAATTGCTGGATAAGGACCTCACAAACAGGCCTACAAGAGTACTAACCTGTCTCCTGCTAACAGCACCCTCCTTACAACAATAATAAAGATAACAAGGTAGTGGCAAAATTTTCATCGGGGTTCTGATTTCACAATCATTCCATCAAAATCTGCAAATTTAAATACATATTTCAAACAAAAAACAGTTTTGTACTGAAAACCAGCACATTGTCTCCTATCATCTATCATCCCGGGATGGCAATAGTGATACACACCACCGGAAAAATGCTTTATTTAAATAAAACTAATTCTAGCTCTATTTTCTGTGTGAGGTCCTAGCTAACGCTGTGCAAAAGTGATAGTCAAACTCATTAAATTAATGCTAAAATTTAGGTTGAAAAATGCTCCAATTATATAGAGCAAAGTAACCTTGTGTTTGCTACATTCACCATAGTTACAAACATAAACTGTAAATTAACTAGTGAATGTTTGAATATCTAATCAGTGAACAATGTGAATATATCTATATCTCAACACATATAATTACGATAATGGGCAATAGACTAAACAGTTTAGAATAGAAACTATTCTTTAATTTATTAATGTTATTCCCATCAGTAGCAATCACAAAATTGTGTAAACAAAAGTTTTAATCTGATTTAGGCTCACATAACTAAGAATTGTATCTGTTATCTGCAAAAAAATAGTTAAACATCTGTTATATTCTTTGCTGTACATTGGTGTATATTGTGAATCTATATATGCTTGAACATTTACATTAAAGGACATGATTATACATATTGCAAATCTTATATTCATGCCAGACAAGGCATGCCAAGCTCCTTAACAAATAAGATATTTTGAATTGGATAAAATCAGTGATCACCATAACATTCATCTGGCACAAAACTGAATGATTATAATGAATAATAATGAATTACATTCATTATAAGTATCTAGAACAATACATATAGGGCCTTCAATTCGGAAAGTGTAAAATGTGCATAATTCTCTGTTTTAAAAAAGTGCACAACTGTTATGTATTTCCACTCATAGTCAAGTCCACACATTTCCTAAGATACGTTAGGTTGCATAATTCCTTGTAAGCATAGACATGTATACAGACGTTTTTTTGTTTTTTTAAGAGCAGATGCACTATTTTTATTAATGGCCAATATCACAGTGGTATGGGGGGTATGGCTATAAGAGGCCTGGACAGACTAGGTGGGCCTCCGAAAAAAATAAATAAAATAAAAATGTATTACTGTTTTAAATAAGCCTTGCAATGCGTCGACTCCCTGACTTTTTTTTTTTTAATATATTACATGCAAAATTATATTTGTGAGTGAGAAAAAAGAATAATCAGGTGGGGATCTGATGAGCATGTAAGAGACATGTGGGTAGGTTTTTGGGGCAGATAAGTTGCATGTGTGAAGGTCTGAAGGGCATGTGGGGAGATCTGAGTGGCATGAGGGGCAGTTTTATAGTACAAATTGCAATCTGAGTGCATGTGGGGCTATTTTAGAACATGTGGGTGGTCTAGGTGGCATGTGTGGGCATTTTTGGAACTAGAAAGGGTTCAGAAGGGCGACAAAATTGATAAAGGGTGTGGAGTCATTAAGTTATGAGGAAAGGTTAGCCAGTTTAGGCATGTGTACTTTAGAAAAGAGGCGCCGAAGAGGAGATATGATTACTATGTACAAATACATTAAGGGTTAATACAGAGAACTTTCATGGGAACTTTTAACCCAAGGACTGTACACAGGACACGCGGTCACCCCCTAAGTTAGAGGAGAGGAAATTTCACAATCAGCAAAGGAAGGGGTTCTTTACAGTAAGGGCAGTCAAGATATGGAATTCACTGCCAGGGAAGGTTGTGATGGCAGATTCAATAGATATGTTTAAGAAAGGGTTAGACAACAATTTTTTTTGCGAAAAAGTGTATCCAGGGATACGACCGTTAAACTAAATGAAGGATAATAGTGGATATAGGGTAAAAATAGGACTGCAATATTGGGTCTGGGGGGATTTTCACAATTGAAACAGATTGGCAGTTGCTTACTCTAGATCAATTTCAAATATAAGTGAGGGATCGCAGGAGATCCAAAATACTTTGAACTTGATGGACTGGTGTCTTTTTTTCAACCTCATCAACTATGTTACAATGTTACATTATTCACTGCATTGTCAGAAAGCCGTTTACAACAATACCCTTTTATATATCTCCTTCTATCCATATTAATTAAAATTTGAGCAAGACACCAGTAACAATACCATATAAAGAATATCCACAACATGAACAAATATTGGGTCAATGCAATTTATGCACAACAATAAGGACTAAGACTATGGAAATATTTAATTGATACCATACAAGATTCACACTTTTTTGAAATAACTTATTTTGTGTGTTTTCACAAACATTTTGTGATTATTTAGTTTGATGCTTCTATCTAGTCACTTGTTATTATTATATTTGTAGATTACATCTCCTGAGATTGAGCGATGTACTCCATATTTTTCATAGAACAAATCGGAGTGTGGATTACTCTTCATAGAGCTGCTCTCAAGGGATTTATAGGTTATAGCCTATATTGTTGCGCTTTACATGTTACACCTCTGTATCCAGCATCCTGGAGACAGAAAGATTGATGGGCAACAGTGGTGTGGGGGGCAGTGGCAGCCTGTTTCCATGTACTTGGCCCGGCAGATTCTGGTGGCAGCCCTGTTTTTACTACATGCGTATTTAGAATGAATTTGGATCAAAACGCACGTATGTATTTCCTTAATTACCTTTATTTATCCTAAAACACTGCTGCCTCCTGACAATTAACTAATATGCACCCTTTAACTGCATTACCCATTTTCACATGCCCTTTTCAATGCTAATTATTACTTATTTTCAAAGCATTTACTATCAAATATATCTCATTATTACACATTGAATTTTTGTTTGGAAAATAGAACTTTCATATAATAAGAACATAAAAACAAAATGAACAATATTATAACATATTTATATAAAGAAAATCTTTTTTCCCCCCAATATCAATATATTTATTAATTTTGAGGGCTTTTTTCTGTAATTTCTTGCACTTTTTAATTTTTTTCAAAAGAAAAGGCAGGGTAATCCTCTCCTCCTCATGCTGTTCTTCAGCTGGAAAAAAATTAATAAAGACTGAATACTATTTTGAAACATCACTGCACCATTATGTTACAAACTTCATTATGCCTTATGGGTATTGTTAGCATGTGTAAAAGGGGGAAACTAGGTTTATGGGGTTCTAATAGTCTGGCAAATGTGTAGAAACACATTTAATAATGTTATTTATGACTATAAATGTCAACCAACTCCTCGTAAAGTTAGTTCTGAGTTAATCTAAGAAATATAGTCCTTATTTTCTCTTAAATCCACAGGACCATTTTACATAATAACTTATACTTATATCTTAAAGAAAAACTACACACAAGATGTAGTTTCCTTTAAAATGTTTTGTATTGTTAATTAATTTTCTAATTGTAAAACTTATGCATATAACAACAACTGCAAGAGGTTTCGTTCACTCTATTGACAAGGGTGGTAGAGCATAGATGTTTATGTAATGCATTACATTAATTGCCTGTTTTATAAATATACAAGTCATTGTGTGTATGTTTTGACCAACTATAGTGTAGTGTATTGTTATTGGTGTATGAGTCAGTCTCACCTATTGTCTAAAGGTGTCATGAACATAGAGAATTTACAGTTATTTATAAGGGTTAACCCATCACATCATTGTGGGGAATAAGGGAAAATCATAACTGCAGTGTAACCATGTTATATCAAATGAATCCATTGATAAATTTAGCTACTAAAGTGTAAAGGTTGAAGATAGAAAGTCTGATGTATGTGTATTGGATGGCTTTGCACATTCCAGTGTGAGAAGATAGGAGTGTCACCTGTGGCAGCTTCAAAGAGCCCCTGCTGTGAGATAGATATAGCCTGGCCTGGGATGGAGTTTGACACCTGAATAGACTTTTAGGAACCGCTCAGCATGATGCTAACTTGTCTATACTTTATATAGACAAATAGAATTAAGTTTTAAAATATGCCCCTTAAAATCAATAAAAGTAGTGATCAACCACATATTCCTCCATAGCATGATGAAGGCCAACTTATATGTCAAATTCAGAATTCTGCCCCACAGAGAAGTTAAAGAAATGAGTATAAGCTCTACGATTACACTATCTGGGCATGTTTGATATCAAAAGATCGACCAGTTCATAGGGGATTTATTAATGATAAAATTGGATCTGTGTGACGCTCCACAGAAATGTTAGGTCACATAGTAAACTTGGTTAGTAAACCAGGCAACATGCAAATGGTGATTGAAAAAAATGTCACAGACCACAACCCCCTGGGGGTAGGAAGAGGTGTGGAAGTGTCTTTAAAAGGCTGAGACCAGGTACAGCAAATTGTCAGACTTTGGGAAATCAATTCACATTGATAAGCTGTCCATCTTCTAAGCCAATTTCCCTTGGCCAGAATATACCACTTCGATGTAAGTTATACTCTAAATCTAATCCTTTTTATTTTAAACTGTTTTGCTTGTGTATGTTATGTCAATCTATTAATTGTTCATTAATTATTTTTTATATCTGAATGCGCTGTACTTTTGTATATTAAATCTATAATTTAATATGTTGCATCCTTTATATTTTAACAAATCCATTAGCCTGTTAAGAAGAAATAGCTTAACCAAGTTAACCCTTTGAATGCCAGTGTGTGATTTGTTGATATATTTGATTAACAAGCTTAGTGTGTGCTTGCATTTACATTTGTGCAACAGGCTGGAGGTGTGAAGATTTAACCCTTTGTTCACTGGTGTGGGTCTTGCTAGTCTGTGAGCAGCTAGAAGCCTTGTGTGCCAGTGTGGGACAGTATATTGGGGTCCTATTGCTTGTATTCAATAGGTGGTGGCAAACCTGAAGTGTGTTGGGATGTGAGCGCTGTTTGGGGGCGATTCCATAGGTCTATAACCTGTGTGATAGGTAGAGAGAGAATGCAGGCTGAAATCATGTGTGATCTCATACAGCAAACACCCCAAAGTCAAGGCAACTGGGAGCATGTTCGTGACAAAAGGTGTGTGAATGTATTGTGTGTGTGTGGTTGAAGGGGGAGGAAGACACACAATCTAGACTCCATTTTAAGCATTTCACTCTTCCATTTGTTTCACAACATCTTACATGGAGACCTCTACCATTTATCCACATATAAACTACTCTTTATCTCACATGGACAATAAACCATATTATTTCAGAGTTTCCCATTACAATCTACCTTTTAAACTAAGGGGGGTATTCAATTGGCTGCATTACTGTAAAAAGTAACACGGCCTGGGCACTATTACCGTTATTACGGTATTAGTGCTCTTAAATACCATTATTACGGTAGTTTGAATGGCAGCTTTTTGCTCGCAGCTCCAGGCGGGTTACATTTACCGTAATCATCATCATCATCATCATTTATTTATATAGCGCCAACATATTCCGTAGCGCTTTACAATTGGGGACAAACATAATAAACTAATAAACGAACTGGGTAAAACAGACAAAGAGGTGAGAAGGCCCTGCTCGCAAGCTTACAATCTATGGGAATAATGGTAATAGGTTTAACGCTGCGCTATTCTGGGGGAATTGAATCCCCCCTTACAGTCTAATAAAATTTTACACTGAACAATCTGACCATTTTCTGAACAATCCAAATCCTGATCTCGGCCACACTTTCCGACAAGCAGCATAGCAGGCTTCACTCTGTAACCACATACCTCCATTACACAGGACTTGCACCCCCTATTAGCCTTTTAACAGTTCACAATACTTACAATGGCCGACCTCATCATGTTTTTTTACAAGCACAGGTTAGCCATATTAGTCACATGTGCTTGTAATGGCCTAATTTACTGCCAAAGCACTTTTCATATCAACCTAGGGCAAAGTTCTTATTATACATAAACCTCCAGTAATACAATATGCCATACTTGAAAATCCACCCCAAATATCTCTCTATTTCGCAATCATTATACATTGACGAACACAAACTCCATATTATCTGCACAACTCCATTTTATCTGAACTCAAACAATTCCATTCAAATTAACCATCTGTATACAAACTCGCATATCTCGGCTATAGTCTGACATCTGCAAACCACAGACAAATGATCATTCATTTTCACATACTAACCATGTACAAGTTCCATCAGCTAGGAGCTGTGTCTGCATGCCCTATCCAAGTGAAAAGCAGGGGAGGAAGAGGAAACGGTGTGCAGGGGCGGATTGGGAGCTTAAAGTGGCCTCATGTGGGCGGGACCAAATCATTTTTTGTGGGTGGAGCCAACACAAAACTAGAAAAGATTTTTTCAACTAAGGCCTATGACCAATCCTCCCCTGGGATCAGTGATGCTTTTCTTGCACATGGTTACTCTTTTAGGTCTTTAAGTTAGTACACCAAATTTGGGATGTTTAATATGAAATAGGTAGTTTGTTATTGTATGAATTTATCGGTGGCACTTTCTTTTAACTAGTAGTCAAAGTGGGCTGGAATAAGGTGGTACTGCCTTCTTTGTAAACCTAGCAAATTCCATTTACTTACATTTTTCATATCGCCACTTCTAAATTTACAATTCAATCACAGCTTTTACTAATAGGGTACTCCTATGGAAAGCATACTTGCCAACATTTCAAAATAACATCTATGCACACTTTGCTGCTGGGTAACTGAATCCGTACCAGTTGTGTACTGAACTCTTTATGCTGATCAATGACACTACAGCCCCAAACCAGATGATTATATGTACATTTCCACAGACAAATGTTCCTTATCTAGGCCTCTCCATCGACAGTCAACAGAGAGCAATCATGGGTATGTTGGGTGTATGCATTATTAATAAATAGTTTAATTGAAAAATAAGGCTAGTCACAATAAATTCTATTCTCGGTCAACTTTTAACCCAACCAGCATAGCAATATCCCTGGGAGGAGCACAGTTTTCTCAGTAATGTCAGAGTTTAGGGTACTTGCAGAAAGAGCAGTCAAGAGAAGTAACGCTCTTCCCCTGAGGAGGCCTGGGCTAGGCCCAAATGCATGACAAGAACCTTTTTAAGACCTTAAGTAGCTTGATTTGACTAGAATGCATGAGTATCATGCACGGGTTAACTTGTATGTCATATTTTTCAAACAGACCGTCTGGCCCTGCTCTGCTGCAGAAACCTTGTGAGGCAGGAAGGTGCTGCAAGGGAGGAGGGTCGGGAGGAGGCCATGGAGGAATCTAATGAGGAGGAGGCTAATGAGGAGTAGAGCCAGGAGCAGGCCCTGGAGGAAGAGTATGTTGCATGTCCTAAGATAATAATGTTGGAAATCTTGTGTAGTTGGGGGCCACAGCATTAAAGTGCACTCATCAGAAAGCCTTGATTTCACATATGAAATTTACCCTAGAAGTAGGCAACTGTAGCCATTCCACTGGTTTCTGACATGATGGACCTAATAAGTGTTTGTTTGCAATCACACCCCCCAACCCCCCTACAAATATATATATATATGCATGTGCAACCAAAAAGTATTTGTCCTCTGGCTACTACTATGTTCAGCATAACATGACCCTTTGCAGAGAGTTTTAAGTTGTAACACTTCAGAACATGGCAAATGTGTAAATAAAGTATACCCATAGAAGTAATATATTAGAGATGAGCGGTGTTAGTGGTCGCGGCGGCTCCGGGCACCGCCGCGACTCTCCTGCTGCTCCTAGTGACGTCCCGGCCGTTGCAACGGCAACCAGGGCATCACTTCCGGTTTCTGTGTCCCGGTTGCCTGGGCAACAACTGGGATGTTTTGGTTTTCCTGACGCCGCGCCCGGCCAGCTGTCAAACAGTCAGGCGCGTGCGCACAGGATTAGGTAGGGCCAGCCCTGCAAGGCTGTGTAGGATCAGCTAATCAAGGCTGATTAGAGATTAGTTTACTGCTTGCACTCTGCCTATTCCATTGGCTGCAGGCTCTGCATATTTATCATACTGCAGCTGAGGACAGATTCTGGACTGTGTCCTGATTGGCCATCTGTACTATTTAAGGCAGTGAGGACTGAGCCTCACTGCCGGTTATAGCGTTCTGTCCTCAGTCCTGCTGCCTGCTTGTACTATCCGTTTAGGTTCCTGCTACCTTAGATTTGACCACCCGTGTTTGACCCCTGCTTGTTATTGGACCTGTGACCCTTCTCTTCTGACCTTGACCTTTTGCCTGGAATTCGGATTTTGGTTCTCTGCCTGTGAGTTTGACCCTTTGCTTGCCCTTGGATATTGCATCTGTGCCTGTGACCTTTGGACCTTGGATTTCTCTTATACTACAGTCCACCAATCACTCCACTTCTGGGAAACTCCTTTAAGTCAGTATACGCTACTCGACCCTCGGTTGGCCCGCAGCCCAGTCTGTCCCCACCACTAAGAGCTCCAGCGAACACCTGGCCTTCTGAGTAGTTCCCGAGTTTCACTGTACTGACTTGGGAGTTCCTAACAAGCGGGCTCGGATTCCGCTAATCCGAGCCCACTCGAACAGTACGGATCCGAACGGGATCCGAGCACTGTTCAGGTATTTCCGGGGGGCAAAAAAATGAAAACCATGCTCTGTCGTCCAAGTCTCGCGTCGAATCTCACGAGGGGTGGGAGGGAGGGCCCAGAACAATTCCATCTTGTACCTCTTTTTTTGGCATTATGTGCTCAAGCTACCTCGGTGCAACCTTTTGGCCTAAAAACAATATTGTGAGGTGTTCAGAATGGACTGGAAATTAGTGGAAATGATTGTTATTGAATGTTATTGAGGTTAATAATAGCGTAGGAGTGAAAAAAAACAACACAAAACTGGTTTTTAGCACTTTTATGTTTTTTTCAAAATAAATCCGAATCCAAAACCTTAAATCCGAACTAAAACCTTTTGTCAGGTGTTTTGCGAAACAAATCCGAACCCAAAACCTCAAGCAAATCCGAATCCAAAACACAAAACAAGAGACACCAAAAGTGGCCGGTGCACATCCCTATAATATATGTTGTAAAAATGACCTAAGCTTGCAAATCTAATTAGTTTTGATTTTTTAACAGCTCAAGAAAACAGCCATATTGCTGGCTCCGCAGCACCAGTTTCCAGCTCCCCTGCCCTAGATTTCTGCACGCCTGACCAAGTTGACAATCCTCCATCCCTGGCATATTTCAGAAAAAAAAATAAAAAAAATGTAGAATTAATAGAAAAATTTTATAGCACTTAGTTTTGTTTTTTTTTTTTTTTTACTGTTTGTTTAGTTACTACAAAAAATGGTGTGTGTATTGTTTCAGATAAAAGAAAACACATGTTCATGTAAATTTGTACCATAATGAAGCGACATTTTGAACATAAACTACGGTAATATCTAATATTCATTTGTCCCTTTCAACTGGATATCTACTTCCTAAGGAAGTTTGTGATAAGGGTAGAGATGTTCACTGACCCCCGTGAAGTGGTTTTGGTTTTGGTTTTGGATCTGGATTAGCTTTGTGTTTTGGTTTTGGTTTTGGCAAAACCGCCCTCGTGTGTTTTGGTTTTGGATCTGGATTAGCTTCGTATTTTGGTTTTGGCTTTGGCAAAACTGCCCTCAAGTGTTTTGGTTTTGGTTTTGGATCTTTATTTTTTTAGAAAAATTGCTAAAATCACATAATTTTGCTCTTTTTTTGACCTACATTATTATTAACCTCAATAACACTAATTTCACGTCATTTTCAGTCAATTTTGACCACTTCACATTATTATTTTCATACACTTTCGGACAAATACTGCAGCGACCTGGCTGGAACCTAAGTGACAGAGCAATGACTCAAACACACTGCAATTCCTACCACCTCTAGAACACATTGGCACACAGCAGTGGCAGAAAAGAAAAGTGGGGCAACATGGAATTGTCCTTAGATCATGAAACCAGTTATGGTTCATTTGACCGCTCCACCTGTTTCTTGGATAACTGACCCCCCGGGATGCGTGCTTTTATCAGACCCACACCAATCCAGGGTGCCAGACAATGCACTAAAAAGAGCCATTGTAATTACCAGCAAAAAGCCAGTTCATCAATGTGCTTCGAATCAGACCCAATTCCCACAAAATTATAATCTAGTTAAGTACCTTTGATGTAAAGTGCTGATTACAAACACTTGATGAAACAGCAGCAAAGTGGAAGGTAATACATATACATGTCTATTTAGACATGCATGCTTACATTACTTCTGCAAGCAACGTTGTTCTTTGTTAATAAAAAACTGTTGTCTTTATACGGTTCAAAAAAATAAAAAATAATCCTCCAGCATTCTTTGGATGTTGATAGTTGATAGTAGAATCACATGGAGTTACAGTAGAGGTGTCACTAATTCTGTTCAATTCTTTTACAGTAGACAAGACCATGTCAAAATGTTGTGCTGAGTCATCTGCATCATCAATGGGTGTCTAAGATTTTTGCTAAGCACACAACAATATATAGCACATGTAGGGAACATTGGCACACAGCGATAGCTGAAAGGAAAAATGGTGCAAGATAGTATTGTCCTTGGGTCCTCCCACCCAGGGTCCTCCCACCCACCCTTATGTTGGATCTTAAAAAGGACATGCACACTTTAACAAACCAAGCACTTCAGCCACAAAAGTGCCACTCCTTGTGGCTGAAGTGCTTGGTTTGTTTGGGCCCTCACAAAACAAAGTAACAATGGGCTTAAGGCACCTAAGGTAACAGTGCTGTTAATGAACTCTACTGTGGCAAGATGTTGTTGTCATCATCTACAGCCTCATCCTCAGCCTCATCAGTGTGTACATCATCCTCACACATTATTAATTCATCACCGCTGGAATTCACCGTTACAGAAGTCTCAGTATTTATTTATTTTTTAAATAAATTTTTATTCACTTATTTTTCAAAAAAAAACAGTACAGCATATGCTATAATAATACAACTCATAACAGTAATAACATCGAGAGTTTGTAATACAGATAGAGTATAGCAACCAGAACCTCAACAGAGGGAATGGTCATCATGAGTAATAATCTATGGGCAAAAATGAATTAAAAGCATAATAGTTATGAGCAATCCGGAGTACCATAAAGGGAAGACGGGGAGGGGTAGAGGAAGAGGAAAGATCAGAAGCTAAATAGAGGAGGAGAATGGGAAAGCAGATACTAGTCGTGCTCTAGATTATATATATGCCAAACACTCTGAATTAGTTCGGAACTAGAGGGGCTCTCTGGTTGTTTCCATTCCTTGGTTATTAAGCATCTGGCTGTGGTCAGAATATGGCCCAGGAGTTCCAAATTATTTTGTGGGTGTCAGGAGGAAGTCGAGGGAGAAGAAAGTAAGATAGATGGAATGGGGATCTTAGATTAGTTATTTTATAAATAAGGTCAGCTACCTCATTCCAGAAAGGGATGATTTTTGGGCAACTCCACCAAATATGGGACAGGGAGCCTCGATGGCCACAGTTGCGCCAGCAGAGGTCAGAGGTTGTCGGATAGATTGTTTTCAGTTTGGATGGGACAAGATACCAACGGAATAAGAGTTTGTAATAATTTTCTTTTATCTGTGTACAGATTGAGGATTTCTCAACTGCCTCGTGAATCCCCGTCCATTCCTCAGGATCCAAAGTCTCAGCCATCTCCTCCTCCCAGCGGAGCTCATGAGCCTCTTTGTCAGGCAAATTATGATTCATTAATAGAGAATAGAAAGTGGATATTAAGCCTTTAGATGACGCTTTGTTTTCACAGAAGGTTTCTAGGGGGGAGGGATTGTGAGGAACACGAGGATCTATTAAGGTGGAGAAAAGGTGGCGAATTTGTATTGATAAAACACGGAGGTCGAGAGGTGAAGGCGCTCACGGAGGTCAGCAAAGGTCGGGAGAAATCCCATTGGGACTATATCAGATAGAAACAAAATATTCTGTTTTGTCCATTGAGAAAAAGATTTTGGGTTTATACCCGAAGGGAAAGAGGGGTTATGCCAAAGTGGAAACATTCACTTGGAATTAGCCAAAAGTTTGATAATAATATTTCCATATATCTAAAGAGATGCAAACTGTTGAGGGGAGAGTGTGAAGAGGGGGAAGGTCTTTAGGATCTAACCAGAATAAGATACTGGGGGATAGCATCTTAAGGAGGTCCGCTTCCATGTCAACCCAAAGTCTAGTCTGAAAAAGAGAATGAGAAAGAACCGCTTGGGTGAGGTGAGACGCCAAGTAGTATTTATGGAGGCAGGGAAGCCCCAAACCACCATTGCGAGCATGACAAAAGAGAACTTTGAGGCAAACTCTTGGACGTCAGCCGGACCATACAAATTGTGAGATGCTTGACTGTATCACTTTGAGAAAAAGTGATGGGACACGTACAGGTAGGGTTTGGAAGAGATAGAGAATCCTTGGCAGAATATTCATCTTAACTGAGGCCACTCTACCAATCCAAGAAATATACTTCGGGGACCAGGATTTGAGGTCTCGCTTTAGGGTAGGTACTAGTGGGGTAAAGTTGGCAGTAAAAAGGACAATCATAGGTTTTAGTGAGATTAACACCTAAGTATTTAATATGATGTGGCTGTCAGTGAAATTTGAAGGTGTCTTGTAAGTGTATTTGAGTGTTCGAAGGGAGATTGAGGGATAGGGCCTCAGTTTTATCTGAGTTCATTTTAAAGTTTGAGAGCAGACCATATTCGTTAATTTCAGCTAAAACAGATGGAACAGAGACATGAGAGTTTGTAAGGGTAAGAAGCATGTCGTCTGCGTACAGGGCTAGTTTAGACGATCTTGAACCTGTGGATTTACCGGAAATATTAGGGTTGAGGTGAATTGTGGAGGCAAGAGGTTCCATCATTAGGGCAAAGAGGAGAGAGGGGCATCCCTCTCTGGTGCCATTCCAAATTGTGAATGCCGCTGAAGCTCATCCATTAGCTAGAACAGTTGCTGAAGGATTGAAGTATAGGGAGGCAATTCCATTAAGAAAGGGGCCTTGAATGTTTGCTACTTTGAGGACCTCATGCATGAATTGCCATGAAACCCGGTCAAAGACTTTTTCAGCATCGAGCGCGAGCACCAGAGCCGGGGTTTTAAACTTATTTAAAACATGGATCAAGCTGATGATTTTCCTAGTATTATCGGCTGCTTGGCGGTTGGGAATGAACCCCACCTGCTCAGGGTGGACCAAGGAGGGGATCACACCGGCCAAACGATTTGCTAAAATCTTAGCGAAAAGTTTTAGATCTATATTCAATAATGAAATTGGACATTAGCTTGTACAAAGGATAGGATCCTCTCCCTTCTTTGGAATGACCACTATATTAGCTTTAGTGGTGGAGCTGTCAAACTTTCGGCCCAGGAGAATCTAATTAAAGAGGTCCAGAAGCATGGGTGAGAGGACAGGGAGCAGTTTTTTGTAATATATGGCTGTGAGACCGTCCGGGCCCGGGGCGGATGCATTTCTCAGGGATATAACTGTACATTTCAATTCGTCAACGGATGTGTCCTGACTAAGTGAAGATGATTGCGACTCACTAAGTGCAAGAAGACGACATGTATTTAAAAATGTTTTGATTCGAAGTCTGAGGTCTTTGGGGGGTGTGTGTCAGAATGCAAATCATACAATTTGGAGTAGAATTCCTGGAAACGGTTAGCTATCCTCTGCGGGTCAAATAGCTTACTGGCAGAGGCATCTTGAATATGAATTATTCTGTTGTGGGTCAGATTGGCGTGTAAATAGAGCGTCAGCTTTGTTTCCTTTACTTGTAGAATCTTTGGCACAGCCATTTCAGCGTGTTGGCAACTTTGTTGAACAAGAGTTGTTGTAACTGAGCTTTTACAGCCAAAAATTTGGAGGATTTATCCGTGAAAATCATGTCTATGCAGGTGTGGACGTTGTGAGGGACGGAAACGTGTGTGTATGCACGAGCAGAAGAGTTCAGGACTCACCAAGAATCATAGAGATCATGTAGCTTAATTAGGGAGCAAAGATGGCAAGAATCTCTAGAGGTCCGCAGAGAGGAGGGAGATGGCGGCGAGCGATCTAGGTTGGTATCCAATGTGACATTAAAGTCACCACCCAAAATGACTTGCCCCTTAGCTGATTGAGAAAGTTTAGCGAAAAAGTCTGAAAAGAAGGATCCGTGTCCCACATTAGGAGCATAAAGAGTCGCTATGGTTATGGGCGTTTGAGAGATAGACATGATCAATATTGTGTATCTGCCTTGGTCATCTACTTTTGTGGAATGTACAGTTAACGGAACTGACTGGTGGACTAGAATAGCAGTGCCACTAGTTTTGCGAGGAGAGGTGGAATAAAAAGCATGTGGGTAGGTTCTATTTGTGAGACTTGGGTGCGAGTGTGTGAAATGCGTTTCCTGTAGGAGAACTATGTAATTTTTAAGGCATTTTAACTCTTGGAGCGTTTCTGCGGGGCATTCAAACCGTTAACGTTTAGAGATATTATCTTGATAGTCATGGTGGATGTGGAAAAGGAAAGCTTAATGAGACTAGTCTGTAGACTAGAAAAAGAGGGAAAAACAGAAGAGGTGTTAGTATAAAAGGTGTGGGAGGGGTAAGGAAGGGACCGGAGTTGGGGGTCGCTGGCTCCAGTTTAGAACAAGGTGACACATCCTGTGTGTCAGTGGGGTTCGTGGGGGTCGTGACTGGCAGACAAAGCGACAGTCAGGGACAGAATTGTTAAGATAGGAGGGGGGGGGGAAGTATAATGAACCTTGGGAAAGGGATCGTGATCTGAAGGGGCATTCTGAGGGTAATGCCATGTCCAGGGGGAGGACCCAGACCTAAACCCAGAAACCCCGCCCGGGCAAGGTCATATCGTTTGAACTCGTATGAAAACATATCAGATATAATATGAGGGAACATCCAGAGAAGTGGGCAATATAACAAAGTAGTTTAAAGTCTATTTTACAAGTAGGGGGGTGTCCTGCCAGGCTGGGAAAAAATGGAGTGTGTGTATGATTTAAAGGTCAAGGGTCTAAATAGGGGGAAACCTTAAAACAGGATGGACACAGCGATAATAATGTGTTTTAAGTCAGCAATGTCTAAAAGGAGAACTAACAAAGCTTCTAGAGTAGTGTACATCGCTAATGGCAGTTATTGGGTAACAATAACCCATAGAGCATAACCATGTCAAAATAGTGTAAATTAGGGAGAACTCAATCAATATGCATATATGATTCCCAGAGTACACTATTGTGAAGAGCCATTAAGCGGAAATGTTACAATGGTCTGAACATGACATGGAAAATCAAACATGTATTATTAGAAACAGTATCACAAGGGTGCGCTATTAAGCAGAGTTTTCTAAAATGAGAACACAGGCATGAAAACAAATCTGCCAAAGAATGCAAAAACCCTATCTAATGGTGTGGGCAATGAAGCTAAACAGATCATAAGCTAAATACGAATAAAGTGGGCCTACTGTCAGGGTAGGAGAATACAGGCTGATCAAGGCTTTTGAAGGCTTAAGATCTATAACGCTGACGGTCCAAAAACTAAGAGGACACAGCCTCGACAGTGTGTTCTAATATTAGAAATGGCTACGTTGGAAACTAACACAATATAAAGAAGCTTATACAACTATAGGCAAATGAAGGGTACTAAACCCTGGATATAGAAATGTTGCATCTAGAGGAAGGGACTAAAGAAGCCCCATATATTTAACAGGAATTATGAGGGTTGGAGCGAGCCCCCGGGCAACCACATAATCTCTGAGATAGGGAGAAATCACAGTAATCAAAAAAACATAACCTTGTCAAAAGTGTAAATTGGGATGGACCCAGCCGAGGTGCATTGGTGATTCCCAGAGTACACTACTATGTAGAACCATTAAGTGGAATTGTTACAACTGTCTGAAAATGACAAGGAAAATCAAACATATATTAATAAAAGCAGTTTCCCAGGAAAGTACTTTTAAGCAGAGTCCTCTGGGTTGAAAATATTCGCTTGAAGCAGTTGAATAAAGTTCAAGTTCAAGACCAGTGCTGATCCGGGAGTCCGGAGAACATATAAAGGAAAGCAGAGAAAGAGAGAAAAAAGAAAAGAGAAGAAAGGGGGAAAACACACAACCAAGACTTGTTGATGGCGAACAGGGGCCCGACGAGAAGATCCAATAGCAAATTAGGCTGTAGACCAAGAAGGTGAAGGAGCTCTTCGTGGGAGGGGAGAGCTGTTTGTGGGCAGGGTTAGAGAGGTCATCGGGATGCCCAACTACTCCAGCATTGAGAGACCGTCTTCATGAGTATTAATCCTATGGAAGTAGCCATTATAAGTAACTTGGAGAGAAAAGGGAATGCAATGGTTTCTGAGGGCTTTTGTGATGGTGATCAGATTGCGGCGTTTCCTTAAAGTTGCAGGAGCTAAGTCCTGAAAAATCTGGATTTTATGACCAGAGTAAGAAATAGCTGGAGTATTTTGTGTCGCAGCTATAAATTGCTCTTTGACAGTGTAATAATGGAATCTCATCACCACGTCTCTGGGTGGCTGGTCTGCAGGGTGTTTGGCACGCAGAGCTCTGTGAGCACCGTCTAGAAGAAAGTCGAAAGAAGGAGTGTCAGGAAGGTATTGGCGGAGGAGGCCCTCTAATTATTTAGGTAGAACATCAGTGTCAATGAGCTCCGGAATATTATTCAGATGGACATTGTTGCGTCTTGTGCGATTTTCAACATCTTCATTGTGATCTTGCATATCTGAGAGAGATTGGTGTATTTCTGTGAGTTGTTGGTCAACCGATTCCTGATGAGAGCAGATATCATCCACTTTATGTTGTAATGAGTCTGTGCGGTTACCAAGGGCAAGAACCTCAGCCTTAATGTCCTGAATGACCGCCCTCATCTCAGTTTGTATGGTGGTTTGAATTATTTTCAATAGCTCTGGAGTGGAGCAAATTACATTTGAGGGTTGGGATTCCTCGTGGTCCGAGACTGGCGATGTAGGAGCTTCACGTGTAGAAGAACTCGATTGTGTTCTGTCTTTGGGGGTAAACATGGCCGGCTGGACAGCTCTTTTCGGTTTTTGAGACATGACTCAGGCAGCAGGAGAAACTCCGATGCGGCACCACACAACTGTAGAACAATATGCCCAAAGTGATATGCTAGCATAAGATCCCCAAGGGTGGAATCTAGTTACTCCATAATAAGAGTATTTTTTACGAATAAGAGAACACTGGGGTTCTGTGTTATCATATATCAGGATGTGGCTATTATCAGTGAGCAGTAAAGTGTTATATATATATGTATATATATATATATATATATATATATATATATATATATATATATATATATATATATATATATATATAAAAATCTTGTGGCAAGAGCCCGATACTGCTGAAGCACACGCGAACAACTTCTTCCTTTTTATGCTGCTTTATTGTCAGGATGGTTAAAATGTATTTGACACCGTATGACTTTCACAGCAATTATGGAGACCCTAAACACTAGCTAGACATAGACCAGCTCTCTCAAGACCAGCCAGCTTCCCCAGCGTTGGTCTCAGTGAACAAATGACACAATCAAGCTTTTATACATGATACTCCTCCCCCAGCCTTAGCTTGATGGGCAGGTGACACACCCACCTTCGCTTTAAGAGGAAATGCCCATCACTGGCTCTGTTTGCACTAACAGACACACCCTGTCTGTTTGCTGAGAGGAAGGAGCTTTCAAATCATGTAAGTTAACCAAACTTTAAACTACACATAAGTTTTTACCTGGTTTAACCTCAATCTAGGTGCATAACTGCGCCAATGTTTTATTCTGCTTGTATGCTTTCTCTGCATCTTGTCAGATAAATGCCTCCCTTTGTTACTATATATATATATATATATATATATATATATATATATATATATATATATATATATGTATATGCAGCCACTAGATGGCATCCCAGGCCAACAAACAATTTTGAAGAAAGTCCAGAAAATCATGATTATGAAGTGTATAGTTTAGCCACCAGGTGGCAGTAGAGTACCGAACATGTATTTCAGGGAATCTGATATATTATTTAGCCACTAGATGGCAGTAGGGTACTGAATAGGTATTGCAAGAAATGTGATCTATAATTTAGCCACAAGATGGCAGCAGCTCCCCAAGAGATGTAGCAACTCTTTACTGGGGGTTAATATGGGAGCTATTGCTTTATGTTTTAATGAAGCCGGCAAAGCCACAAATCTTAAGGCACAGGAACGTGAGCCTTGATCCTTAGCCTAATATGAAGGGGTGCAGGATTTTGTGAGGGGTATCAGTCCTCAGTGGCTCACCTGTAATCTTTGTGATCTTTGTGAGAAGCGGTGTGTGGTCTCAGGGTTAATTTTCAGGGATAATTTTCAGTAGTTTCCCCCTGATCTGTTGACTGTCCTCGAGGGATACGGCTGTAGACTGCAGCGAGATGCCAGATGGGTTTCCTGCGCAGGGGGACCTCGTTGAGCCACAGCGGATCGCGATCACTTGCTCCACAAATCTCTGCCTCCTGGTAGCTGGATTAACTAGTGCCTATGAGCAGACACCGCTTCTGCCTCACGGAACTGACTGCCAAGCAAGCAAGCTGACAGAGATAGGTGCTGTTAGGGAGATGGGGTTGCAGGAACCTCTCGGTCAAGCTTGCAAGGTCCCTTTTTTTTAAAAAAAAAATAATTATTTTATAAAATGACGGAGCTACTGGTGGTGGGGGAAAGTGTCTCAACTCCCGCCGGAGGGAGAGGGGTCACTGAGGGAGGCAAAGACTACCAGTGAGGTATTGTCTCAGGTAAGTATGGGTTCTTTTTTTCCTCCTTTTTGAAACTCTAGACCCGGGTCCTGCTATGATGGTCCCGTTCCCGGGATTTGGTGGGAAAACGGGTCCGAGAATTAAGCTCAGAGTCGGCAACCTGTAGTTGGAGCAAAGTCGAGTGGACCGCGGGTCCAAGCGGTCTCAAGCACTATCCCCAGCGATCGATGTTCACAAGCAGGCTGTAGGGGGTCCAAAACCAACACTTAGGGAATAGTTGTGCACTTGCTGCAATGGCGTCCAGGCCACACCCCCAAGTCTCAGTATTTTTATACTCGTGGAACTTGAAGTTCATTTTTATGAAGATCATTTTTTCCACATTTTCCACATTTTGGTCAATTCTTTTAGACCAGACCAGATGTCAAAATTTGGTGCTGAGTCATCTGCATCATCCCTGGGTCTCTTGGGAAAGCTAAGTATTTCCTAGCAGCAGTTGAGTGAGAAACTGAAGGAGGAGACGCCATCCTGTTACATAACACTCGAGCTGTCATCTTGCACACCAGGAGCTCCTTGCATCTCTTCAGATCTGGGTCAGTTGGAAACAAAGAGAAGACATAGCTCTTAAACTGAGGATCAAGCACAGTCGCCAAAATGTAGTGATCCGATTTCAAGATTTTGATAACTCTTGGATCCTGGTGAAGCGAACATAGAATTTGATCTACAAGTCCGACATACTTAGTGTAATTGCTTTGTTTAATCTCCTCCTTCAGTTTCTCAAGCTGCTTTACCAAAAGTCTAATTAAAGGAATCACTTGACTCTAGCTAGCAGTGTCTGAACTGACTTCACAGTTGACTACTTCGAATGGTTTCAGCACCTTGCATAACACGGAAAGTATTCTCCACTACGCTTGACTAAAATACATCCCCCCTCTTTTCCCAATGTCATGGCTTGTGAAGTAAGCGTGGATGGCTTTTCGCTGTTCCTCCATCCACTGAAGCATATACAGGGTGGAATTCCACCTTATCACCACCTCTTGCTTCAGTTGGTGGCAAAGCAAATTAAATTGCTCTTGCTGCTGCTGCAATCTCCTACAATTTGTTGCCGAATGCCGGAAATGTCTAGATATTTTACGGGCCACAGACAGCATCTCCTGCACGTCCCTGTCATTTTTTAAAAACCTCTGCACCACCAAGTTTATTGTGTGAGCAAAACAGGGAATGTGAAGGAATTCACCCAGCTTTAATGCTCTCACAATATTGGTGACATTATCAGAAATGACATATCCTGAGGAGAGTCCAAGCGGGATAAGCCATGTTGCAATGACATCCCTTAGTTTTTGTAACAGATTGTCAGCTGTATGCCTCTTAGTGAAGTCGGTGATACACAGAGTAGCCTGCCTCTAACAAATGTGACGTACTTGGGTACACGCTGCTGCTGTTCCTGCTCGTGAACACGAATCACCAGCCTAGTGGGCTGTCACAGTCATATAATCTTTAGTTTGCCCAGTTCTGCTTGTCCACATATCTGTGGTTAAGTGTACAGTGGGTAGAATGGCATCTTGCAGCCCAATAATAACATTTTTACGAACCTTCTGATAGAGGTGAAAAATAGTTTTTCTACTGAAATGGTGTTGTGAAGGAATTTGGTAACAGGAACACAAGACCTCTAGTAACGGTCTAAAACCAGATGCATTAATAGTGGATATTTGACACAGATCTAATACTAGCATAGTTGCCATGGCGTCTGTGATCCGTTTTGCCACTGAGTGATAGCTTTCATACTTGCTTCATTTTGCAAAGGATTGTTTAACAGTCAATTGTTGTAAACTACTAGTAGTCTTCTTCTTGGTCTACTTCTGGGATTTAGATTCACCCCCAGCAGCTGCAGCAGCAGTGGGACTAACGCTCAAGAAATCTTCTGAGGAATCTAGGATAGTGGAGGAGTCATCTAACCTTAGCCATTTTGATGTAGGACTAACTCTGATCGCTACTGAGGATATTGACAAGGACAGTGTTGTGGGTGTAGATTGTAGGCGTCGGGATGTAGGTGAGAGAAGGGTCCTAGCTGATAATGGACTGCTTGTTGTTATTTTTTTAGCATAACTTTAAGATTTTCCCAACACCTTGCCATGAACTCGCATCAAATGGAGTAACATAGATGAGGTTCCTCGATGGTTAAGGGCCCTACCTCGACTGACTGTGGCTTTACATACGCTACAAATGGCTAGACAACTGTTGTCAAGATTTGGGTAAAAATAATTGCACACATAAGTGGTGGATTTTTTGGTCTTATGGTCTTATGTCCAGGCATGACAATAGCCTTCTTCTTGTCACGTGCAAGAACTGCTTCCACCGGTGCAGGACTTACACAAACAAGATCATTCTTATCAACATCCTCATTAGCGCCCTCGTCGGCTACACAAATATCCCCCTAATCCTCTTGCAATTCCAAAGTGGCATCCTCAATTGGTGTATGTTATGATCTTACCTGATCCCCATTCCGCTGCGCTGTCAGCGTGGTCTGGCAGCTGTATCCGCTCTGTTCAGCGCTTCTCCCGATGGCGCCCCCGCACTTCCGGGTTCTTCCTGCAGCTAGTCATGTGACTCCTGGGAGGGGAATTCAAATAGCTATATCTTCTCTGCTCTGACACGCTGCCTGTGTCAGAGCAATGTGTTTCCTGTTCCTGGCTAGCAGTTCTTGTGTTCCTGACTCCTGTGAACCTGCTCCCTGTGTACTCCCTTATTCCTCCTACTCCTGTGTACCAACCTGGCTGTGACCTGACTATTCTTTGGCTTATTCCTGGCACCACGTATTGGACTGTCTTACCTGTGTACCGACCCGGCTGTGTTATCAACTACTCTCTGGATTTCCCTCTGGCACCGTATACCTGATATCTCCTGTGTACTGATCCAGCTGTGTTCCTGGACCCATCTCCTGCTATGCACTCATTGACTCCGTGCATCTACCGGTTACTGCTCCAGACCTTCAAACCCTGGAATTCACGGTTAGTGCCTGTACTTGCATCGCTTTGTCATATTGCCTGTCTGACTACCCATCACTTAGAACCTTCTCCCTTACGTCAGTAGGCTAACCTGGGGGCCGCGACCTGCGGTTCTTCGGCAGCAAAGACCACACTACCTTGTCTTGGTTCTTGGTGAAGACCGGAAGGCCGTTAGACTCCGCGCCCTAGGTAAGCCTGTGCAAATACTGACTAAGGCATTTCAATCGTAACAGTTTGCTCTGACCCCCCTATCTAACTGATGGATGCGTCAGGGAATCCCACTGCTAGGGTATTACTGGATCACCTAGCGGCCCAGGTTGAAGACCAGGGGAAGAGTCAAGAACAGTTATTACAGATTCTGCAGACTCTGTCTAACAGGTTGGATACGCTTCAAGCAGCTCAGGTGGCAGCTCCAACTCCTCCGCCTGTTCGGGCTCCACAACCTGCCCCCGCCCAGAGCAGCCCTGCCGTATCTGCTCCAGCACCCTCTCAGCTCCGCATACCTAACCCACCTAAGTTCAATGGGGATCCTAAGGAATGCCGAGGGTTCTTGTACCAGTGTGCTATTCAATTTGAACTTCAGCCCGGAAACTTCCTTACAGAGAAAATTAAAGTTGCTTATATAATCTCCTTATTGTCTGGTCAAGCGCTTGCCTGGGCTTCTCCTCTTTGGGAACATGATGACCCTAGTCTTCATAATTGTGCCATCTTTTTGGAAACCTTCAGACGCATCTTTGATGAACCTGGACGTGTCTCCAGTGCTGCTTCTGGACTCCTCCGTCTACGCCAAGGTACTCTTACTCTGGGCCAGTACGCTCTCCAATTTCGCACTATGGCGGCTGAGCTACGATTGAACAATGAAGCTTTGGTGGCCACGTTTTGGCAAGGCTTGTCAGATCGTATTAAGGACGAGTTAGCAGCCGGGAATTACCCACTACTCTGGACGAATTGATTTCCCTCTGTAACCAGATTGATATCCGGTTCCGAGAACGCACTCAAGAGAGAGAAAGTTCCCGCCGATCTACATTCCGCTTGGCACCCCGATTTCAAAGTCCAATTACTCCTGAGGAAGAGCCTATGCAGTTGGGAAGGACGCGTTTATCCCAGGAGGAAAGAGAGAGGCGATTCAAGAACCGTTTGTGCCTCTATTGCGGGGAACCCGGTCATGTTTTAAGCCAGTGTGGGAGGCGTCCGGGAAACGACCGGACCTAACTGACGTTGGAGAGGCTAAGTTAGGTAGGTCTATTCCCTCTCCTGTGGATTCTAGTTTTTCTATCCAAGTCCTTCTGTGATATATTGATAAACAACTGTCTTTTCCAGCTCTTATTGACTCCGGAGCAGCGGGGAACTTTCTACGAGCTGACATCATAGAGAGGTTGTCGTTACCCACGCAACCATTGGATCCACCTGTTGCAATTACAGCTATAGATGGCAGCCGTATTATTGGAGGATCCATTAAGAACAGAACTGTCAACCTTTCTTTACGCATCAGAGCCTTACACACTGAAGAAATCTCCTTTCTAGTCATCCCGGAGGCCATCAACCCTGTGATTCTAGGCCTACCTTGGCTCAGACTTCACTCTCCCGCTCTAGATTGGCAGAAGCCTGAGATTCTTGCATGGGGTCCAGGATGTCATTCCAGATGTCTTCCCAGGATTCATAAGCCCGCTATGGCCGGTTCTCCCACATCCTCCGGTATACCTCCTCAATATTGTTCATTTTCTGACGTCTTTTGTGAAAAGGAGGCTTCCAAGTTACCCCCACATAGACCTTGGGATTGCGCCATTGAATTGATGCCGGACAAGATACCACCCAGAGGACGTGTATTTCCTTTATCTTTACCCGAATCTGATGCTATGTCCCTATATATCAAGGAGAATTTGAACAGGGGTTTTATCCGGAATTCCTCGTCACCAGCAGGAGCCGGTTTCTTTTATGTAAAAAAAAAAGACGGTGGACTGCGTCCTTGTATAGACTATCGTGGTCTCAACGCCATGACTAAGAAGAACAGGTATCCCTTGCCATTGATCTCTGAACTCTTTGATAGGGTCAAGGGAGCTTCTATATTTTCTAAACTTGACTTGAAAGGGGCTTACAACCTAATCCGTATCAAACAGGGTGATGAATGGAAAACAGCGTTTAATACGCATGATGGGCATTTCGAATACTTAGTCATGTCATTTGGACTTTGCAACGTCCCTGCCGTTTTTCAAAACTTCATTAATGAGATTTTTCAAGACTTCCTGTATCGATTTGTGGTGATTTATCTGGATGATATCCTGATTTTTTCTCCTGATATGGTTACTCATCGCCATCATGTCTCCTTAGTTCTTCAACGCCTTCGCTCACATCATCTATATTGTAAATTGGACAAATGTGTCTTTGAAAAAACGTGTCTTCCTTTTCTTGGTCATGTGGTTTCTGGCTCCGGATTACGGATGGACCCCGAGAAGTTAAAGGCAATTTCTGATTGGCCCCAACCAGTAGGTCTCAAAGCCATCCAGCGTTTTGTGGGGTTCTCTAACTACTACCGCCACTTTATCAAGGGGTTTTCTTCCGTGATTGCACCTATCACCTCCTTGACCAAGAAGTCCGCCAACGCTAAAACTTGGCCACAGGAGGCCGTGGAAGCCTTCAAGTACCTTAAAGAAGCTTTCATCTCGGCTCCCATTCTTCAGCAACCAGATCCTTCCTTCCCTTTTTTCCTTGAGGTGGACGCATCCTCTACTGGAGTGGGAGCTATCTTGTCTCAGAAAAATTCTACTGGAAAATTTTCTCCCTGTGGTTTCTTTTCTCGCAAATTTAAGCCTACCGAAAAAAACTATGGCATTGGAGATAGAGAGCTCCTCGCTATCAAATTGGCCCTGGAAGCTTGGAGACACCATTTGGAAGGAGCCAGGTTTCCTGTTACCATTTTTACAGATCACAAGAACTTGCTGTATTTACAAACTGCATCTTGCCTCAATCCTCGTCAAGCCAGATGGTCCCTGTTTTTCTCCTGCTTCGATATGATCATTACCTTCAGACCAGGGTCCAAGAACAAGAAGGCTGACGCTCTCTCTCGTTCCTTTGACTGCATGGATACAGAAGAAGAGGGTTCTAGACCCATCCTAGATCCAGAATGTATTTTGGCTACTACTCCCACTCACTTTATTATTCCTCACGGGAAAACTTTGGTTCCTCCACATCTCCAATCAAAACTCCTTAAATGGGCTCATGCCTCCCGTTTTTCTGGTCATGCCGGTATAAAAAAACCTTGGAATTTATCTCCCGTGGTTATTGGTGGCCGTCTATCCACTCAGACATTCGACAGTTTGTGACGGTGTGTTCCACTTGTGCTCAGAACAAAGTCCCTCGTCAAGCTCCATACGGTCTGCTGCAACCTCTACCAATTCCGGATCAACCTTGGAGTCATCTTTCCATGGATTTTATCACAGATTTACCCTCCTCCAGAGGGTTCTCAGTAGTGTGAGTGGTCACTGATCGCCTTTCCCGGGCCGCTCATTTTGTGGCATTAAAAGGTCTCACTTCTGCTCCTGTTCTGGCTCAACTCTTCAAAGAGATTTTCCGCCTACATGGCTGTCCAGATGTTATTGTTTCTGATCGGGGAACTCAGTTCGTGGCAAGATTTTGGAGGGCTTTTTCTCGTCTTTGTGGAATTAAGTTAAATTTCTCTTCTGCATATCATCCTCAAAGTAATGGTCTCACTGAAAGGACGAATCAAGAATTGGAGAAATTCCTCAGATGTTTCATTTCAGCTAAACATGATGATTGGGTCGATTTATTACCTTGGGCAGAATTCGCTCACAATAATAATTCACATGATTCTACCTCCACTTCTCCCTTTTTTGCTCTTCAGGGGTTTCATCCTAAAGTTCCACCCTTCAAGGATTTAACCGCTTCTGGAGTTCCTGCAGTTGATTCCCTTCTATCGGACTTCTCGGCTAGGTGGGATCTTATTAAACGCAAATTGCTTCACACCTCTGCCATCAGTAAAAGAGCATTTGACAAAAGAAGAAGACCATCTCCATTACTTACTCCTGGTGACAAAGTATGGTTGTCTACGAAGAATCTTCGCTTGTTGGTCCCCTCTAGGAAATTTGCTCTCCGATTTATTGGTCCCTTCAAGATCATAGAGGTCATTAATCCGGTGGCCTTTAGATTAAAGTTACCTCCTACCTTGAGGATTCCCAATGTGTTCCACATTTCCCTTCTCAAACCACTTGTTATTAACAAATTTTTCTCTTCAAAAAAACCTCCTGCTGCTATTTCTGCGCTAGATCAGGAATTTGAGGTGAAGGAGATTCTAGATTCTCGGATTTCCAGAAGTTCCTTGCAGTTCCTGGTTGACTGGAAAGGCTACGGTCCTGAAGAGCGTTCTTGGATTCCTGCACGAGATCTTCATGCTCAGAGTTGAAGAAATTCCATACCAAGTTCCCTCAAAAGCCTTATAGGTTGTCCGGAGGCCACCCCTGAAGGGGGGGGGTACTGTTATGATCTTACCTGATCCCCATTCCGCTGCGCTGTCAGCGTGGTCTGGCAGCTGTATCCGCTCTGTTCAGCGCTTCTCCCGATGGTGCCCCCGCACTTCCGGGTTCTTCCTGCAGCTAGTCATGTGACTCCTGGGCGGGGAATTCAAATAGCTATATCTTCTCTGCTCTGACACGCTGCCTGTGTCAGAGCAATGTGTTTCCTGTTCCTGGCTAGCAGTTCCTGTGTTCCTGACTCCTGTGAACCTACTCCCTTATTCCTCCTACTCCTGTGTACCAACCTGGCTGTGACCTGACTATTCTTTGGCTTATTCCTGGCACCACGTATTGGACTGTCTTCCCTGTGTACCGACCCGGCTGTGTTATCAACTACTCTCTGGATTTCCCTCTGGCACCGTATACCTGATATCTCCTGTGTACCGACCCGGCTGTGTTATCAACTATTCTCTGGATTTCCCTCTGGCACCGTATACCTGATATATCCTGTGTACTGACCCGGCTGTGTTCCTGGACCCATCTCCTGCTATGCACTCATTGACTCCGTGCATCTACCGGTTACTGCTCCAGACCTTCAAACCCTGGAATTCACGGTTAGTGCCTGTACTTGCATCGCTTTGTCATATTGCCTGTCTGACTACCCATCACTTAGAACCTTCTCCCTTACGTCAGTAGGCTAACCTGGGGGCCGCGACCTGCGGTTCTTCGGCAGCAAAGACCACACTACCTTGTCTTGGTTCTTGGTGAAGACCGGAAGGCCGTTAGACTCCGCGCCCTAGGTAAGCCTGTGCAAATACAAAGGCATTTCAATCGTAACAGTGTATCACCGGCTACACTCGAGCTGTTCAGGCACACATCTGCAGAAATGCTGAAACTGGCCTTCTTTATGGGTACACTATCAGAATGGTCACGATTACACATAGCACTTGTGGATGGACTCTCCTCAGGGATTTGTGTCATTTCTGAATCTGAACATACATTTTCCTCTAATGCCTTACTGTTTTCTTCCAGCTCGGCTTTTGCACGTAAATGTATTTGGGCACCACTTTTGGAGTCCAAATGACAAGGTCTTGCTTGGTCATGACTGACCTTACAAGAAGATGCCTCAGTAACAGTTGCAGAACTCGCACTCATAGAGAACGGCGAAGGCCTTAATCTTTCTTTGCCACTGCGTGGGTAGAATGGCATGTTGGCAATTTTAGTTTTTTCTGCAGATAACTTTACCTGGATTACAGCTCTTTTTTTCTTGACAAAGATAAAAGGTGTTTTTTTACATTTTTGTTTCTCTGACTTAAAAACACTATGTACTTTTACATCGGCTTTACCAAATGACATACAGGGATTACCATCATCATGGCAGCAGCTGCTTGGTGCTCCTGCTCTTCTGTGTACTGCTGTGAATCCTTTTTGACAACACTGTACACTTTGACTGCAAATACAGAAGAAAAGCCTGCAAGGCCTAGTATTTGTATTTCAGCATTGACAATTAGCATTGGAGCTCTTTTCTTTGTGTGTAACCTATATAACACCGTACAATTTGACAAAGAGTCAGATGAAAAGTCTGCAAGGCCTGGTATTTGTATTTCAGCAATGACAATTAGCAATGGAGCAATGAAGCTCCTCTTTTTGTGTGTTACCTATATAACAAAGTAGAATTTGGCTGCAGATTTACACCAACCCTGCCAGCACTAGTATTTGTATTTTTCTTCAATAAGAATTAGCAATGGAGCTCTCCTGAATGTTACTGTAGACTTTGTAAAACACTGCTACCCGCTCCTCTTTCAATTCTATCTATTTGGCTGACCAACTGCTCTACACAGTGTACTACCCCTTCTGTGTCTCTCTTTTAAAGGGCAAAATCGCCGTGGAGGGTGGTATTTATAGATTTCAAAACTCCCGAGATCCCACAACGTAACGATGACGCTTTGCCTCGTTTTCGATTCTGTAAAAGTGCTAAAGTACCGAGCCAGCTTGGCTTGGTACTCGGATCTCCTAAGTTCGGGTGTGTTCAGTTCTCGAGGAACGGAGTCTGAGCATCTCTAGTCTCGCCAATATCCAACTGCTGTTGCCCTATGGCTGATTGCTGAGCCATAGCAGCGTGTAGTAAGTTTTTAAGAAGGTAAGTAAAGGAACGGAGAGTGAAGGGGTACAGAGTGAGATGCTGAAGGGGTGGGGACAGAGTGAGATGCTGAAGGGGCGGGGACAGAGTGAGATGCTGAAGGGGGGGACAGAGTGAGATGCTGAAGGGGGGGATAGAGTGAGATGCTGAAGGGGGGGTGAGATGCTGAAGGGGGGGATAGAGTGAGAAGCTGAAGGGGACACAGAGTGTGAGATGGCGAAGTGGAACACAGTGATTTGATGAAGGGGATACAGAGTGATATGATGAAGGAGTGCAGTGATGAAGGGGCACAATGTGATGGTGAAGGGGCCTAGATACAGCTTACGTTATTTTGACCCATTTACTTAAAAAATGGGACTACCCGGTAACTATTTTGGCTTAGGGGTGCCTTGGAAAAATTATGGTGACCTTAAGGGTGCCTCAAACTGAGAAAGTTTTGGAACCACTGTGCTGGGTCATAACAGTTTGTAGTAAGTTTTTATCAGAAACATCCTCCTCTTTTAACGCACAATGATAAGGGTCATAAACTACCGCCACACAAACATGCTCCAAGATCTGATTTTTGTCTCTCTCCATATCGACAGTTTGACACCCCTGTAGGCACTCTTTTTGGTTTGACCCAGTAGGCTTCTACTTTTTCTTGCCCATTGTAGCTTAAGACGCAGCCAATTTTACCTTTATACTAGAGATGCTCACTGACCCCCGTGTTTTGGTTTTGGTTTTGGATCTGCATTACCGTTGTGTTTTGGTTTTGCCAAACTGCCATTGCGTGTTTTGGTTTTGGTTTTGTTTGGTTTTGTTTTGCTATTTTGTTCAAACAACAATGTTTTTGTTCATAAAAGAACCAAATTTAGTGCTCCACCTGTTTCTTGGATAAGCAATGTAGTTGTAAAGCTAATAAATTATAAAAAAAACAGTTTAATTCCTGGTAGGCCTTCATTAATTCTACACACAAACCAGATTGTCTTCCTCTCCATCTATGCATATTGGCAATGCAGCCATCGTCTTTGGATGTATATTACACCCTACACTTATAGTTAAATATGTAAAGAAATGGACAAAGGCAGTTTGTTTTCTGTCTCTCTAGGCCTACCTCCAATTGTAGAAAATACTCAAAAATTCAGCCATTATAGACTGAACAATATTAATAGAAATGGACAAAGGCAGTATGGTTTCTGTCTCTCTAGGCGCCCCTCCACTTGTATAAAATACCAAAAAATTCAGCCGTTATAGACTGTACAATATTAAGAGAAATGGACAAAGCCAGTTTGGGGTCACTCTGTGTATGACACCTTACCCTTAAGGAGAAATTGCCCAAACAGCAGCCTTTCAAGACGGTACGTGATATGGAAATGCCCCAAGTCCCTTTCCTCTTTGTGGGCAGATTGCACCCTACACTTTAATAGAAAGTTTTAAAAAGATGTTATCATCATCATCTTCAGCTTCATCCTCACCCTCATCAGTGTGTACGTCATCATCACAGACTATCAATTCATCACCGCTTGAATCCGCCATTAGAGAACAGTCAGTGCTTGGATGTCTTGAATGGTGAAGGCCTTCCTCCTGGAAGATGTAGTTCATTTTTATAGACATCATTTTCTCAACATTTTTGGGAAGTAACCTCCTACGGCGATCACTGACTAAGTTCCCTGCTGTGCTGAACACTCGTTCAGAGTACACACTGGAGGGTGGGCAGCTTAAGTATTGCAAAGCAAGTTTGTACATGGGTTTCCAAATTGCCTGCTTTTCTTCCCAGTACGGAAAGGGACTGTCTCACATTTCCATATCAATTACCTCTTGAAAATAATCCTCCACCATCCTTTGCATGCTAATACTCATATTGGATGGAGTTATGGGCAAGGTCACACATTGTTTTGAAAAATCCTTCAAACCAGCCCAGATGTTAAACTGTTCTGGTGTGCCCTCTGCGTCTTCCTTGCTTCTATTTTGAAAATTCAATTTTTTACGAGCAGCAGCTGCTTGAGAAACTGAAGGAGGACACGTCGTCAAGCCAAGGCCCAGTTTAGCGGACAAATTGCTGAGCAATAGCTCCTTGCAAAAGTTCACATCTCGTTCATTTTGAAGCAAAGACTTAATGTAGGTCTTAAACCTTGTATCAAGCACAGTGGCCAAAAGGTACTGATCCGAGTTCAAGATCTTAATAACTCGAGGATCGTTGTGAAGCGAATTAAGTACTTGATCAACAAGGCCAACATACTTTGCGTAATTGCTTGCTTTCATCTCCTCCTTCAGTTTCTCAAGCTGCTTTTCCAATAGTCTAATTAAAGGAATGACTTGGCTCAAACTAGCAGAATCTGCACTCACTTCACACGTCACAACTTCAAATGGTTTCAGCACCTTGCATAGCACTGAATGGATTCCCCACTGTGCAAGAGTGAAATACATCCCCCCTCCTTTCCCAATGTCATGGCTTGTGCAATACGCTTGGATGGCTTTGCGCTTTTCCTCCATCCTCTGAAGCATGTACAGGGTGGAATTCCACCTAGTTACCACCTCTTGCTTAAGTTAGTGGCAGGGCAAGTTAAACAGTTCTTGGAGCTGCTGCAATCTCCTACATGCTGTGGCAGAATGCCTGAAATGGCCTGAAATTTTACGGGCCACTGAAAGCATCTCCTGCACCTCACGGTTATTTCGTAGGAAGCTCTGCACCACCAAGTTGATGGTGTGAGCAAAACAGGGAATGTGATGGAATTCACCCAGCTGTAATGCCCGCACTATATTGTTGGCCTTATCAGAAATGACATATCTTGGGGAGAGTCCAAGTGGTATAAGCCATGTATCAATCACATCTCTTCGTTTGCATAACAAATTGTCAGCTGTATGCCTGTTAGTGAAGCCGGTGATACAAAGAGTGGCCTGCCTGTGACAAATGTTATGTAGTGGTGTACATGCTGCTGCTGTTCCTGCTGGTGAAGGTGAATGACCAACCCAGTGGGCTGTCACAGTCATATAGTCTTTGGTTTGACCACTTCCACTTGTCCACATATCTGTGGTTAAGTGGACAGTGGGCAGAATGGCATTTTTCAGCGCAATCTCTAAATTTCTACACACTTTTTGGTATAGTTGTGGAATACCTTTATGGGAAAAATGGTGTTGCGATGAAATTCTGTTATGCGGACACAAAACTCAATTAACTGTGAAAAACCAGCTGCGTTTATTGTGGATATTGGACGCAGATCTAACACTAACATGGCAGCCATGGCGTCTGTGATTCGCTTGGCGACTGGGTGACTGCTGTCATATTTGCTTCCCCTAGCAAATGATTGTTTCACAGTTAATTGTTGAAATTTAGGACTGCTCTTTTTCTTGGCCTTCCTCTGGGCTGACAATTCACCCCCAGCAGCAGCAACAGTGGGACTAACGCTTTCTTCAGAGGAATCAATTATAGTGCAGTAATCATCCAGCCTTAATAAGTGGGATGCAGGGCTAACTCCGAGTGCTACTGAGAATATTGATGAGGATGGTGTGGTGGATTTTGTAGCAGTCGGGATGTCGGTGACCGGAGGGTCCTAGCTGATGATGAAGTGCTTGTAATTTTTTGGGAAGAACTTTCAGCTTTTCCCAACACTTTGCCATGAACTCTCGTCAAATGGCGTAACATAGACGAGGTTCCAAGATGGTTAAGGTCCCTCCCTCGACTGACTGTCGCTTGACATACACTACAAATGGCTATACAGTTGTTGTCTGGATTGGGGTAGAAATAATTCCACACATAAGTGGATTTTTTTGTTTTATGGCCAGGCATGACAATCGCCTGTTTCTTGTCACGTGCCAGAACTGCCACTGGTGCAGGACTTATACAAACAACCTCATCCTCATCAACATCCTTATTAGCGCCCTCATTGCCTACACAAATCTCCCCCTCATCCTCTTCTAATTCTAAAGTGGCATCCTCAATTTGTGTATCACCGGCTACACTCGGGCTGTTCAGGCACATATCAGCAGAACTGCTGAAAGGGCCCTTCTTTATGGGTACACTAACAGAATGCTCACAATTACATTAGACGACATACCACTGTTGGATGGACTCTCCACAGGGATTGTTGTCATTTCTGATTCAGAGCATACATTATCCTCTAATGCCTTACTGTTTTCTTGCAGCTCGGCTTTGACGCGTAACAGTAGTTGTGCACCACTTTTAGACTCCAAATTACTTGGTCTTGCTTGGTCACTCGTGACCGTACAAGAAGAAGGCTCGTTATCATTTTTGGATCTGCCACTAATAGAGGAAGGTGAAGGCCTCATTCTTTCTTTGCCACTGCATGTGTAGAATGGCATGTTGCCAATTTTATTTTTATCGGCAGTTAACTTTTCCTCAGTTACACTTCTTTTTCGCTTCAAAACGGTAAGTTTTTTTTTGGTGTGTGTTTTTTTTCCTGATTTAAAAAGACTATGTACTTTGACATCGCCTTTCCCAGATGACGTACTGGGAATACTACCATCAGGACTGGTGACAGAACCGGGTTGCTGATTCTGCTCATATGTGGACTGCTTTGAATCCATTTTAATGAGGCCAAAGCACTTGTAGTGCCAAAATAGTATTAGCTAGATACTGCTAACAAATATGACTTTTGACAACCAGAAAATTACTGTAAAACACTGGGGAATATGGGACACCCCAAAAGCACTTGTACTGCTAAATATTGTTTTAGATACTGTTGACAAATCTGACTTTTGACAGCCAGAAAAATTAGTGTTTCACACTGGTATTAAAGTATTTCTATAATTTTCAAAAAAGCATTGCATAGGCGATTGTATTGTGTTTCCAACGCACAAAGTGATTTATTTTAGCAGATGTAAAAAGTTAACAGTTTAATACAATATTATAATATAATACATTACAGTACAGTGCAGCAAATACCAAAAGATACATACATACCGCTGCGCTAACCACGGGCACCAGTGGACAGTAATTCACCCTTGAATACTGTGATCAGAGTAGACTGAGGCTAGTGGGGGTGCAGCTATGATTATATATACAGTCAGTGTTACAGAGTGAACAATAGAGATGCCGTGGCTTGCTTCTATAGGTCCAGACATCAGATGGGTCCAGGGTAAACAGGTCATAGGCTGGTTCAATCTAAGGAATCCAAAGGTGGGGGGTCATCTCTCCAGGGGATGAGCTCTGTTCTTCCCACCTGACTCTCCAGTTACAATTAGTCTATTAGCATTTAATGGTCAGTTTCATATTAAAGGTTTATTCCCTAACATCAATAACTAGAGTATGCAATGTGCGATCTCTTCGCCGAATGCACCGGACAGCTGCTGATGAGAAGGGGTTTAATATGATGCTAGACATGACACCTTTCTTATAACCTGAACCTTTAAATAACACTGAAGTGTACATATAATCTTATTATATAAACTAAATACTATCTGCTCATAAATGACTGTGTAACGGAACCAATATAAATATGAATTACATAAATAACTAAATGTTGTAATGCGAGTGTGTACGTGCGTATTTTACCGTGCGATCGCAATATGCCACGTGTAGCGTGTGAGTGCAATCGACCAATTAAACAATTTCAACCAATATACTTTCGTTCATCCAATTATACGACTTCGACAGTTCCACCCTTTGATAGTATAATAAACTATCACCTTAAAGATGTTATATGCAGGATCTCAGTACCACGTTTCATTGCTATGTAATGCAAGTCCCCCTTGGTGTATGGAAACAAGTTATCATAAGAGAGAGTCTTAATCCTCAAAACGATTTCCTCTTTTACTATAGAGCGTACACTTCTGGAGCTTAGAGATAACCTTTTGTATGCCTTTCAAGGGTGCAATAAAACACTTAATACATTATTTGGAAAGGTACAAAGTACAATAGAACATGTATCAGCTATACAGAATACTCTACTACAGTTCTTCAAGTTTAACAGGTTCATCTGTCCAACGCATGTCTTTAAGCTCAGAATACATTTAAACACTTCATGTTCATCAATAGCATCATCCTATGTCTATTAATAATGTCATATACAACCTCCTTCAGCTTGCGCTAATATACACACTTCTAATAATGTCATCAGTTCTTTTCATCAACACTTGTGGGCGTGTTACGAGCCGCGGCGGTGCCCAGCTGCCGCGACTCTCCTACCTCTGTCCCGGCCGTCGCTATAGCGACCGGGACGTCACTTCCGGGGGCTTGCCTGCCGTTGCCGTGGCAATGGATAGACGCTCCTCTCTCCAGCGCCGCGTCCCGGCATTGCAGGGCAGCCGGGCGCGTGCGCAACAACGGGGCAAGCCTGCGGGCTAATTTGGCCAGTTGATGTAATTAGAGAGCTGGGCTCTCATTGGTCTGCTTCAGTATTTAGGGCAATGAGGTCTGCTGCCTCATTGCCGGTTATAGCTTCTGTCCCACAGTCTGCTGACCTGCTTGTTCCTGTTCCTGTCTATTGTATTCTGCTGACCTCTCGTGTATGACCCTTGGCTTTGGATTTGGACTTCGCTTGTGTATCCTGTGACCCTGACTTTTGGCCTGTCTACTGTTTCTCGTGTTTGCCTGTGACCCTTGACCCCGGCCTGTTAAACTGGACTTGCTACCTGCTGCCGGCCCTTGACCTCTGCGTGGACCTCACTCCGCCTGCCTGGGTTCTCCCCAGCCGGTACACACCTCACGACCCTCTGTCAGTCTGCAGCCCAGTCTGTCCCCACTATCAGGGGCTCCAGTGAACACCTGATTGGCAGAGTAGACTCCGGGTTGTGTTGTGCCGGCTGGAGAGGTTCCTAACATTATAACCGGCCCACTCACGGAGACGAGGTTGGAATGGATGCAAGTGGATCCACACCGTCTCCGGCACAAGCCCTAGCAGCCCATGTTGAGTCCTTGTATCAGATGATCCAGGGATTGGCTGAGCGTCTGTCTGTTCAAGAAGAAGTCGCAAAAACTTCACAACCTACTCCAAGTTCCACCTGTGAACCTAAGATGAACTTGCCGGATCGCTTCTCTGGAAATAGATCCCTGTTTCGGAATTTCAGGGAGAGCTGCAAGCTCTATTTCCGGTTGAGACCCCCGATTCTCCGGGTCAGAGCATCAAAGAGTCGGGATTATCATTTCCCTCCTACAAGGTGACCCCCAGTCCTGGGCCTTTTCTTTGCCACAGACCAGTCCTGCCATGCAGTCCGTAGACGCTTTCTTTGAGGCATTGGGTCTACTATATGATGACCCGGATCGAGTGGCCTCCGCGGAAGCTCATCTACGGGCCTTGAAACAAGGCCGGCGGTCGGCAGAAGAATACTGCGCTGAATTCCGTAGATGGTCACCTGATAGTGGAGGGAATAATCCCACCTTACGTAGTCAGTTCCGTCTCGGCCTATCGGAACAGATCAAAGACTCTTTGGTGCAATACCCATCTCCTACATCTCTGGAGGATCTGATGCACATCTCCATTAAAATTGACAGGAGGTTTAAAGAGCGGAAAACCGAAAAGGAGACATCATCGCCTCCATCCGCCTTAGTTCCTGTTTCCACGGATGGTGAGGAACCGATGCAATTAGGGGCATATCGTCTTTCCTCTGAGGAAAGAGTCAGGAGACAATCACAAGGCCTATGTCTCTATTGTGGCCCAAAAGGCAACTTCTCCCGTTCCTGCCCAAATAAGCCGGGAAAAGAGCATGCCTAGAGAACGAGGGGAGAGTTCACCTAGGTCTGCAGATTGTTTCCCCGAAAAATGCTGTGTTGATTCCTGCACAGCTCACCTTCAGTGCTCGTTCTGTAAAACTATCGGCCTTCATTGACAGTGGAGCTGCTGGCAACTTCCTCGACCTCGAGTTTGCCTGATCTGCTGGGATTCCGCGGATTAAACTCCAATCTGCCATTACGGTATGTGGCTTAGAGGGTAGTCCGTTGCCAGGCGGCAAGATTACTTGGGAGACCCCACCACTACAGTTGAACATTGGCGCTCTCCATTCGGAATCCATAGTCTTCCGTCTTATCGAATGTCCGTCGGTTCCTTTAATTCTGGGCCACCCCTGGCAATCCCGCCATAACCCCGTCATGGATTGGGTAAAAGGAGAAATTGTCCAGTGGAGCCCTCATTGTACACAGTCTTGCTTGACACTACCTCTGCGTGTGATTCACTCTATTCCGGAGCAGCTCCCTTCACAGTATCATGACTACCGGGATGTTTACTCCAAAAACGCTGCTGACACTCTACCACCGCACCGGGATTTCGACTGTGCCATTGAGCTCATTCCGGGCTCTAAATTACCCAAGGGAAGCTTGTACTCTCTCTCCGGTCCGGAGACCAAATCCATGCAAGAGTATATTGACGAAAACTTGGAGAAAGGCTTCATCAGGCCATCCAAGTCCCCAGTAGGAGCAGGGTGCTTCTTTGTATCCAAGAAGGACGGCGGACTCAGACCCTGTATCGATTATCGAGGGCTGAACCTTATTACGGTTAAGAACACCTATCCCCTTCCCCTCATCTTCGTACTTTTTGATCAACTAAGAGGGGCAACTATCTTTACAAAAATTGATCTTCGTGGTGCCTATAATCTCATACGTATTAGAGCAGGTGATGAGTGGAAGACGGCATTCAACACGCTCTCGGGCCACTACGAATATCTGGTCATGCCGTTTGGCCTTAGTAATGCTCCTGCTGTATTCCAGGATTTGATTAATGAGGTGTTACGTGAGTTCCTGGGACACTTTGTTGTCTCTGTCACCTGCCAATAATTAAAAGAATTGACCGTCCTGTGAAGAGAATGAAATGAAAGAAACACAGAACAGGAAAACTACAACTTCATGATGGACAACTGTCTAAGCCTTTGGCTCAGGTGCTATTAACTGCATTCGAGGCCTTCCAGAACAGATTCATGAGTGCCCTTGGACCCTTCTCTGAGTGTTGGCTCCTCTGCAGTGGGTGGAATGGGCACCAGTGTGTCTCTGCTACCCTTGAAGCCATGATGCTGGTAGCCTACACCTGGTACCTGTCTGTCAAATAACCTGAGCCTAAGAAATTACTGTTCCACAACTTACTTTCCTGATCCAACATCCTGACAGTTAGTGTGACTTTTCAGGAAACAGTGTTTTGGACGTTCTCGGTTTCTGTCTCACAATTTACCTTCTCTCAAGGTCTAAGCTAGTCTCTCAGTTACAATCTCATCTCAAGAGGGGTCAAGAACATCTCAAAAATTGACAGGTTAAGAGGCTGCCCATGAGTGATCTTTTGGTAGCGGGGAAGGACTAGTGGCCGAAGCTATCAGTCACTTCAATCAAGTTCCAACTCTTATTCTATTCAATTCGTTCTACCGAGTACCGTTACTTTATGTTCACACTGGTTTGTGGCTAATTGAAAATATGTGATTTGTTACCACTACTCATACATTATACATCTATTATTAATAACATGAATACCCCTATCACCTATTATAACTCTAGGACTATCACATTGAATAACAAAGGCTTTGAGTATGACACAGTAATACATTAGACACATTTCAATACACCTTTACCCAGACATATTTCATTGGTACACCAGTGTATACGTGAGGATCCTGCATGGTGGTAATTGGATGACGTGGATTTGTTTTATCTGGAGAAATTCTTCAGGTAATCCAAATCTTCATATATTAACCAATATGTGTATGCGTGAATGTGTGTGTGTGTTCACATTTTAAAACTAAAACAATACAGTGAAAAACAAAACAAAACATAGATTTGTTAGCTGTCACATAAAACCCTGCTGTCTATTTGACAGCTATGTTCGCCCTGGTGTGACAGCCATGTATGGTCGTGTGTGTAAGTGTGGACTTTACTACCAGCTACATCAGTTGGTAACTGTGTCACTGTATAAAGTTCTCTATGTAGTGTCCTACTCATGTGCTGGTATTGCTATAAAAAGATTTTTCAGTCAACTCAACATCGACCCCTAGACTAGAAAAATGCTGAAGACCAATGTATAACAATCGATTTTCCCTCTGCCAACGCACATGCCATTCTCAGTACCTGACATTCAGCTACTTGACTAAGTGAGAAAGACAAAGGGGTCTATTTCTATAACACTTTCTTCAAATATAACAGTACCCAGTACATGTCTGTCTAACAGTGAAAAAATATAAAACACGAAAATTCTACATTTTCTAGGGTTTCACATTATGTCATATCTTGTGGCACAAATCCTACTCCAATGTTCTACACAGAGATGCATATCTGTATGCCTAACCTCCAGCAATCTCCTCCTATCCACCCTTTGTGCATACATATAAAGGCACATTTTTGTACAGGAGGCACAAAACACAAAAAAACAAAACGGATATGCAATCTATAAAAACATGACTCGTATTTCCTCACAAAAAAAACTTTCTGCTTACAATTAGCAGCTTCTATACACATAACACCAAACCCCTGACTGTTTCTGTAACTCATGTCAATCTAATGTGTGTATCCCTGAACTTGTGTTATGTAAAAAATATGACTTAGCCCCATTGATGAGACTGTGTCTGTTATATATATATATATATATAGATAGATAGAGAGAGAGGCATAGATGTAAAGAATGAGAAATACAAAAGCAATGAATAATAGGAATACAAAGATTTGAATACAAGGGTTTGAAAACAAACATACATGCAGGAAGGGAGATTTTTCAGCAAAAATGACAGCTGGATTGGACTCTATGGGGAAATGGCTGAATTCATTCCACTAATCCCCTTAGCTATTTGCTAAACTATGACCCCTCCCCATACTTGACTAGGGGGTCTTAAATCAACTGTGCAATCCAGTGTCCTCCATCATTTGTTCATTAAGAACTCAATATCACATTTTCTACATACCTTTTCAACGAACTTTCCTAACTTATGATAGAGAAATTAAAAATTTACTCTTATTGACTCATATTTCTCTAAAATACATAAAACGATATTTTGGAGCAAAGTATGTATATACTTCATTTTTGGATAATGATTCTCAGCCAAACAAATTATCATGAGTCACTGCAGCCTAAAACAAAGAGTGTTCCAATGGTCTATTGTTAATTTGTCTTTCAAGAGTAAATTTTTTTTATTTTTTTTCTCTATCCCATCCCCTTAAGAACTAAGTCTATATTTCTTCTGTGTAGCCTTATCTGTGAGAGGAAAACAAGATAGTTATCTTAAAACAGCAGACAAAACAAACATTTCCATTCTTTTCCATCGGCCAGCGATCAGAAAAGCAAGCATGTGACAACATAAAACAAACAAGCAAAATCAACAAAGATTACTTTTTAAATCAGTTACCTGCACACTAATACTTACCATAGTTTAACATTTACCACGCCTGGTTGTAGGACTATAGATGTGACCTGACTCCTAGCATTGACTATTGCTTTCCTGCGCAGAATTTGCTGCTATAACATGCGCGGGCAGGTGTGAGTCTTCTAATCTATGTGAATTCCTCCTTGGAGGATATCTACGTGACCCACCCCTATGTGTATTGTGTCTTTCCTTTTTACAATCTCTCCTAATATGTCCTTCTTCTCGGCAATTGTAACATCTCAATATTCTAGGTTTCCTGTTGTGTGGATCATATGCTGGTGGTCGTGTGTAGAGTCCCTCTAGTGTTGGGATACTTACCATCATTACCCTATCACTCTGTGCTTTTTCCTCTTTACATATATTTTTATCATGTCCTATAGCTGACTCCCTGAGAACACTTACAGTACTTCCTCTCCAGTATGGTAATGAAGTTTGCATCCTTCTTTTCAAGTTTTCCCTGAGGCCATCCATTAGAACTTTAACAGCAACCTCTCTGTAGTGTACATTTTCCTTTATGTCTGATACCCCAGTATATTTGGCCATCGCTATTAGAGCCCTGCACAAATAGTCTGCTGCATTTTCACTGTCCTTTTGTTTGATAGTAAAAATTTTACTCCAGTCCACTATCACTGGAAAATATATAGCCAACTGTGTGATTATATGTCTAATATTGTCCTGATTATCATCCTCAGTTAAGGATTCATCTTCCTCCAACATACAATCCTTAATGAACTTTTGTATATCAGTATTGAGAGGAAGACAGGTCTTCAATAATACTCGCCAATCGTTATTAGTTGGCTCGTACATATTACCATAATATCTAATAAACTTCTGACATTTGGCCAAATCTTTTCTAGGATCAGGGAAATCAGACAAAATTGAAAACATTTTGGATCTAGTCCATGGATCATGCTTTGCTACATGTTTTAAAGGAACTTCGCCATCTCTGTCCATCTCCCCATTGGGAACTGCTGATGTGTGGACAGGATGTAAGCCTACCAAATCACTATATTCTGAACTAATTGTTGGAATTGCTGTTGCAGTACAATGGATGTTCCCCCCTGTGTTAACCTTTACATTATTCTCACCACTTTCAGCCGCTGCCCCTGCTGGTGGGATCGTTCCTTTTCTTTGTCCTGAAACATTACTTTTAACATTACTTTAAACAACAAACAAGTTACTAGTTACAGTTTTTACATTTTTGGTATTGGCTGTACTTATCGCCCCGATCACATTTGTCGGAGGAGCGCTAGCGCTCAGTTCTCCACGCTTTGCAACGCACGCTTCCGGAACGCTTACTTCAGCTGAGCACGCGCTTCCTTGCCACGTGTACCCTTCTTGTTGCCACAATTTAAAACAGTCATCATGTTCAATTCTCGTTTCTATTGATTTAATCAAACGTACTTTATCTCTAACATTATTTAACACCTCTGACTCGAAACTACCTATGTTTGGGAAAGGTTTCACACACTTGCGGGTCATCTTGACCCATTTGTCGCAATTCGCTGTTGCCTATGCACCATACTTTTTAAACATACGGAACCTCGCCAAACCAAATGGTCCTTCCTTAGGCAGCACAACATCAACCCCCTCTAGCGTTTGCTTCGCACCCATTGTGAAAACAACCTATTTCTCAATGCTACGCAAACAAGGCCTTTTTATCTGTTCTACTTTCAAACAAAACCAACTAGAGATTTTACCGGCTTCTTTAACTGTTCTCCTTTCAAAGAGAGCCTATTTGTGGACGGTTTCACAGGCTACGCCCACACACCTCCTAACACAGAAATATCACTATGAACAACAGAAATATCAGCTCCTCGATATCCTGGCTCTCCACAAAATCTGTCGAGTATATTACTGAACTGGTAGCATCAGAGTTTGCCCACCTTACCAGCATAATTCCTTCAGCCGTTCAACCCAAATCACAAGCACAGTTGCACAATAAACCATGCGGTCCTATCGCACCGCTTAGCGATACTAATTATCGCTAAACATTGCGATTATTATTGGGAAGAAAGTTTCAAAAGCCTCTTTTAACAGAGCTTTTGCTGCCAGTATACCTGCCGTGTATACTTAACCTCGGTTGTCCAACCCGCCTCGTCAAACGGCAACCGATATCCCTGTCTTTTTAACAGTAGCAACTTTCACTTCAAAATCAACAAACACATACACCTTAGTTTTCTGCGCAGAAAATAACTTTCCCAAACAATGGTATTATCTTTTCAGAGATTTTACCAAGTGATAACACTATGCATATATAATAGACAATGAACATGACTGTCTACACACGTGGAAGCAATACCGGAAGTTCACATACTCAATGCAGGAAGTACACATACCTTATGCAATGCAATACCCTTTAAAACGCAAAACGACAATAAAAAGAAACATTTTTCTTTCTTGTCCCTAGATTCAAATTAGCGTTCCTTCAGACTATGCAACAACGGACATTCAGTTTTGCAACACAGAGTGAACCACAGGTCTTGAACACATTGCGTTCTTTCCCGTATGAGACGCGTCCGTCAATCCACCCTTTGTTGAGAAACCGAAAACCGTAAGCGTTGCATACCTGCCGATAACGTAACCTCCAAACTCAGAGCCCCCAAATTATTAAAGTATTTCTATCGTTTTCAAATAAGCATTGTATAGGCGATTGTATTGTGTTTCCAACGCACAAAGTGATTTATTTTAGCAGATGTAAAAAGTTAACAGTTCAATACAATATTATAATATAATACATTACAGTACAGTACAGCCAATACCAAAAGATACATACATACCGCTGCGCTAACCACGGGCACCAGTAGCAGTAATTCACCCTTGAATACTGTGATCAGAGTAGACTGAGGCTAGTGGGGTTGCAGCTAGGATTATATATACAGTTAGTGTTACAGAGTGAACAATAGAGATGATGTGGCTTGCTTCTATAGGTCCACACATCAGATGGGTCCAGGGTAAACAGGTCATAGACTGGTTCAATCTAAGGAATCCAAAGGTGGGGGTCATCTCTCCAGGGGATGAGCTCTGTTCTTCCCGCCTGACTCTCCAGTTACAATTAGTCTATTAGCATTTAATGGTCAGTTTCATATTAAAGGTTTATTCCCTAACATCAATAACTAGAGTATGCAATGTGCGATCTCTTCGCCGAATGCACCGGACAGCTGCTGGTGAGAAGGGGTTTAATATGATGCTAGACATGACACCTTTCTTATAACCTTAACCTTTAAATAACACTGAAGTGTACATATAATCTTATTATATAAACTAAATACTATCTGCTCATAAATGACTGTGTAACGGAACCAATATGAATATGAATTACATAAATAACTAAATGTTGTAATGCGAGTGTGTACGTGCGTATTTTACCGTGCGATCGCAATATGCCACGTGTAGCGTGGCATACTGAGTGCAATCGACCAATAAAACAATATCAACCAATATACTTTCGTTCATCCAATTATACGACTTCGACACTGGGGAATATGGGAGACCCCAAAAGCACTTGTAGTGCTAAATATTGTTTTAGATACTGCTGCCAAATATGAATTTTGACAGCCAGAAAAATTACTGCAAAACAATGAGGAATAAGGGACACCCCAAAAGCACTTGGAGTGCCAGAAATTGAAAAAAACCCCTCCTCTATCCTCCTCTTACTGCTGTAGCAATTTGTATTAATATTAGAATTGAATAGAATAGAAGCAATAATGTGTCCAATTATTGCTCTGTCCCTGCGCTGATATAGCCTGTGACCTAACCCTGCTCTCTCCCTCTGTCAAATGGCGATGGATTGCTGTGGAGGCTGGTATTTATGCTTTTCAAATCTCGCGAGAACCGAGCTCAGAAATACGAATACGTCACAATGACGTTTTGCCTTGATTTCGATTCCTAATGGGCAGGAGAGTACCGAGCCTGCTCGGCTCGGTACTCGGATAGGCGAAATTCGGATGGATTCGGATCTCGGGGAACCGAGCCCGCCCATCTCTACTTTATACGGACAAAGCACTCTCTCTGTAGAAGGAGACCTCACTTGTCTTAAGATGTGTGGCACTACAACACCCAGCATATGTCTCAAACTTTTGCTTTGCAGGGCAAAAAGTTTTGGGGTTTTTTCTTCTCTCTCTCTTCAAACTGCTGCTCAGTAGTTTTGCAGACACATTTGCATGCTTCTGTTGTTTCAAGACAGAAACATCCCCTTTACACTGACAAAAAATTCTCAAACTCATCTTCTTTAAAGTCTCTTGCTGTTTGCTTATGCACAGAACCCGGCCACACCCAACCTGTGTTTTGCAGAAATACACATTTCCTAGACTTTAGCAACATAAACTTGGGTTTTCTTCTTAGTCTTCATGAAAACACCTGTTTTAGAGCAATTAGCAGACTCAGTCCATGAAAACACTAGATTTCTTTGCCTTTAATCTGTCTCTCACTGGTCTTTGCATACACTTCTGTTTTTCCAACACAAATAGCCAGTTTTCACTGACAACATTAAACTCTTCTCAAATGTTCATACATGCAGGAAATCTGTTTAAACAGTATTTCACAGTAGGATTTATTGCTCACATCCAGGTGGTCTCTGTTTCCCACTGTTGCTGTGCATAAACCTCCAATTTTTAGCTGCTTTTATCCACATGACAAGACATGCACGTATTGCTACACGGTGTCTGTCCCTTTTAAACTTTCCAAGCACACACACAGAGCTGGTTTCTGCAAGTATCTCCAAAACTGCTGCTATTCTTGACATGTGCAGATCTTTGCAAGCCAATTCTCCACCATATGTGACACCAATCAGGGGAATAGGTACCATCTCCTGGGGAAGATGGCGACGACCATCAGCAGTAAACCACACAAGTCCAGAGGTTTTAGGTTAAAAGCCACAGCTAGTTTATTCACCAGCTTGCAAACAAAACAGGACATAAACAAAATCCTAGCCGTCTGGCTACTAGCTAATACATTTTAGCAACACCCTCTCTCAGGTGTTGGACCTTGTGTCCAAACACACACTCAACATATTGTTGCTCACCACAGCAGATTCTCTCAGGAGCCATCTGGCCTCCTCCCAAGGTCGAGAGACTGTTTGCATATTCTAGCTGCATTTTAACAGGCACCTCACAGTTGCAACTCCTGATCATTCTGTTTGGAGACTGGCAGATCAGAAGACTTGGACTGGGCCTTATGTGTGGAGTCCACCCTTCTCTTTCTCCATACATAACACCAGGGACCCTTACCATGTTTTGTTAGCGCAGGGAAATACCCATACATCTACACATTCTCCCTGGCGTTTTAACGTACACAATGCTGGAAGCCTGGGACAAATACCTCTGCCATTTAGCCTCTTTCCAGTGATATATATATATATATATATATATATATATATATATATATATATATAAATATATATCACTATATATATATACTATACACTATATATATGTATATATATATGTATATATGTATATATATATATATATATATATGTGTGTATATATGTATATATATATGTATATATATATATATATATATATATATATATATATATATATAAAAAAGAATGGAGGAGGAGGCGCACAATAGTGTAGTATGATAATATAAAATGGAATCACACGAGAATCCACAGTAGAACCATGTCACCAGTGAAGAGAAAACCAGAGAATAAAATGCATCACCCGAATACAATAGTGAGGATTTATGCGTACCAGATATATAAACTTTACAGCTTATCTCAATTGTAGTCACAGTGACTGAATGGCAGGTCCCTCATATAGTATAAAGAGGAACACCTAAATATATGTATATATATATATATATATATATATATATATATGTATATATGTATGTATATATATGTATGTATATATATATGTGATATATATATATATATATATATATATATATATATATATATAAAAATATACAAGCTGACATTGGTTGCCACGCCAACAACAATCAGACAGTTCTTCATACTCCTCCCAAGCACTAATTAGACAATAAAGAAAATAACTAATTACACCCATGTGATGCACCTGTGTGTTTGTCTGCTGTATGAAAGCATGAGTGGGAATTTAACCCTGTCTGCCACCTCTGCCTGCAGACTCTTTGGGATTTCTCCTGTCCCTAGGAGAGGTGTTGGAAATAAGCCTCTTTGTCACAAGATTTCTGGTACAATATCCTCTGGACAGATGAATCCAAAGTGGAGTTTTTTGGCCTCAATGCCATATTTGGAGAAAAACAAATGCAACATATCACCACAAAAACCTCATGCTGACCAGCAAGTCCATTGGTGGCGTAGTGATGGTTTAGGGTTGTTTTACAGCCATAGGATCTGAACACTGCTCAATCATAGAGTCCACCAGGAGTTCTTCTTTACACCAAAGTATTCTAGAGGAAAATATGATGCCATCTATTTGAAAAAATAAAGTAAAATATGTTATGTGTTTTTAGATGAGATTAAATGTATGACATTCTAGGATTTGGTGACTACTAGATAATTATGTCCTGATATGTAAGGCACAAATTGGAAAGAGGCTGTACTTTTCTACATGACTCTACATAGGATACCATTGGGACTTCAAAAATAGTATACATGTATTTGAGTAGAGCCATTATTTATTTACATATTGTGAAAAAACAGGTATGGTCTATGGAACCAGAGTTACAACTCCTTATTCTAATCCATACCCGCACCAGTAATGGAAATGTAACATCTCCTTGGAAAAGCACTTCAAGGGTTAAATTCCATCTCCACAGGGAACACTCAGGAGTTGAATGAATTAAGATACCATTGTTCCTTCTGTTTGTTCCCTACTGTCCACTAGTGAGCTCTACAGGCAGCCTCGGGAGGAAGGGAAGGCGGCTGGATAGGTAAGAAGCCCACCAATCGAGACCTTTTGCAACTCCCCTGGGCAGGCAGTTACCAAGGTGGGATTATAAGTGATAAAAGAGGCTATCTAGAGAGCTGGGAAAGAGAGTGACTGACTTTGGCCAAGAGGTGATGCTCTGCCAGAGATTCTCTGTGGAACATATTCCACTGGATTTATTTGAACTGATTTCCTCCCTTGTTGAACCTGCTATTGTTAAGGGGGCTGTGCAGTATTTAATCCTGTTCTGCAGAATAAATCATCCTTCTATTTTTCTTCTAATACCGTGTATGAGTGATTTGGAAACCACGTATCCTCACACATATACTTAACGATAATCTGTGTACCCAATAAACCTGATTTAATCTTTTTAATTATTTTATACTTTTTATTTGTGTGTATTCACTGGGTTGTATTCAATATTTTGTATAACTTGATAGTTTTGTTAAATGGTTAGCTTTCAACTACAGTTATCTTTTCAATCTTTTTTTTGTTGTGCATCACTAAACATTTTTCAGTTTTAATAGAGCCACTCCTGTAGGTTCTTTATATATGTATAAATTAATTTAGGGGAAAATTAATCTTTATGCTGTCAAGAACTATTATTATATTCATTTATGGGCCAACATTTTAATTTGAACAGCCAACAGAGAGCTTGCAATGCAGAGATTTTACATATTAATGTTAAGCAGCAGAGGGTAGTTCAAGCTGTAGAGAGCAATGCATTATCTAAGATTAGGATTCAAACACAATATACAGTAATCTACAACACAATAGTTTAACATTGGGATTTTCTACAGGAGGTTTTTAATGCACACAGAATCAAACAACCAGGAGCTCCCAATGCGGTGAAAGAAATGCAGTTATTATTATTATTATTATTATTATTATTATTATTATCTGGGTGATTCCCACCCCTCATTTTGGATCACAGACCAGATGCTAATTAATGTTTGTTTCTTTAACTCAGCAGCTCTTTACATGAACACTAATATACATCAGGCACACTGCAATGATAGGAATACATTTATATCTATGGAACCCACTCGGTAACAATTTAAGAACAGTGTAATTATAAGATAAAGCACACATTTTAACATAAGCTATTTAGTAGTAACTGGCAAGAAGGGATGCCAAGCAGGCTTAAATGTATTTTCAACTGTGCCTGGCACCTTGCTCTCACCACAACCATATGCAACATGATATAATAGATCCACAGAACTCGCATTGTTCACAGGATCAATCTAAAATTTTTACAAGTTCTGGCTACTTTGTCGATTGCTTAACTATTTGCTTGCGTTTTTCTTTCACATGAAAATAATAATATAAAATAATATAAAAATAATAGCTTTTCTTCTTGACACAATGCCAGAACTATAAATTCCATCAGATTAATTTTTTGGCCATAACTTGGTGTGCAAAACATTACAAATAATGAGATGAATGTTTAATACTGATTACCGAATCAGTTCAAGACTTCCTGGTCCAATGTCATCTTCCTAAGCTACAAGAGGGTGCTCTAGATCACAGAGAAAGAGGTTACAGATGTTTTAAAAAAAACTGAAGAAATGAAGCCTCTGGCCCAGAAGGTTTCACAGCATTTAAACATTTACTGCAGTTCTCTCCCAGCACCTAACCTCCCTATTCAACAGCGTCTTAAAGGGCAATCCTTTTTCAAAATAAGCTCTAGAGGCCCAAATAATTGTACTCCCAAAAGAGGGCAAAGACCTGTCCGACTGTGGTAACTACTACCCAATTTCTCTGTTGAACACAGATGCCAAACTCTACGTGAAAATCTTAGCAGAATGCCTGAACACAGTTTTACCCGTTAGTCTATCACGTCCAGGTAGGCTTTGCACCTGGTAGACAAGCCTGCTATAACACCAGGAGGGAGGATTGCCTCATTCATACTATAAACATTTGGAAATCCCCTATGCCTGTACTTTCTCTCATGACAGAGAAAGCATTTGATAGAATCAGTGGGCCTTTTATGCTTGATACACTGTGTCAATTTGAGTTTGGGAGTCATGTTTTGCAGAGGATACGGGCTCTTTATTCTGCTACCTCGGCCAGGGTCTTGGTGAATGGTGTGCTCTCTGACTCCTTTAATACAACCAATGGCACCAGATAGTGGTGTCCTCTTTCACCCCTGATTTTTACACTTGTCATAGAGCCCCTGGCCACGTGAATTTAGTTATCCCCAGGCATTAAGGGTATCTCAATGGGCTCAGAGGAATACAAAATTTATTTTTTTGCCAAAGATGTATTGCTCTCCTTAGCGTACCCACATGCATCACTCCTGAACCTATACAAGGGCTAATCCTTCTTGTGGTCATTTATTGAGATGCAATATCAGCTTTTTCAAAACTTAGGCTCTCCACCTCCATTTCTCTCCGGCCATCCTTGATCTCCTTAAAACCAATTAAAATTTTTCATGTGTCACGAGCCGCGGTGGTACTCACAGCCGCCGCGGCTCGCATCCTGTCTGTCCCAGCGTCCCGGCCGTCGCTATGACGACCGGGACGTCACTTCTTTCCAGCTCCCGACTGTTGCCAAGGCAACGGCCGGACAGCGTTGCGGCAGCCAGGCGCGCCTGCGCATTAGGGGCTAATAGTTAGATTCAGCCTGTGGCTGAATTAGCAGACTTTAACCTGCAGGTGTGAGGTTCAGGGCTAAGCTCTGATTGGCCTTTTAGTATCTGGTAATTAGTCTGCAACTGTGGCTCTGTTTGTGATTGGCTCTTGGCTGCATTTAAGGCAATGAGGGCTGATGGCTCATTGCCGGTTATAGCGTTCTGTCCTCAGTTCTGCTACCTGCTTGTTCTCCCTGTTTGGTTATTATTACCTTTGATTGACTACCTGTGTATGACCTTTGCTTGTTCTTGGACCATTGAACCTTCGCTTCTGACCCTGACCATATGCCTGAATTCCGGATTTTGCTCCTTTTGCCTGTGCACCTGACCTTTCGCCTGTCCCTGGATTTCGTACCTGTGCTAGTGACCTTTGACCTTGGATCTCCTCCTCACTACGGCCTGCCAATCACTCCACTCCTGGGTTCTCCTTTAAGTCAGTATATGTTACTCGACCCTCGGTCGGCCCGCAGCCAAGTCTGTCCCCACCACTAGGGGCTCCAGCGAACACCGGGCCTTCAGAGTAGTCCCCGAGTTTCACTGTACTGGCTTGGGAGTTCCTAACATCATGGAAACGTAATACAATTAAATATTTTTGAGTCGTCATCACAGGCACCCTTATATGCTTTATAAGATACCTTTCCTCATGTTATTCATACAATCAAATTGGACCGATCAATGTTTATCTCTTGGTTTAGAAGAATTGTGACTCTCAAAAATAACATGTTGCCTAGAACTTCTCTATCTCCTTCAGACTCTGCCCACCCAGTTCCCAGATGTTTTCTGTCCCAACTTCATAAATGGTTCACACAACTTATGTGGAGAAATAAGCCACCAATAATCAGCTTCTCAAACCTGAGACGAGCCACCACCAGGCTTCACGGATATATGTCTTTATTACTTTGCCTCTCACTTATGCCAAACTGTCGCCTGGTTTGCTATCAACCAAGCTGCTAGGTGGGTTGCACTGGAAGCTGGCTCTTACAAGGTTGCTTCACAATAAATTGTCAAACTTTAGACTAAACCCTTGGCAATATCCAGGTCAGGCAAACAGATTTGATCATTCGAGCTTAATGACTAAAATGAAGAGCATGTTTTATGATTTATGAAAACTTTGAACTAAAACACAGTATTGTTCGCTGTTTGGATGAAAAAAAAACAACTTTTAAAATCCTATAAACTATAAACTATAGCTATTTAAGTTCAAACAGGCATCATTTTATACTTTATTTTGATGTATTTAAGAACTTTGAAAACTTTGAACTGTGAACACTATTTTTGAACCATGCATGTGAGTTTGAGGTTCCCATCACAGGACAGGGCCCCAAATCAGATAAAATTGGCTGATTGTAGCTTGCTGCTCTTGAACTGGGCAAATTTGATGAATATTAAACCAGATTTAATTATTCAAGCATCTCACTGTCAACTAGGAAATCCACTTGCTATTGATAATCATTTCCATTGATATTGATCATCACTTCAGCTTTTTGGATTTTCTGAAGGCCATTTCAAGAATGCAAGGCAGCTTGTGCCAATGCAAATTACGCTTTGTTAAATTGTCACGGCTGCTAGGGGAGACAAAGTCACACAAACCACAATCCCACTCCCCACACCCCTGGTACTCTCCCAATACCAAGGCATAGCTAGGAGGTGCACTGTGTTTTCTCCAACTGCAATCTGGAACTCTTATCTTGCGTTGGTTCCCCCTTCTGGTTACTGCCACAACCACCTCACTTCTGACCTCCCATATCCACCGGCACAGCCGCTCCACAGGCCTCCGCCCGTACCCTATACCCCGGCTTTTGAGCCCGCCTAGTGGGGCTCAGGAATTTGGGTGCCCTTCCGGACCAGAAGAGGAGTCTGGTATACTACCTCTTGACAACCTAGCAGTAACTAAGATCAGGGAGCAGCTGTCCCTCTAGTCACAGGGCTTAGTCCCTGCCACTGCTCGCCACCATCGCCGTCTTTTTCCTCTTATTTCTTCTGTGCTTGATTGAGGTGGCTACCTCTTCTTCGTCTTCTTTCTTCTTCCGACGGAGCTTCTTTCCTGACATCTTTCCTCTTCTTCTGCTCATAGCGAACTGACATGGCACCAGCCACGGCGCCTTAAATAGACGCCAATGCACTGATGCCATGTGACATCACCGCGCCATTGCGTGACAGCGCTGCGAGCCCTGATTGGCTAGCAGCGTCCCAGCAAGTACAATTGGTGCAGCTAGAGAAAACCAACGCACACCAAGGGAAGCCCTGGATGGAGCCCATCCAGGTAAGTCATCAACAAAATCATGCATGTATTATTACAGGAAGCACATTGATTGGAGAAATTAGGTAGATCGGTGTGTTCCTTGCTGAATGTGGGCATGGCACATTTCTGCACCTAGTATTACGCACATATACAAGAAATTGATTTACTTTTCTGGGATGAGGCATATAAATCATAGTTGCCTACTCTCCTGGAATGTCCGCGAGATTCCCAAATTTCTGGGAGTCCTCCCGGGACTCCAAGGAGAGCAGGGCAACCTCCCGGTTCCTGGCCACTTCATTAGTTAAGCGGCAGGGGTGGGGCTTAGGATGCAATTCATGTGTCAGCATGGTCCCGCCCCCTGCTGTAATAGGCTAGAAAGGCTACAACTTGCCAAAGTTGGCAAGTATGATTTAAATGGGTTTCAATGGGAGAGATGGCATATTTATGATTGGTACATGTGTGTGTGTGTATGGCGGGGGGCACAAAGTTTTCTTGACATCCTCAGAGGTGCAGAGATTTATACTAGGCCTACAATTTCAGTTGGACACACTTCATAGTGTAAAGTGCAATTTTAGGACCAGTTGTACCAGGGTTGTAACTATAGCTGCTAAGGGGTCCACATCTGAGGGGGGTCTACCTTTCCTGTTAAAGCTTCATGTATGTCTGTGTTTAAACATTGGCCATTATATGGGAGTCCTTACCAAATTTTTGCTATGGGGCCTGTTTAATTATGCCCCTGCTTTGTAATAATGTTTAAGAATACTCAAATGTACAATAGTAATATGTGAAAGGCAGTGCTCACACACTCATGAATAATTTAAAATATATATGTTGGGACTACCTTTTTTTTAAAAAAATAAAAATCAAAACGTTTAAATTGAAGAAGGGAATGTAACAGTAGGATTTGAAGGAACATTTGCCCTCCTTTCACCATGCAAATTGCTAGCCAGACCTGCAGTCCTATAAAAACAAAATATTGAGGGGACAGACCCAAGAAATTAAATCTGGTGTGCATCTATGTTTGAGCAAGGCAGATAAATAGTTGTTCACAATATGAAAAACACTGCAGCACAATTTTTGGTTTATGAATGATGCTTTCTTTTATTTGTATAAATGTGCTATGCTATATCGCCACTAGATGTCTCAGTTGTAGTGCTAAATGACCAGTGCACACCGATGTAACAGAAGGAAACTGTGAAATTATGTCATGACGTGATGAGTGTGATAGCTCAGGAAGCTTGGTTTTTACTTTGCAGAGAGATTACACATCACATAGCTGTATACATAGACGTGTTTAATTTATTTAGACATAAACCACTAAACCACCTCACAACATTATGTGACAAATGTTACATAATCCTGACAAATATACTGTTACTATACATTTAATACTTATTTTCAGTAACACGTAACCCAAAAAGGTACTTTTCAGATAAGTAAAGCAGGAATGCCAACAGCCTTTTAATTAAATTAATCTGTTCTAGAATGAAAACTCAGGTATAATATTTTAAGTTCTAGACAGTTGTGAAAGTTTTATTTACAAATTCACCTGCAGGTCTAGAGCAAAGATTTTGACCGATAGGCGATGTCTCAATAAAAATTTGTTAGGGGCACTATCCAGCAACACCTGGCACAGAGTGGGACTAGAGATTAAGATTACACTCGGACCCATGCCTTGTTTTAATGGAATTCTTCTAGGCTCCATTGAGAGTTGTGTGGCGTCTGAACAATCTTAACCAACCAAAAGCATTGTGGAGTCTTCCCAGCCACACATTGTGATATTTTGGTTCTACTGCAGGACCAGATATAAAGGTCCATGTAAAATAAATAATTAAAAGTCATGTATAACTAAATGTAGTATAAACAGTATTGTTTCAGGCTTTTTATATCACTTTTTTATACAAGTGAAGACTGTGTCGGAACTAAAACATTTATTCTGATGTTGTAAGAACTCATTATTGCTCAATATATTGGTCGATTGGGCTGTATTATTTTTAATTGTGTTTTAAAATAAATAAGATTAAGTTTATATTTGGAGCCACTTTCTTCAGTGGAGAATTCTGCCTTCTGTATAAGCATTGTTTTTTTTTTATTTGATTAAGATTATTCCATTATCAAATTTTCTTTTATTGAAATAGTTATTGACTGCTAAATTTGGGATACTTTAGCATTGAGTCAGGTGTGTGCTCTATGTGACGTGGTATATGACTTTATGTGAAACCTCCTTTAGTTGAATTTAACCATATGATGATTAGTATCACTTGTGTTGTAAAGGGTAACTCCAAATGTTCTTCCTCGTTGTCTTCCTATCTTCTTGCCATAATGCAACAGTGACAGAGGCAGCTATGTGCTCATAACCTGTTTTGCCAGCTTCTGATGAAGAGAAACACAAGGTACAGGTGCGGCTGACAAGTGTCAGCTCGAAAAACTTGTTTCTCTAACCAGTCTCCACTTGGGTCTGGCTACATTCTCAAAACACTTTGAGTATCTATTAAAGAGGAAAACTAATGGACAGAGAGCCAAGACTTTGTAAAGTGTTAAATAAATAGTCATCTAATTTTTTCTCAAAAGAACTTTAATATTTGTTTTTCCACTTTGTGGTCAACGTTGCATGGAATTTTCATTTTGTTTTTGTTTTTTTCATCCTTTAGGAAAAACATCAGCGCTGGATCAAATGTATGTAACACATAAACTGAGCATCTGTTCTGCGTGCCAGCTGCTTTTCTCAAAATGGGAATTGTAAACTCCATCAGTGTTACATTTGAAGATAGAAGATCTGTAATATTGGTTGTGGAAACCTAATTTGTAATATCTTGGATTTCATCTGATATAAGCCATAGAAGAGAGATTCATCACAGCTCAACAAACAAGCAAAAGGCGAATCTACAGTTTGACACAGTGTTTTGAAGTATTGTAACCTACCCTCATGGGTACAGAAATGGCCAGGAGATGAGTTTGATTATCAGAGTTGAAAGAGGCGTTTTGGGGTTGGCAAGTGTCTACAACTGGTATTATCTCTGATATGCCGTGGTGGTGTTGTTGGTGCTTCTGCCCTCCCTGTCTGTCTGAGGATGACAAAGTGGCACTGGCCATTAACAGAGAGATTAACAGAATGCTTAAATTCCACAAGAGATCGGATCAGAGGGAGCTGAAACTTCTGCTTCTGGGTAAGTGTTACTGATAATGCTCATTATTATTTTTCATGGCACCAACATATTTAACAGTAAGTATTAGGATGATAATGGCAGAAGGTTAGTTTGTGAGCTGCTCATAGATATTGATAAAGTAGAAAATAAGGAGAATATTTTGCAGAGGAAGAGCAGCATTAAGACAAAAAAGCATAGTCTTAAAAGTGTACAAAAGTTCCTTTACACTGTTGACACTAACTGTTAAGTGGATTGCTGATATTGGAATCACTTCTAGCTGAAATGTAAGGATAACATGTATTCAATACTGATTATCTCTAGAGACCTATAAACCACATCGGATAGTCTTATACTGAACAATAGTTACTAAAATACCTTCCAGAGACATTCTAAGCACATGACACTGACACTGTCTCAGTGGGTGGACCTTGGAGTACTATAATCCTCATCATGTCATGTTCCCTGAATACCATTTGCGAATATAATTTTTTTTTGCATTTTGCTTCTTTTCAATATATATCAACTGATAAAATCCGGCAAATAAGAATACATTATATAAATTGATGATGATGGTGATATAAATTGCTTCTAATAGGCAAAGGAGGAATTTTATTGTGCAGTTGGTCAAAACATAATAACAAGATCAGGTTCAGGGCCAACATTTTATCAGATACCAGGTTCTAATGTTAAGCTCAAGTGTCTTCACTGTCTCTACTCTCTAAGCAGGTTAAATTGTTTAATAGTTTCAGGATTGGTGCAGTAACGGTCCAATTATGCCCACAAATGTACTCGATGTCTCTGCATGACACTCACTAGTAGGGGCAGGCTGGACTGGGGTGCAGGGGGGCCACTATGGCCCAGTCCCATAGTGGGCTACATTTGGCTGGATCACTGGTCTCTTTTTTTCCTTTAAAATATTCCTAATAGGCTGCTGTGTCAAGTCTTGCCCCCCGGGCTAAAATTTGCCAGCCCTCCCCTGCTCAATAGTCTTACGCTCAGAATTTGACTAATGCCACTCTTGGCCACAGCTTTGTCATTGTGTCCACTATCCAAGTTTGGGTCAGCATAATTCCAGTTGATCACTAGGCAAGGTCAAGGCTATATTCATGGAATTGAACTTGGACTTGACTCAATCAACATGTCATACCTGAATAGACTCCCCAGAACCAGCACCATACCACACACAGGATTGGAGAGAGCTTTCTGAAATCCTTGGATCCCAGCACTTCCTCCTAATCCAACGCTGGGGTTCCCAACTCATGTAAACCATGGGGTGCAGTCAGCTCAACAGTGCTTAATCAAAGGGCATTACGTTCATGGGAGATCTTCTTGATCTCTCTTAACATATATTTAGGATATTCTTATTTCTTTGTTTTTTATTTTTTCATATTTCTGACATTTCTTCAAAATCATACATTTATTGCTCCATACATGACCTTTTGCAACTTTTATTAAGTAGCTTCCACTTTCTGTCATTCTTTTGTGTTTTGCAAAATAAGCCTTTATACATTCTAGATTAAGAGGTTTATATATTCAAATAGCAGTTTTATGTCATAGCAAAGTGCAATAAGAACAAAACAACTCTGTCTATGTGTAATAAAGGAGGCATTGGGGATGAATGTCCCTCTGTAAATGGCATGTATAAACCGATATATGAAAGTTGTCTGTAGATGGAAAACTCTTTTAAACGTTTCCTTGCACTTCTTTTGTCTAAATGTGAACATAGAAACCCAGAAACATGGAAGCGGCATTGAGGTATAGGGTGCTGTGAAAAATTCATATGGGGAAAGTAATTCATATAGAACAAGATCTGTGTATGGAGAGCAGAGGGCACCTGACAACAGATAGCCTCTTCTAACTGGTCCATAGAGCCATTGGCCACCCATTAGATTGGATGAATAGAACATAGTTATGAATTCAATTTCCTTATGTTGTAGACACATGAAAAAAAACCCCAAAAAAAGAACACATGTAGAATAGAACACATTAGTTTACATTTGTGGAAACTGCTTTACAAATTACTGCAGAAAAGGTGTTTCCCATAGTAGCTTTGTAGTACAGCATAGAAAATTAAAGCAAATGTCTGATTTGTTGCTATCGGCAACATCACCTTTTCTTGTAAGTTGTTGAACACTTTTTAGAAATGTTCCCCGAAGATTTATATAGCGCTAATCATATTTATCTGTTGACACTATGCAGTGCTTCCCTTTTGTTGTGTGCATACATGTTTTTCCATGTAATCACTTAAATGATGTCCAAATTAGTTCATAAAAAGGCATATCAAAAAATGGAAACATACTTTGATATCTTTCATAAATTGGAGAAATTGCATAAAAAAAGTAATTAGTCATAATAAGAGAGGCAAATTTACATCCAGCCCACAAGTCAGTAGAACTGTCCATAAGTACAGAATAACAACAAATCCCAAACATTATAATCGGCATAAAAAACCAAAGAAGCGGTACTGTGCAGGTGGGGTTGAGGGAAGCTGAAGATGAAATCACCTCAGAAATCAGAGTATGCCTTGAAGGCATAGGGATGAGCGTGGAACCTCATAGAGAATGTGTTACGGACTGCATCAGCTGCAAATGCTTCCGAGACTCAGAGGCCAAGAATGATATATCATTAGGAAAGCATGGCTCACAAACATTTCCTATATTAACAGCAGGGTTAAACCCAAGGAAAACCAAAAATGTGTTTAATCTTTTGTGTGCCTTGATGACCAGTGATGTCATACAGGTGCTGGGATGAATAGCTGCAGTTATAAGACCTGGTCAGTACCTGGATACTTTGCCGTATTATTGAGTCTACCTGATACAGCTATCCTGTTAACCTGCATCTCTGCTTATTGACCAGACTCAGTTCTGACCTCCGTTGCTAGCAGCATGCCATTCTGACCCTGCGACTTGTATTGACCACCACATGCTACTATACTTCTTGATCTGACAATTTGACTACTGCTAAATAACTTTTTTCTGACCGTCCCTTCTGTCTTGTACCATTTTTAACTTGAAATGGAGGAAATATATAGCCATTTGAGAGCACTGCTGCTATGCGATTATAATATAATGCTGTGATATCTCACAGAAAATTTCTAATGATGTCCATTTCAAAAAATGTATGTCTCTTAAAATGATAGGTGACCCTATTAAAGGTCTTCTCTGGGTTCCTGTTTGTAGTGCATATTAGGTCTTGTATAACAGTTTTCTTGTCTTATCTACCACTTGACATCTGTTAACCCCACTACATGAACTAATGATGATATGACATGGCCAATCCACTGTCTAATTTTTGAGATCTACATTTAAGAGGTATATAGGTCTGTAACTGGAGCACATTGTTGGGTCACAACCTTCTTTGCCTATTCTAACCTACCGTATTGAATAGGAACTAAAATGCCAGTTTATGTTTTGGCAGCTAGCTACAGCACTCAAAATCATCAGCTTTCTAAGAATGTGATACCTAATGTAGTTTATCTCTTGTCAAGATTATCAAGGCGACAGCTTATCACCTAGCAATTTAGGTATGAACCCACATAAGGCATCCAGAACTACCAGTCCGGCACCAAACATTAGATCCTTTGCTTGCCTTTGACAGTTTTGAGTACTTACCTGTGATTTTGCTAGGCCCCAACCCACGGCATAGCAACAGAGGACGACAGAGGACGACACATAGCGCATAACTTCAATCTAAGTTTCAAAACTTACAAGTTGCCAGTGGAATAGACATATAAATCCTGTTGTGTCCTTCTTGGTGTTATGATGATATTAAGCATTCGGGATCAATGCATGGCCTGTATAAAAACAAGAAAGAAAATTTCCACAGTCATGACTAGAAAAAAAACCTGTTTCTGGGTTTTTACCTTGTTTTTATCTTGTGGGATTTCCCTTTGTGCGTCACCAGGAGATGAAATTCTAATTTTCAGTTGTATTGTAGTCTTAACCAGATTCATAAGATCTGATGCCAGACAGCTGCTCTCTGTACTTGTGGGCTCCTCTGGCTCTCTCCTCTGAGTCAAGAGTTGGAGAAATATGCATGGAGTGTACAGACTGACCAGATTTTTTATTTTATTTCATAGAGAAGCTCAAAGAGACTAGATGTGAAGTCTTCTTGTGAAGTTACGACATCAGCATTGAGAATTGAAACTGGTTAGCTAGAAATAAAACTTAGATGAAATGATACATATTTGAGCATGACTGTAACCTGAATGGCTAGGTATTGATGTATGTGGGTGTATGGATGTTCTCAGACAGTGGAAACACATGAAACTTTCCCTACTAGTCTGTGTCAATACTTTGATCAAAGACAAACTGAAAATCTCAAGTGGTAACTCTGGTGACAAACAGCTCCTACACATAACAATATGGTTGTCCTTTTGACAGGGTATTGGGAAAGGGGTGTCCCTATGTGCCATGTTCCAGACATAGGTCCTCACAATGCAAGAAAAACAAGTGTATGTGAGTGTTCTCTAAGTGTTTCACAACTCAACCCCTGGTGGTCAAATCCTGGTGGACCTTGCAAGGATCTACAACCTGAAGAGTGAAACTGAGATGGGGTGAGGCACTGTGTCGAGATTAAAACCCATATGAGCTGACACAAGTCTAATTGTGAGGTTAACATACTTCCAGGTGCAGGGTAGCACTTTGAGGGGCCGGACCTACATATACATTACTCAAATATGCTTTTAGAGGTTTTTGTGTAGGTAGTGGTAGAGTAAAATGTGGGTTTAGTAAAGTGTATAGGGGTATTATTGTTGACAGCAGAATGTCAGGGTTAGTGATGCATATAATGTTGAACTACTTTAACCAGCGTTGGAAGTACTGTAAACTGTGAATTTTTTAGTGTGTATAAGGATATTAATATGTATAAATTGTGATAATTGTTTTGTGAAAGTGTATTACTGTAGGCAATAGATGGCTTAATATATGCTGTGGGGATTACAGCATAACTCTCAACATTTGAGTAGGCGGCATCGGGATGAAGTCATGGCCATGGCCCGATGGGGCATGGCAACACCTCAGGTCATGTCTAGCGCTTTGAAGCACTAAACTTCCCTGGTCTCTTCTCCCTCCAAACCGCTCCATCACAGTGCACACCAGACTGCATGGCACCCGTTCATCGCTGCTCTGCCATGTTGAGCAGCAGGGAACAGAATACCTTCCAACTTTCCCACCGATTGAGACAAACTGTCCTGATCAGGATGCCATATCAGAGCCCTCAAATAGGGATTGTCCCGCCTAAATCGAGATATGATTTTGTGTAGGAGTGTTAGTATGGGTACACAGCAATAATTGAAGTGAAAATTTGGAAGTGGCGTATGGAAACTTACATGTGACAGTAAGGAAAATGTATGCAAATGGAATTTGATAGTTTTACAATCAAACCAGTAAGAGAAGTGATGATATGTCATACCATTGTATGCCAAAAGTAAATTGAGAAGTAAAAGAGCACAGGTAATACACTTACAGCATTACAATAAATCTACACTTTCCATGGAAAATATATTAAATCCACAATTTTTGTTCAAAACATACGTTTAAAAACAATGTTGTCATTAGAAGCCTGCGATTCACAAAGACATGTACTATAAACATGCTTTGCACTTTATATTAAGATCTTAGCAGCACAAAATTAAAACGTACAGTGTCTAATATTCAATTTTAACATTCATATTGCAAATACAGATTTGCTATTCTTCATATATAATTATACAAAGAAAGATATCCCATTTTTATGCATACTAGCAAATTTTTAAAAGAGTAAACTGAGTGTATTCATTTGGTCAACCTTTTCAATATATTTTACAATTGAGAATTAATTATCTTTGTATTTGAAATGAAATAGTGCATGACTTTGTGCTTCAAAGGCTTACAATGAGAGCGTTGTTTCTAGATGTATGTTTTGAATAAAAATTGTGGATTCTATATGTTTTCCACGTAAAGTATAAATTTATTGTGACGCTAGTAAATGTGTTCTTTGCAATTTTTTTCTTCTCAATTTGCTTTTGGACCTATTTGGGAGTACACAGGCTTCCTTACAGTAGCAGGAAGTTACCAGAATTTATTAATGGACCTTATTTCCTTGCTCCACTGGGATTGTGATCTGTTTTTCACCATTGTCTACAGCCCACTTCGTTCACTGGTACACAGTGTAATGTATGGGTGTTCAGTGCTTTGTATAGAGGGTGGAGAATATATGGAAATATGTAGGGATCTAGGAATGTGTGCGGATTTATTGTTGTATTGAACTTTGTTATTATTGTGAGTTAAAGGTGTAGTATAATGTGGGAAACAGTCTTACTGCATATTGTAAATTACTTGGAGTATGAATTGTGCTTTATTAAGTATTACCCTTTGTTGCTTGTTCTAATAAAAATGTTAGCTCAAGTGTTCAGCAGGAAATATTTAAACAATGTCAGTGGATGAGCAGGCATAGAAAAGATGTACAATGAATTCCCATTGCATGAGAACAGCCCAGAGACAATATTAGATTTAATCCACTACTGGTCAAAGTAGTTTCTTGTACCTTTGGAAATGTGAAGTGCCTTTTCGGTAGCCCTTGATCCTCTGTAATTGTTCCTTTGCAGTGTTTATTTTTAAGGAATCATTTTTTTGTGGGTCTCATTTATAATGTACAGTCCAAATATGGAAATAAATATAAACAATGCATGTGCAGGGATTTACAGTAATTACATTGTGGTCATTCTAATAGGAACAGGAGAGAGTGGAAAGAGCACATTTATTAAGCAGATGCGTATCATCCATGGATCTGGTTTCTCAGAGCAAGATCGCAAAATGTACGCCCGGCTTATACACCAAAACATTGTCACCTGTGTTCAGTCACTGGTGGAAGCTATGGAGACCATTCGGATACCTTATATCTGGGAGGAAAACAAGGTAACGTTATGTTTCAGTAGTTGCAAATCTCCACTGATATTTCAGTAAATTATATCTATAGAAACATTGCTTTCAACTTCTGACATCAGAATGTGACAGTTATAAAGTATAGATACTTCACATACGTTTTCCTGATGTATAGTTTCCCAGCTCTTTGGTCATGGTAGCAGCAGCTCATAGGTCAGAGGATGCAATCTGTACTATTTCATAAAGATGACCAACGGGGATAAGAGGTGGTGGTCAGTGTCTCTCTGTGTGCCATTGTCATTCTTTGTGTCAATAATTGTAATTGTATTTGTGGGTCTTTGTGTCAGATTTTGTGAGTCAATATATACATGTCATTGTCAAATAAAGTCTATGGGATAGTTATTGTGAGTATGTGTAAATGTGAGTCTGTTTGTCAGTGTGGATCTGTGTGCTAACAAACAGAATTATTTATATTAAAAAATGTGTATTATAAGGCATAATGCATTGCCTACTATCAATTATATTAGAAGTCACTTCAGAGTTTGTGATCTGTATGAATTTCACAATTCAGAACTCCTCAGTAGCTTCCTATAATTTAAACAGGGTATATATTATCCCATATACTGTATATCCAAAAGGAACCAGTACTTACATGACTAATAAATAAATATTTTTTCTTAAAAAAGCAAGCTATTTTTTCACAATATTGATTTAGGCTCAGTATTTCATGATAACTATAACCACTGTTGTCTATATTTCAAATATATGATGATTGAATGAGTTAAACTTCCCTTAAAGGCTCAGTTGACCAGATTATTGTTTAATTTGGCTAAGTCCTATCTGATTTGGTCATTTAGCCCTTCAGGCTGAGCAGTGAGCTCACCTATTACTTAATGGTATCTTGTTGGTGCAGTCGAAAGATGACCTCAAATACACAGGCCTATAGGGGCTATAGGTGGTCATCACTGACCAAATTTTCATCTAGTTTGATATTGATCTTCTCAATTTCAGTCATCAGGTAGTGCAACTGCTTTTGATATATACTTGCAAAGATTTTAGGAATTAGCCTTATTGTGTCACTAAATGACACATGTTGAAAGCAAAAGTTGTACATTTTTACCTCTATGCTCTGTTCCAAACTTCCCACTTGTTCTTTCCAGAGTTACTTTCTATGCACATCTAATTGACACCCTCTTGTTCTATGTAGTGTCCCTGAAGGTGGGTAAAAATTTACACATTCAGTCCCACATATACACACCGTGTATAGTCCTCACAAATGCTGTGTTACAGGCACATTACATAAATTTTTTATTAGTGACTTTTACAATGTCTACTGCTATATTTTGAGTAATCAAACTGTTGGTCACATGATTTCTGGAAACAGCAATTGTAACAGCGACATCAGCAGGTTAAAAGAAGACACTAAACTACATTAAAAAAAACCATATCCTCACATCCTTTATTTATGCAGGCAAACAATAATGAGCAAGTTGATTTATACGGTGGACCTGCATTAAATCAAGTAACAATGGATTTATATACAGACACATAGACAGTAGATGCAAGAATACAGTAGCACAAATAGACCTGCACAAGACAAGACCAATAAAAATACCGTTGATAGGCTATGCATAAAAATGGGATAGCAAGTCATTAAAAATGTATAGTTAATGCAACAACATACATAGTTCAGTATTCCAGTAAAGTAAAGGCATTGTAGTCTAACAAGGAGCTTAGTTAAAGTGGATGCTACAAAGATGTTATGCTGTAAATATAAAGGGAATAGGTGAGAGAGGGAGTGTGAGATTTAGGGCAATAAATAAGAAGGTGACTCAGAGACTAGTTATGCACTGATGCAAGGAAGATGGGAAATACTTGGAGGTTTTGGAAGGGGAGTGGAATAATTTAGGCTCATTGAGAGCAATTTAAAGCTTCTGTACTGTATTTTATGTATAAACTCATAACCACACACTAATGCAAATATGTTTTATACAGGTTACTGAGATCCAAAGAGACACCTAATATCCATAATACTTTACATGGGTTACAATATTCCTTATACTATTCAAGATTTATCAGTGAAAGCAGTGAAAGCTGAAGTTTTAAACAATCACATCAGAACTCATTGTTTGTACAAATTGAATTTCCAGGGATATGTGCATTGTACCTGCAAGTGTGACCTATAAAATATACCTGACAATGGGGTCTGTGCAATATGTCTGCTGGTGGTGCCTGTGCAATGTTTATGCCAATGGGGTCTATACAATGTGTCTTCTAGAGGGTTCTATGCAATGTTCTTGCCAAAAGGTTTTAAGCAATATGCCTGTTAGTGTGCTCTGAGCCATGTGGAAACAAAGATGGTGAAGATTTTTTTATAAACACTCTTTATTGGTAACATCGCAAAGATAACATAGTGAGCATACAAAGAGAGTGCAAAAATGGTAATATGCAATCAGACAAACGGGCAAGCAATGCAGTATAAGACGTTATACAGAGTCCACACTAGTCGTGCCCTGAGAACGCACATACACAAGATGGTAACAATTTTCTAGAGATCATCTGAAGTGATGCATATTTTATTGGGTATCAGGAAAAGGAAGGGTAGAAAAGAGGAAGAATGAGAGAAAAAGATCACGTGAGAGGTAAAGAGCAGTGAGTGGGTAGTGTAGCAGTGGCCTGTGTTCACCTAGGACAGAGGCTCATCTAGAAATGGTGCAGTGGTTGATTGCGATGAGAGGTCCACGGGGCTCAGACCTTATGGAAGTTGATGGAGGAGCCCATCAGGATGCTAATGATGTGATCCATCTGGCAAATGTGCCACACCCGGCTGCAGACGAATTTAGCATCGGGGGAGTGGGGTTCTTCCAAGAAGCAGCATTCTGGTAGGTTGCCACACTCATAATGTCTCAGAGTAATCTATGGGTGTGAAAGGGGAGGTCCAGGACATGTAGAGGGAGGAGTATATGCTTGGGTTAAGAGGGAACAGGAGCACCAAGAATGGGTCAGCCCCGCCATATATGCTGGAACATTCCAGCATGGCCACAGTTCGTCCATCCGTCACTCACCTGTGGATAGATGTTATGCAGCCTAGCGGTGACAAAGTACCACCTATGGGGCAGTTTACACGCATTTTCTTTAATGCATCACAGGCGTTAGGACAAGGGTAGCCAAAGCATTGAGAATATCAGGGAGCATCCTAGCAAGCCTGATACTGGTCATCAGCATAGCGTGCTATCTTATGTTTATCCAAAGGCAGGGCTATGCCGGAGATATCTGGGGTGAGGTGAATCTTAGAGACTAGTGGTTTTATGCTGAGGGTGAAGAGGAGAGGGGGACAGCGGACACCCTTGTCAAGTTCCATTGCATATGTGAAAAGGGAGGGAAGAGCATCCGTTCACGTAGACAGAGGTGATAGGGTTGCAGTACAGAGTGGAGACCCTAAAGAGAACCCAGTCCTGAAAACTATAGGAAGCTAGAGTTCTTATCATGAAGGGCCATCCAGTGTAGTCAATGGCCTTCTCAGCAGCAAGAGGTAGAAGAAGTGACGACAACCTGCGCTCATTAATATGGTGGATCAAATAAATGGTCCATCTGGTGTTGTCTGTGTTAGGAACCCCAACAGCCAGCAACACAAAACCCGGAGTCTACTCAGAAGTCTGGTTTTCGCTGGAGCCCCTAGTGGTGGGGACAGACTTGGCCGAGAGCTGAGGGGCGTGAGTTGTGCACTGAGGAGAACCCAGCGATAGCGTAAAGGAGTAAAAACAGATAAATCCAGGCAAGGGTCGAGGCCGGCAGCAGACAGATTTCCAGAAAACAAAACCGAGGTCAGAGGTCAGAGGCAAATCAGCAACGTCAGGGTACAGGCAATTAGTCGAGGGGCACAGGCAGGCAAACGTAGTCAATATTCAGGCAAGGGTTGGCAACGGTAACAGAATTCAGGATAACAGGAACAGAGAGAGGGAGCAGGTCTACAGCACTGTAACAGGAACTATAACCGGCAGGGAGGGCTTGTCTCTTCCTGCCTTATAAACAGATGACCCCCAATCAGAAACAGTCCTGCACAGCAGGTACCATCAAGCCCAGCTGGGCTATAATCATGAATGATGTGCATACGCGCCTGGCTGCCCTAGATGCCAGGACGCGGCGCTGAAGGCAAGGAGTGTCCCGACCGTTGCCTAGGCAACGGCCGGGACCAGGAGGAAATGACGTCCCGGTTGTCATGACGACGGCCGGGACACCGAGCTGAAACCGAAAGCGAGTCGCGGCGGTGGCCAGAGCCACCGCGGCTCGTAACAGAACCCCTACCTTGAGGAGGGGTCAAGGAACCCCGACAGGTTTTCCGGGAAACTTTTTAAAGAAATCAGCAAGTAATTCATCCGAATGAAGATTTCTTTGTGGTACCCAAGACCTTTCCTCCGGGCCGTATCCTTTCCAATGAACCAAGTAGTGGAACTGACCTTGGACCTTTTTTGAATCAAGGATCTTCTCGACTATGAATTCTTGATGTCCGTCTACCAAAACTGTCTGAGGTCTAGAAGGCCGCCGAGGTATGAATTGTCTGGAAGACCGGGCAGGTTTCAACAAAGAGCAGTGAAAAGTACTGGGAATTTTTAAAGATTCCGGAAGCTTCAGTTTAAAGGCCACTGGGTTGACTTGCTTTAGTATGGTAAATGGACCAATAAATTTAGGTCCTAATTTCTTACACGGCTGACGTCTTATATTGCGAGTGGAGAGCCACACAGAGTCTCCAACCTTAAATGAACAAGAGGAACGATGTAAATCAGCAAAGACTTTGGACCTAAAGGAAGCTTGAAGTAAAGACCGATGCACAGACGTCCATATCTTACTAAGGCGGGTGGCCGTGGCTCTGGTTTCAGGTGGTCTATCAGTGGATAGAGAGGATAAGGAGTTGACTCTGGGATGAAACCCCAGGTTACAATAAAAAGGAGAGTACCTGGAAGATGTGTGGCATGCGTTGTTGTACGCAAATTCGGCCCAGGGAAGGAGGTCAGCCCAATTGTCATAGTGTTTGGAAATATACAGTCGAAGGTATTGCTCCAAGGATTGATTCACCCTTTCGGTCTGTCCATTCGACTGCGGGTGGTAGGCAGATGACAAAATGAGGCTGATGCTTTCCAGAAGACTGTGATGAATTGTAAACCCCGGTCCGACACGATATCTTCCGGTAGTCCATGGTAACGGAATATATATTTGACGAACAAGGTGGCCAAAGAACCGGCAGAAGGTAACTTGGTTAAAGGAATAAAATGGGCTATTTTGCTGAACCGGTCCACGGTTACCCAGATGGTGTTACACCCAGAGGATAGAGGTAAGTCAACGATGAAGTCCATGGACACATGGGTCCAAGGTGTGACCGAAACAGGTAACGGCAGTAATGGCCTGGAAGGGGAACTCCGGGAAACTTTGTTCTTGGAGCACAGGTCACAGGATAATATATACTCTTTTACATCTTTAGACAATGATGGCCACTAGACAGTATGAGAAACAATTTCAATGGTCTTGGCAATACTGGGATGTCCAGAAGCCTTGTTGTCATGACACTGGGAGAGGACTGACTTTCTGAGGTGTACAGGCACGAAAAGTTTGCCCACTGGTGTTTCAGAAGGTGCTTGTGGTTGACATTGCCGAAGGGTTTTACCCAGTTCCTGCGTGAAGGCAATCAAAATAGAAGAAGCAGGAATAATGGAACAGAAACTGGACTTTGAAAAGAGATAAAGTTACGGGACAGGGCATCCGCTCTTAGGTTCTTTGAACCAGGCCGAAAAGTAATAATAAACTGGAAACGGGAGAAGAAGAGAGACCACCGTGCTTGCCTGGAGTTCAATCTTTTGGCGGACTCAATGTAGGATAAGTTTTTGTGGTCCGTATAGATTGTGATAGTATGTTTTGCTACTTCAAGCCAGTAGCGCCATTCTTCCAATGCCCATTTGACGGCCAGTAACTCACGATTGCCCACGTTGTAATGTTCTTGTCACAGACGTGACCTTAGTACCTGCAAGTATTGGCACTACTACACCAGGAGGCGCGGAGTCTAACACGCCGCTGGTGTTCACCAGGGACCCCCGCAAGGAAGTTTGGACTTAGCGGCAACGACGTGCAGGTCGTGGCCCTCCCAGGTAGCTACTTGCGAGATATAGAGAAACACGTAGTCAAACAGGCAGAGTCAGGAACCAACCGGGCAGATGAGGTACCGAATCAGGAGACAGAGAATGGTCAGCAGGCCGAGGTCAAACCAGAATATCAGGATGGGACAAAAGGAGAATCCGAAGGCGAGGTCAGGAAGCCGGGTCAAAACACAGGAAACGATATGTAACTATACAGGAACGCTGGAGACTAGGTAAACCAGTTGCTCTGGCACCCTAATGGTGTCAGAGCAGACTTTAAATAGGAAGTGAAGCTTCCTCATTGGTGGGCAGGTGATCGGCGGTCAGCTGTTCTGACCGCCGACAGGAACTGAAAGACGCGTCCCGTTGCTATGGTGACGGGCGCGCCTGCGCACCACGTCACCGGAAGAGGCGTCCCCGTTGCTTGGCAACGGGGCGCTCTGGAGACAGACGTCCGTCCCTGCTCGAGGAGGAGGCGCAGGGACGGCGTCTGACAGTTCTTCAGCGGAAGAGAATTTTCGAGACAGATAAGCACAGGGATGGAGGAGGTGGTCTTTAGAATCTTTCTGAGACAACACGGCTCCAACTCCAACATCCGAAGCATCATCTTCAACAATGAATGGGAGGTCTGGATTATGATGTCTTAGAAATGGGGCAGACATGAAAGCACGTTTCAAGGCTTCGAAGGCGGAAACTGCAGTAGGCGACCAGACCTTAGGATCAGCACCCTTGCGGGTCACAGCTGTGATGGGGGCGATGAGGATAGAAAATGAACTGATACATTTCCTATAATAATTGGCGAATCCCAGGAACCTTTGGATGGCCTTCAAATTAGAGGGTTGTTCCCAATCAAGAATAGCCTGTTCTTTTGTGGGATCTATAGCAAAGCCTTCAGGAGAAATGACATACCCCAGAAAAGTGACCCTGGAGACTTCGAAGTCACACTTTTCTAGTTTAGCATACAGATGATGATGACGGAGCTTCAGAAGTACTTGTCGAACATGTCCCCGGTGTTGTTCTAATGAGCGGGAATAAATCAGGATGTCATCCAAATAGACCACTATGAAGGAACCCAAGAATTCACGAAGGACATCGTTGATCAAGTCTTGGAAAACAGCTGGAGCATTGCTGAGGCCGAAGGGCATAATGAGGTATTCATAATGGCCCGTTTGAGTATTAAAGGCGGTCTTCCACTCGTCGCCACTTCGGATACGTATTAAATTGTAGGCCCCTTGTAGGTCAATTTTGGAATAAATTTTATCTCCCTTTAGTTGATCGAAGATGGCTGAGATAAGTGGCCAAGGATAAGTATTTTTAATGGTTATTTTATTTAACCCTCTGTAAGCAATACAAGGCCTAAGCCCACCATCTTTTTTAGCCACAAAGAAGAAGCCTGCTCCGGCGGGAGACTTGGAAGGCCATATGAAGCCTTTTTGCAGGTTCTCCTTTACATATGATTCTATGGCTTGGGTCTCTGGAATAGATAAAGCATATAATCTTCCCTTGGGCAACCTAGAACCAGGGACAAGTACAATAGCACAATCATACTCCCGGTGTGGAGGAAGAACATCTGCTTCTTTCTTAGAGAAAACGTCAGAAAATTCACGGTAATGAAAAGGCAACCGTTCAGGGCAGATCTGAGTAATTCTGAGTGGTAAAGACAAGCATGAGGAAGAACATTGAGGACCCCACTTGATGATTTCACCCTTGGTCCAGTCGATACAAGGATTGTAAAGAACAAGCCAGGGATGGTCCAGAATTAAAGGAACCAAAGGACAATTAATTAGATACAGAGAGATGGTCTCGGAGTGAAGGGCACCCAACTTTAACTGCAGAGGAGGTGAACGATGATGTATTTCACCCTTATCTAGGCGATTTCCATCCAATCCAAAAACAGTGATAATGGATTCCAGAGGAACGGCTGCGAAACCCTAAGACCGGGGCGAGGGCCAAGTCCAAAAAGTTTCCGGCAGCTCCACTGTCTAGAAAGGCTGGAACGGAAATATCTTGTACGTTAAAGGTAAGCTGAGCAGGTACAAGCAAATAATTTTTTGGAGAGATGACTTGTAGGCCTAAGTGGACACTCTCCATGTTCACTTGGCCTGGTCTTTTCCCGGTTTAACGGGGCAGGAACGGAGCAGATGGCCCTTATCTCCACAGTACAAGCAGAGACCCAAAGTACGCCTCCGGGTCCGTTCCTCAGATGATAGTCGATATGCTCCCAGTTGCATAGGTTCGACTTGGTCAATAGGAGCAGTTTGCGGAAGCATAGGAGAAAAGGAGGAAGAACTTTCCTTTTCAGCCTTCCTTTCTCTGTATCTCCTGTCAATTCGGATAGCTAACTGCATAAGTTCTTCGAGTGATCCCGCAGTAGGGTACTGGACCAGGGAATCCTTTATTTGCTCAGAGAGGCCTAGACGGAATTGACAACGAAGAGCTGGGTCATTCCATGCACAGTCTGAGGACCAACGTCTGAAATTGGAACAATATTCCTCAGCGGAATGTTGCCCTTGTGATAAAGATCGAAGCTGTGCTTCGGCAGAAGCCACTCGGTCTGGGTCATCATAAATCAATCCAAGTGCTTCAAAGAAGGCGTCCACAGACTGCAACTGAGGACTGTTGGAATCTAGGCTGAATGCCCAGGATTGCGGATCTCCTTGTAGGAGAGAGATAATTATCCCCACTCTCTGCTGTGGAGATCCAGACGAGAGTGGTCTCAATCTGAAGTAGAGCTTGCAGCTGTCACGGAAGTTACGGAAGAGCCTGCGATCTCCCGAAAAGCTGTCTGGTAAATGCATCTTGGGTTCCACCACAGTGGACTGAGCAGCTTGTGAGGCTCTGGATGCTTGTTTTTGGGCAGCCTGCAGCTCGGACAGCTCCTGGACCATCTGGGACAAGGTCTGGATTTGTCCTGCCAGCACTTGCGCCGGACTTGGTTCCATAGGACCGAATGCGATACAATTCACTCACTCCTAGTGTAAAAAAATTTTGGCCCGGTTTTAATGTTAGGAACCCCAACAGCCCGCAACACAAAACCCGGAGTCTACTCAGAAGTCTGGTTTTCGCTGGAGCCCCTAGTGGTGGGGACAGACTTGGCCGTAGACAGTTGAGGGTCGTGAGTTGTGCACTGACTGGGGAGAACCCAGCGATAGCGTAAAGGAGTAAAAACAGAGAGAAATCCAGGCAAGGGTCGAGGCCGGCAGCAGCAACATCAGGGTACAGGCAATTAGTCAAGAGACACAGGCAGGCAAACTTAGTCAATATTCAGGCAAGGGTCAGCAACGGTAACAGGATTCAGGATAACAGGAACAGAGAGAGGGAGCAGGTCTACAGCACTGTAACAGGAACTATAACCGGCAGGTAGGGCTTGTCCCTTCCTGCCTTATAAACAGATGACCCCCAATCAGAAACAGTCCTGCACAGCAGGTACCATCAAGCCCAGCTAGGCTATAATCATGAATGATGTGCGCACGCGCCCGGCTGCCCTAGATGCCGGGACGCGGACTGAAGGCAAAGAGCGTCCCGACCGTTGCCCAGGCAATGGCCGGGACCAGTAGGAAATGACATCCCGGTCATCATGACGACGGCCGGGACGCCGAGCTGAAACTGGAAGCGAGTCACGGCGGTAGCCAGAGCCGGCGCGGCTCGTAACAGTCTGTGGCCTCTTGGCCTGGGACAAAACCGACTTGGTCAGTATGGACAAGGGTTGGGAGTACTGCATTGCCACCAGAATTTAGGAGTAAATCTTGAGACCGACAATTAATAAAGAGATGAGACGATAAATATTGCAGAGGGAGAGATCCTTATCTTCCTTAGGGATGACAGTAATCCGAGCACAAGAAGTGGCAGGGTCAAAGGAGCCCCCATCCAAGATGGAGTTAAACCATAAGGTAAGTTTAGGCCCTAGAACACAACAAATTTCTTAAAGTATACCATTGGGAAACAGCCAGGACCTAGGGCAGAGGCAAGCCTCATTGAGCATAAGGTGGCGATGGTTTCTGACTTGGTGATATCAGAACCCCCTCAAGGATGTCAACTCCTGGCGATGATCTGGGAGAGAAATGATAGAAGTCAGGCTTCCAGGGTAGCAATAAGCTCTCTTTTATCTCTATGTCAGGCAGCAGCCATACCAATGAGCTTTCCATGATGGTTTTATGAGCCTCCCACACTGTCGAAGGACTGAGGCTAGGGGACTCATTGAGGGTGAAGAAGTCAGTAAAGGGGTTCCGATATTTACAGAAAGGTGGCAGGGCTGAGCATGAGAGAGTCATATAGCCTTCACATGGGGCACCACCTAAGGAGGTTGGTAACATCTAGCCAGAGGAGTACCTCAATGTGGTCTGTCCAGGCGAACAGGTGGACCTCCGGCTCGGAGAGCTCAGATGTGAATTGGGAATCTACAAGAAAGTAGTCCATGCGTGTGTAATTCCTATGGGAGTGGGAATAGAAAGTGTAACTTCTATCAGTGTCGTTGACCACTCGCCAGGAGTCCAGAAGGGAATGCCCCTTGAGTAGGGCTGAGAATCTTTTGGCCGTCCAAATACGGTGGTTACAGGGTGAGGGAAGACAGTAGTCGCAGGGAATTTAGGAAGCCTGGGATCCAGGATTATGTTAAAGTCGCCCTCCCCATAAGCAAGTGGCCCTCAGTATGTCATTCAACATGACTAAGGAGTTTTTGGAGAAAAGGGATCTGATCAGACTTGGGAGCATAGCAGCAGACTAGGGTAATTGGAAGCTGTCCAAAAGTGCATACTAAAATTAGTATCTGCAATCCGGGTCTGCAACTGAGTGACAGATTGGCGGACAAGAATGGCCACCCCTCTATGTTTAGAAGTGGTGGAAGAATGTTTGGGAGAATTTCTAAAGGGTTGCTAAAAGAATGGAGCACCTTTTGAGAGTATTTAGTCTTTTGACATTGATGGTAATTTAAGGGACATGATAACAGGAAAGTGTAAGCAGGGGGCATAAGGGGCTCCTTCATAACCAGTTGAAAGGCCCTGGGGCTCACATGAGGACAGCGATCAGAAATGTAGGCAGAATCAGCAGAGGGGATTGCATGAGTAAAGGAAAGAGGGAAAGAAGAGAGAGGAAAGAGGGGGGAGCTAGAGGAGAGATGCTGATGGGCAAGCAGGAAGGGGAAGGATGGAGTCAGTCAAGTAACGGACAAACTATAGCCATGTGGCTATATGGTGAATATTTTAACATAACTGGCTGCCTGATAGGCACTTATATAACTTTTCTAATGGCTCAAGTTATAAACTTTGATTTCCACAGTCCCTACTCATCATAACTTTTACTTTTCTTGTAGGAAAATGGGAAATTGATCAAAGGTTTGGATGTGTATAGTGTACAGCAGATAGAAAAGTGTTATATTACCGCCATCAGGAAGTTATGGGGTGATCCTGGGATTCGCAAGTGTTATGAAAAGAGGAGGGAATTCCAGCTGCTTGACTCTGCTACTTAGTAAGTGCAAAATAGACAAATATCTATGAAAAATTACAATTTATATATTAAAAGGAGAATTCCAGTTTCCCCCCAAAATTCCAAGATATCAGTCCCTCCTCCAGATTGTAAATTATTAGGGTTCTCATGAAGTTATTCACCCTATGCTTGTGATGAGTAAATCATTCATAGAGATGCTCATAAATTTTCACCGGTTTGAAGGACCTGAACATGTTCATAGAACAATCATCAATAGACCTCAATTCAAACAGTGAGTTTGGAATACTCGGATACCATTAAAGGTTCACTGTTCACATTTGAGGTTCACCATTTGTGTTTGAAGTTTGCGTTCACCATCCAAATTAAAATTAGTGTTTAATTTTTTTGAAATACTAAATAATATATTTAATTATTGAAAAAGTATTTTAATATTATTTTTAAATCGAACTGCAAACACTACTGTGTTTGAAATTCGGTGCTCGCTTTTGAGGTTTGCCATTTGGAACAAAGAAAACTACAAAAAAAACATGGTTATATTGGCTCAAACCTGGTTGAACCTGTTCTACTTTCTATATTTTTTAATGGCTCCAAAATTTAAGAAATTGTGGCAAGTTTTCAAAAATTTTCATTCATAAAATAAAACCAGTTTGAGAATCGAAGCACAGCTGGTTCAAATATCTCTACTTATTAACTGATGTTGACTTGAAGGGCATCAGGGAATGATTTTACAAACATTTTATATAAGACTGGAGTTCTCTTTTGAATGAAAATGTATAACTAGGTAAGCCTGCATTTTAAAGCAACTAAATTGCTTGTTACTGATGATCTATTTGTGTTTCTCTATGAAATAATTAAAAGACACATTACAATTTAATGTTTGCCTTTTCTGCAAATAAAAAAGGAAAGTTTCAAACCCTGAATAATTTTTAGTGGCCAACATCATTTCACTTCACATAATATACATAGTTTTTAACTAAAGATTTTGCGTTATCTCAATTACATATATAAATGCTTTAATTGTGTGCAGTGTAACCTGAGCCACCAGGCGTTTTGAATGTATATTTTTCTGTACAGTAATTAAGACATCTGACCTCTGTCTCTCTGTATTACCCAATATTGTTTAATACTGTGTTCCTAATTGTAACGCGCTACGGAATTTGCTGGCACTATACAAATAAATCTTGATGATGATGATGATGCATCTAGATTGAGCAGATTAGTGAGAATTAAGTTCCCAAGAATCAAGATACTCAGTGTCTTTAATCAAGAAAGTATTTTATTAGTTGTTTCAGCATATACACTATATGTCCAAAAGTATGTGGATGCCCGTACATCACATCCATATGTGCTTGTTGAACGTTTCATTCCAAAACTATTGGCAATAAGTTGCTTGCCACTTTGCTGCTATAACAGCCTCCTCTGTTCTGGGGATGTTTTCCACTAGATTATGGAACATAGTTGCATAGTTTGCATCCATTCAGCCACAAGAGCATTAGCGACGTCGGGCACTGATGTTGGGCAATAAAGCCTGACTCGCAGTCAGCATTCCAAATCATCCCAAAGTCCGATGGGTTTGAGTTCAGAGCTCTTCACAGGCCAGTCCAGCTCTTCCACACCAAACACGGGAAACCATTTTTTGATGGATTACGCTTTATGCTCAGGGGCATTGTAATGCTGAAACATGAAAGTGTCTTCCCCAAACTTGTCAAACAATTGGAAGCACATAATTCTCTAGAATGTTAATCTATGCTGCAGCATTACATTCCCCTTTACCCGCTCTAAAGGGCCCAGGCCAAACCATTAAAAACCACCCCAGACTGTTATTCCTCCTCCACCAAACTTAATAGCTGGCAGGATACATTCGGGTAGGAAGCAGTATCCTGGCTTCCACCAAGCACAGATTCATCCATCAAACTGCCATATGGTGAAGCATTATTTGTCACTCCAGAGAATGCATTCCCCCTGCTCCAGAGTTCAATAGAGGTGTGCTTTCAACAAATCCAGTTGATTTTTGGTATTGTACATGGTGATCCATGGCTTGCATATGGCTGCTTACCCATGGAAAACCAATCCATGAAGCTAGTTTAGAACTCAATGATGAATGTTGTAATTGATGATAGACAATTTTTATGCTCTACGCACTAGACATTTCCACTTCACAATAACAGCACTTACAGTTGACCAGGAAAGCTCTAGCAGGACAGAAATTTGACTTGTTGGAAAAGTGGCATCCTATGCCAGTGGCACATTGAAAGTTACTGATCTCTTTAGTATGACCCAGTCTACTGATAATGTTTGACTATGGAGATTGGATAGTTGTATGCTCGATTTTTTGCACTCGTTAGCAATGGATATGACTGAAATGGCCAAACACAATAATTAAAAGGGGTGTCCAAATACTTTTGGCCATGTAGTGTATGTTATAGCAAGATTATCTGGTAACAATGAAGCACAAATATCTATTTAGAATGCAGCATTCCATTTCAATCCAATCATATATTGCTTTCCCTTTTAAGGAGAATTCGTAAAAATTCCTTTGTAGCATATACAACATTTACATCAAACATGTACACCAACGCCATGTAGTGTATCAAAAAATATTGCAGCTTTATTTTATTCAAGATGGAATCTCTTTGGCTAACAGGGTCATTGAAAACAATGGTTTCTATTTTAAGGCCTGTTTTTTCATTCATTGTACTAGTGATAAAAATGTATGTCATTGAATGCATTAAATATAGAATCTAACCAATAACACAAGGTTTTATTGAAGGGATTTCCTCCTGCATATTCTCCAGTAGCAGCAGGAGAACTTGTTCAATCATCATCATCAGCTATTTTTATAGCGTCACTAATTCCGCAGCACTGTACAGAGAACTCACTCGCATCAGTCCCTGCCCCATTGGAACTTACAGTCTAAATTCTCTAACATACACACACAGAGACTAGGGTCAATTTGATAGCAGCTAATTAACCTACTTGTTGTTTTTGGAGTGTGGGAAGAAACCAGAACACCTGGAGGAAACCCACGCAAACATGGGTAGGACGTACAAACCCCACACAGATAAGGCCATGGTTGGGAATTTAACCCAGTGCTGTGAGGCAGAAAAGCTAACCACTAAGCCACCGTGCTGCCCTCTTCAATCTTAATTTGGCACTCAGTTGACATGTTGTTGTGTTCCCAATCAAGGGAAGGTGAGTGCGCCCAAAAATATATTAAATTTGTTTAAAAAATATCAAAATTAGGTTAGACAGGACTACCAGGTACTGTATAATACAAATATAATTGACAATATATGATGTATCATTGTGGTCAGCTCTATAGGTGACAAATATAAAGACAGTGGGCAGATATTATATACCCTGATATGCCCTTATTAGAAAATGGAGTATCATATACAGGATAACTCCCAGTTGTATTTTGAAGCTTTAATAAACCTACAATGCTCTCTATAGATTGAATCTACCTATATATATGCAAGATTAGCATCTATCAATACTTCCTGCTTTGAAATGAATAAGCAGACAGATAGCTTCATTTGAGGACTTATTTATATGAGGAGGTTAATTATTTTAACAAGAAATTTAAGAGTACAGTGGTACATAATGGTAGTGTCAAACTGCTATTTTTAACAGTTGTTCATATTTTCTTCTACATACTTACCATTTACATGTTTAAAATATTTTGCTAATCATTTGTAATCTCATATTATTGTATGAGTATATAGTTCTCATTAGAAATTAAACATTTTAATGTATATTAATAAAGTTTATAAGTATTGACATTTAGACTATTAGTGCCCTAAAAACACATTTCTCTTTTTTCTTTTTAATACCAATATCAAATTTGTTGTCAGCATTGTAGGTATGATCTCCATCTGCACCTGCTAGGGAACTGAGCTGTTCCCAGACACAGAGAGAGAATAATACAGGAAAAGAAATGGCCTCTAAAACAAATTAACTTTTTTATTAAACAAGTAAATAAAAAAAGGTTCATTAAAACCATACAGAATAAATGATTTTAACGTCAAAAGCCAAAACCTTTTCATAAGCATGACAGCCACTCTATCTTCCCTCCTCCATCATTCTATGCAATCACTTCTCTGTCATAGATTTTAAATGCATGAAAATTATTAAGTAGGGTTTACAACATGACAATTAATGATAAAGCAATGTATTTTTAAGCTTAATAAACTACTGGTGCTCATACAACCATTCGGATACCTAATTATACAGACTACATACTGGAAATTTCAGGGACAGGTTACAAATTATGTAACATAACTCAAATGACATATAGAAAGTCATAATTCCATACATTCTCCAATTCATTCATGACAATATGAACATACAGAAGATACAATTTTAAATTGCAGTGACTGTGTGATTATATTACTTGCATTACTGGTGGGAAAACATGGGTGCATTTGGCGTCTATGTCTAAACATTATTGTAGTTACACACTAGAGCACTGGTAATGGAATAAATAATGGAATATTTGAGTCTCCTTTGTCTCCACTGAAACTCACGAACAGCTACCTGACCAATTTGGAGCGGATCACACAAGATGGATACCAGGCCACAAATGAGGATATTCTGAGGATTCGAGTACCAACTACAGGAATTAATGAGTATTGTTTCACTGTGGACAAAGTTAACCTTAGGTGAGAAGTTTCGGTGTTCTCTGTTTATTATTACCTTATTAGAAATAGACTAAAATTATGAAACAAAGAATCAATATGTGAAACCAGAGCAGTCAATTTCAACCGTTATAATCTTGTTTCCCTTGTTACTCATATATTCTCTTCAAACACCCATCCGGTTATCAAGACACAATGGTCTGAACTGCTGAATTACTGAACTAAACCTATTATTCCTGGGTAGAAAACTTGGTGGCTAGCATCTCTACTTTTAATGGTTATTCTTTGGATAAACAACCACTTGGGAGCGGCACAAGTTTTATGAGGTTTAAATGTAGTCATGTTTGTCTGTAACATACAACCAAAGTTAGATTATGCAATTAAATTGATTTACACAACTGATACAGAATAAAGCAAATAACTATTTTGAAAGGTTTACACAGTATATAAAAAGAGTGTCAATAAAAAACATATTTGTTTAAGAAAAATGTGTTACTATATTCAATGCTAGTGCATTAGGGATCACGTACATCAATTGCAGTTCATGGACGCAGGGCTGTGCAATTTTGACCTGTTTTCATAACAGCTTTGTTATCCATTACTTTGTGAAAGTGGACTAATATTGCACAGTTATGCATCAATGTGCACACGATTTAGCATAAAACAACACAGACCACAAAATGATGGTGACATGCATGATCTTTTCATTTGAAAATGACTTTTATTTACTGATTTAAATAAAAAAGATCCCATTTAATCATCACTTCATTATTTGGGTGCCTCTGATTAGAGTCATAACATCTTTGTGTTATCACAAGTTTGTCCCCAGTTTTCAAGTGGGCAAAGATAGTCGGCAACCTTTAGACACACAGATCATCAGAATTTACACAGCAGAACAAAACATTTCAGGAGATGATTGCGCTGCCCATCTGGGGGGCAATGTCCTGTGCACTTCTATAAAAATGTATCTGATGACAGGCACACATGTGACAGGGACAGTGCCATGATGCAAGAGGGAAGGGGGTAAGCAGGAAGCCAGGGTAAAGGGCAAGATTCCTTAATCCAACTTGTTAGAATTATTATAATCAGTAAATGTGGGTACTCTTTCTAGGATGGTGGATGTTGGGGGACAGAAATCTGAGCGCAAAAAGTGGATCCACTGCTTTGAGAATGTGAATGCTCTTATCTACCTGGCATCACTCAGTGAATATGACCAACAGCTGGAGGAGAACAGAAAAGAGGTAAGACATATATCAAACACAAAAAATTAGTAGTACATAGAGAGTGGGTTAATTATATTATAACAAAAGTCCTTCAGCCCTCAGTTTACTGACATAAGACACCTACATTTGGTGGCTAAAAACGGTTGCATTATTTTTACGATGTATGCATTAAGTTATCTACTTTAAGGTGGTATCTCTGATAAGTTAGTCCTAATTTTAGTGAACAGGGTCAGTTTTAGACAAGATGGGGACCAAGGTAGATATCAAAGATGTGGGCTTCTATTGTTAGAATATTACATGAAAATTATTAGTCCATAAATATATAATTACAAACTAAAACAACTTGGATGTATGAATGTTGTTTCATATAATCTGTGCTGCTGGAGGACCTTGTCCCTTCTAATTCTCAGTATGTTGCCTCCTTTCCCTCCTGACACTATGGCCCTGTTCTCTCACATGCAACCCTTTTGTATCTAACTAATCACATAAGTGGATAGGTCACTTAGTGCTCTCCACAAAATGCTGTGAACATTACAGTGCTATGATTGACTATAGATTATTTTATCCTGGCCCATTTACAAATTGAGGACATCCCAGATAAGCAGGGCTTGAAGATTAAATATGTTAAGGTGCTCAGAATCTAGTCCAACACAAAAACATGTACTGAGAATTAAACATAGAAAAAGATAATTGGTGCTGTGAATCTGTACATACATACATGCTGCCCCTCTTCACAATGTTTCTGTGTGCTGGAAGTTGCCAAGCAATCATACTCACCCTGCTTCCTGAGTTGCTAACGGGATATCCACATTGCAGCTGATTTATCAACTCTTGTAAAACTCATCACTGCTCACTACCTAGCAGCTGCTCAGTCAACACTTTTTGCTCACGTGATTTTTACCCAGCATACACTCAATGCCATATTTGACTCACTGGTGTTAGGTTTACCTAGGTTAGTTCCTGTATCTTTGTCCTATATATATTGGTATATCTTCTGCTTTTGGATTCAGTGTGTTTGACCTTGGCTATGTTTACTGCACCTTGCTGTTGGATCTCTGCCTGTTATTTGACCTAGTGTACCCGACTTGCTAGTTGACTATCCTCATTTGTGTCTTGTCTGTCTTGTTTTATCCATGTGTTGCTCCATAGCTGCGAGTTTCCCTGCCTCTACCTCACTCACGGCTTTTAGCAACAATATACTACTGGAATCAAGTCCAGGGGGCATTCAAGTACCAGGGAACAGTGAGGTTTCGGGAAAAGTGGCTGCTAATGGTGAAAACATCCTGCGCCATACTTATGTGTATGGGTTATCAGTTGCTGATTGTGGGATTCATAACACATGCAAAGTCAGTTGAACAAATTATGGGGACTAATTCAAAATGTAGAGCTTAATATAGTATTGTCAGCTCTAAATTTTAATTCATGGAACATGGAGGGGCTTTGTTTGCCTTCATTATTTGCTCAGATGGTATAAAGACGCATGATCAGCCCATAATATACAATCCACACAAATCTAAAATTCTAACACAGCCAGCTCAGAACTAACATATTACACATCAGACACCCATGCATAGCCTTCTTAGCATTTCAAACAGCTAAAGAGGTTAAACACATAGCAAATAGTACAGAATAACACAATTACCTGCTGCTCAAGCATTGGGAGCGAGGACACTGGACCAGGTAATTTCAAAGCAAGTGGCATATTACAATACCCCCTCGGATGACCTTTAGCATATTCTTCCAGGATTTAATGGAAAGCATAGGGATCTTGTTTTATAAGAAGGAGGGCCTAAACAACAGAAACTCTTGTCCCAGATTTCAACTCAGGACCATAGTCCTAGTAGCCAACAAAATAAAATAGTCTTCCTTAAAAATGTTTAAGTCTTATATAATTTAGTGGATGAAGCCCATTTACTAAATACAGATTAAAGAAGAAAGACATGGGAAACATTGGGGATGTGTAAGTACTGGGGTAACATTAACAGGAGACAGAATTAATACCCTCTAGAATTTTATATGGGCCAATGAATTGAGGAGTGTGTTTAAAATTTGATATTTTTAGTTGATAGTTATAATTTATCTTCCGGGTGTAAAGAAGCTGTTGACTGATGTTGTCTATTGGCGAAGGTATCATGATGCTTTAAGGAGAGCATCAGTTTCTTTCCAGATATCTTAGACATGTAAGATGGTGGTATCAACAGCAAGAACTCCTGAAGAATTAGTAATTGGAAGTCTTAGTTTAGGATGGGAACCTGAAACAATGAAAAACTGAGATATATTATTAGATTTATGGACATGATTGTTGCATGCCAATTCTGTCCAGGGAAGCAATTCTGCCCAGTTATCTTGATGTGCAGACATATAAGTATGGAGGTAATGTGTTAGGATATTATTGATGCCTTTATCCATTGTACTGTGTATGAAGAAAAGTTTTGTTTAATACTTATTTGCTTGCAGAATGCTCTTGAAAAACCTGCAAAATTGCATGCCCTGTTAGAAACTATATGAAGTGACTGAAACTATATGCAGAGACAAAGCATGGAGGCAGAAGATTTCCATTACAAAAAACTTTGCAAGAAGTTGCACATCATAGACCCTTGTGAGGGAAACAATTAGACATTTTAAAAAAGTGTTCTACCATGATCGAGATGACTGTTTGGAAGGTGGGAAATCTGTTATACTTTCCATAAAAATATGGGTTAATGGTTTCACTGTAACAGAAAGAGGGAAAAGAGAACCAATAAGAAATTGTTCAACTTTACTATCTGCACATTAGGTATAATTGGACATGAAACTTGTGACATCCTTCCCTAAATTGTGCTACCAATAAGTTCTGGTGATTAATTCCAGTGTTTTCTTACCAGGATGACACAACATTTGAAGAGAAGCCTAGAATGCAGTAGCTGCCATTTATTAGAGGCATTAATGACATGTGATGGTTCGTGTATGTCTATTGGGTGTGAGGGTTGAGAGAGTAAGTTGACTCATCCTTGGAAAGAATGTAAGGCACAAATAAAATTGGGAAAGAAAGCGCACCCATTGGTCCTGTCCTTAATGGAATAGTTTCTTTCAGCAAACAAAACTTTCATTAAAAGACACCATACAGGTGACATTTTCCCAGCAGACCCCTGCTCCTACACCTATTGAGGAGGAATCTACCTCAGGGAAGAAAGGTTAGGTGATATCTGGATGTGCACAGAGTCAGTAGAGAATGTTTCTTTTTCGCATTGAAATGACAGATACCACTCCTTTTTTGGGTTAGAGGTCTCAGAAAATGCAAAGCAGCTTTTGACCAGCTTGATCTTATTTTCTCAGGATCTAACTGAAGGCTGGATTCAGAAATAGTGTACAGTAATGGAACTTGTGATTGTTGAAGCATAACACATAACTCAAAGGAGTTGAAGTAGAGTAGAGGTGCTCAACCCAGTCCTCAAGAGCTACCAACAGGTACTCATGTATTCAGGATTTCTGTCTCTAGAAACAAGTGAGATAATGACTGACCCAGAAAAATAGATTAACTCATTTGTGCATAATTAAAGAAATCCTAAAACCTGAACTTTTGATAGCTCTTGAGCACCACTGAAGTAGAGTTTTGACATGGAAAAGGAGCAAAACTAGATCTGAAGAATGATTAACTAGATTGGCAATTACTAATTGATAAAGATAATCCTGGAATATTTGGAATATTTCAGTGAAAAAATACTGACTGGGTCATTGCACAGCCTGTAAGGTATAACGAGGTATTCATAATGGCCATTTCATATATTGAGAAGATTATGGCTACATAAATTAACCTGAAGAAGCCCTTTGTGTTACAGTACATAAAAAGACCAAGAGCTTGCCTGCTCAAATGCTCCTATTTAGGTAGGAGAAATTGTTCTACCTGCATTGATTCCTGTGAAGGTGCAACCATAAGTATTTGGAAGTTTGATGCCAACTGATAGAACTGCTGTTTTCGGATACATTGCCTTTGTTGTGTCTGTTAAATGGGGATGAGGTTCTCAAGTTAAAGTCTAACTGCCAAACTGATTTCTGTCAAAGTTCTTGGCAGAAGGTGACTATGAATGCTTCATTATTCCATCAATTCTTCAAAGCCATCATAAAAAAACAAATGACATACGTAGGCTTAACAGATTTGCAGAGTCACAGACTTTCCAAATGGTTGAGAAAAAAAAAGAAGACTATTCCTTTCCTATAAGAGTGAAGCCCAGGCAAGAGCTTCACTAGAGAGGAAGAATATGACATATACTTAAGTTTACATTTCTTTTGTCTCTTACATTTTAGGTTATAGTCTTTCACAATATATGTTTTTCCATACTTTTGACTCTTAGAATTAATTTGCAGTTGTTGTAATGTCCTGTATAATTTCCTTAGCCTGTACAGCACAGAGACAATGACATATTATACATATTGAATAATAATAATAATAATAATAATAATAATAATAATAGACTGAAAAAGCTTGTTATAACTGCTACTCTTCATGCAGATGATATATTTAAAGAAGAATCTACACTTCTGTAGATGCATATACTTAACTTCATGAGCAAACATGAAAGGTATACTTTTTAGGGTTCTGATAACATAATCACATTGTGACAAAAATTTATGAAAAAAAACTTATTTGGCATCATCAGGTGCTTACACTATTGAAAAACTGCCCTAGTAGACTTAAGGAACCAGCATTGTGTTTACAACAAATAATAAAAAGAAAATCTGGTAGTGTCACTAAGCATTAAATATAAAGTGGAGTATGAAACAACATACCTACTGTCATATATTAAAACAAGTGTGCAACCCAATGTGTCAAACATAAATGTCCAAATTGTAAATTTTGAGCTTGGATCCTTTTTCAACCCAGATAATTCTTAGATATGTGTTTTTTCAAAAAAACCAACAAAACGTATATATATTGAATTCCTGTATCACACTCACGTGATGGGAATAGAATGCCAGCCTTTTTATTATTATTATTATTATTATTATTATTATTATTATTATCTTTGACTTATAAAGTGCCACAAAGGGTCCGCAGCGCTGTACATTACATATACAGAAAACAGAACCAAGACACAACATGATACAAAAATATATATAAACACGGGTGGCAGGGTAAAGCAAATCAGATTATATCTGGCACAGATAGTGAAAGGGATGGTAGAAATCAGTGAGAAGAAGGACAAAGCTTAAGAAAACAGGGAAAACAGGGCTAGCGAAGCAGGCCAAGAGGTACAGAGGGTGAAGGAACAGTAGATGTAGCACACAAGGAAAGAGGGCCTTGCTCATGAGAGCTTACATCCTAAAGGGAAGGGGGAGACATAAATAGGGTGGTACTAACTGGGGAAGAGAGCCAGGACAAGGAAGTTAGGGGGAGGACTGATAGACTTGAATAAAGAAATGAGTCTTAAGGGCACACTTGAAGCCTTTGAGAGTAGATGCTAACCTGATGGAACGTGGAAGATCGTTCCACAGCAGGGGAGCAGCCCGGGCAAAGTCCTGAAGACGAGAGTGAGACGAGGTGATCAGTGAAGTAATGAGGTGGAGGTCACAGGCAGAGCGGAGGGGGCGGGTAGGAGTGTAGGTAGAGATGAGATTGGAAATGTAGGGAGGGGAAGATTGACTAAGAGCTTTAAAGGTGAGAGTGAGGAGTTTAAATTTAATTCTGTAGGGTATGGGGAGCCAATGTAGTGACTGTTGGAGGGAGACTGCAGATACAGAGCGACGGGAGAGAAATATGAGGCGGGCAGCAGCATTGAGGATAGACTTAAGAGGGTCATGGCGAGAATCAGGTAGGCCAGAGAGAAGGAGGTTACAGTAGTCAAGGCGAGAGATATCAAGCAAGTGAACAAGGGTTTTCGTAGCTTCCATGGTGAGAAAGGGACGTATCTTAGATATATTCCGAAGGTGGAAGTAGCAGGATTTTGAAAGGAACAGAATGTGAGGCTTGAATGAGAGGGAGGAATCAAGGATGACCCCAAGGCATCGGACTTGGGGGACAGAAACGAGAGTAGTGTTATTAACAGAAATAGAGAGGGGGGGAGGTGGGAGAGTCCTGTCAGGTGGGGAAGACTATAAGCTCGGTCTTGGAAATATTGAGTTTATGGAAGCGTTGGGACATCCAAGATGAGATGGCCGAGAAACAGGAGGAGACACGAGACAGAAGGGAAGGTGAGAGGTCAGGGGATGAAAGATAGATTTGGGTATCATCAGCATAGAGGTGGTACTGGAGGCCAAAGGAGTGGATGAGGACACCAAGGGAGGAGGTGTAGAGGGAGAAAAGCAGGGGGCCAAGAATGGAGCCTTGAGGAACGCCAACGGGTAGGGGAAGAGGGGGTTATGTAGAATCAAGAGTAGAGACTGAGAAGGAGCGGTTGGTGAGGTAAGAGGAAAACCAGGAGAGGACAGTGTTGCATAGGCCTAAAGATTTGAGAGTTTGCAAAAGGAGTGCGTGGTCAACGGTATTGAAGGCAGCAGAGAGGTCAAGAAGGATAAGAAGGGAGTAGTGTCTATTGGATTTAGCGAGGAGAAGGTCATTAGTGACCTTAGTGAGGGCAGTTTCAGTGGAGTGGAGGGGATGAAAAACCAGATTGGAGTGGGTCAAGGAGTGAGTGAGAGAAGAGAAAGGAGGTGAGACGGTTGTAGACAACCTGTTCAAGGAGTTTGGAGGCAAAAGGAATAAGCGAAATTGGCGGTAGTTAGAGAGAGAGGCGGGTTCAAGGGACGGTTTCTTGAATATGGGGGAGACAAGAGCATGTTTGAAAGAGGAGGGGAAGATTCCAGAGGAGAGGGAGAGGTTGAGGAGGTGTGCAAGGTGGGAGCAGGCTTCAAGAGAGAGGGAGCGGAGGAGGTGGGATGGGATTGGGTCCTGTGTGCAAGTGGAGGGGGGAGAGGAAGAGAGAAGGATATGGACTTCATCTCCAGATACCGGTGTGAAGGAAGAGAAGGAGGGTGAGCTAGCAGGAGGGGAGGGGATAAAGGAGATAGCAACAGCAGAGGAGGGTGATAAGGGGGACAGAGTGGGCATGGAGGGTGGAGAGGGTGGGGTTAGAAGGGACTGCTGGGAGATGTCATGACATATAGACTCAATTTTGGAGGTGAAGTGGGTAGCAAAGTCGATAGCAGAGAGCATGGGGGGGAGTTGGAGATGGGGAGGGGAGAGGGGGGAGTTGAAGGTGGCAAAAAGCCGACAGCGGTTGGAGGATTGGGAAGAAATGACAGCTTTAAAGAAAGATTGTTTAGAGAGGAATCGGGCCGAACTATAAGAGGCAAGCATGAACTTGAAGTGGAGGAAGTCAGCACGGGTGCGTGACTTTCTCCAAAGCTGTTCTGGGAGCATTTTTGAAGACAGCGGGTAAGTTTAGTGTGCCACGGTTGTGGCGGGGCCCGAAGAAACTTGACGGTGACAGCCGGGGCGACACAGTCAAGTGCAGCGGTAAGAGTGCGATTGTAAAAGGACACAGCTTTATCGGGGCAAGAAAGAGTGGTGATGGGGGAGAGGAGCGAGCCCAGGGAGGAGGAGAAACTGGTAGGATCAACTGTGTCAAGATTATGCTTGGTGAGAGTAACCTTGGGGGATGGGAACGATGAGAGGGGTGGAGAGATGCTAAAAAAGAGGAGATGGTGGTCCGAGAGAGGAAAAGGTGAATTAATGAGGTCAGAGACAGTACCAAAGTATGAAAATAACATATCTAGGGAGTGGCAACTGTGGTGGGAGGGAGAGGAGGTCCATTGAGAGAGACAAAGGGAGTAGAAGAGGGAAAGAAGTTTGGAGGCAGCAGGATCTGAGGGATTGTCTATAGGGATATTAAAGTCCCCCAAGATGAGGGAGGGGAGATCAGAGGAGAGAAAGTGAGGGAGCCAGGTGGCAATGTGATCAAGAAATTGGGAGACAGGACCGGGAGGACGGTATATAACCGCAACACGGAGGTGGACTGGGTGGAATAGGTGGATAGAGTGTACCTCAAAGGAGGAAAAAGAGAGGGAGGGTTCAGGGGGAAATACCTGAAAAGAACAGCGGGAGGAGACTTTCACAAACTTTGTCTGTGGAATTTTCATAGATCCTTATGTGGTGATAATAGAAGATCATCATCATCACTATTTATTTATATAGCGCCACTGATTTCGCAGCGCTGTAAAGAGAGGTCATTCACATCAGTCCCTGCCCCATTGGACCTTGCAGTCTAAATTCCCTAACACACACACACAGACAAAATCCTCTGTAGGTGGAGTTCTCAATGTGACTCATTACTCCAAAAGAATGGTGAATGAAAATATAACATAGTGAAATATTGTTGAAAAGAGGTGAGATCACAATCAATGCACAATAAGTAAAGAATGAATAGAAAATGGAAAATCTGATATAACTATAACATTTTAATTACAACATATATCCCCAAAGAGAATGACAGGACACATACCGGAACAAGGTGGAAATGTGTGAAGCAAAGTCTCTTGTGATGTAAATTCCTTGCTCATAGAGGCCTTTGATGTAATGTTGACCTTCCAGATGATAAGGAGTCCTGTATCCCAACTAACTTTTCCAGGGTCGTTGTCAAAGTGGTCATAGTAAAAATATATTGCATAGTAATACAAATGCACTCAAATAAGCACTAAGGATGCTCCAAATGTGATTTTTTTCACTTAGCTATAACAATAACTATATTCATCTTTATACAGTTTCCATAATGGAAGATTAATTCATGCAAAGCTTTGCTATTACGTAACATAGTCAGATAAGTATGAAGATCCTTATTCAAAAGATTTGTCAGAATACTAAAACTGATTAAACTGCTACTCTAATTTGTATATTATAATTAAACAATAGGGTTTGAATTATATATTATTATCTGTTATTTTGCTCCAGAAAGCAATAAATCCGTGGTCTATACACTAAAATCATTGGGATATCAGGATCTGAAATTGATTGTATGAAGTATTTAGTCATATCTGTTTTTTTGCTAAAAATCTAGCCAATACCCAAAATAAATCCTGGATTTGTAAAAACAAGACAATGCTGTTGGTATGTACAGAATCAGTACTTTCCATTCACTACAAACTCCTGGACCACACTGCAGTATGGAAGCTATTAGGGACAGCTGTCTGACAGTAATGGACTTACATTGAGGTAGAGGAGTGTGTCTTTCTTCGCCATCTGCAGTCCATAGCATTTGCATTGCAGTGTGGTTGAGGATATTTACAATTTATGAAGAGAATTGATGAAGTCACACAATAGTAGGAAAAGAAGTAGCTCAATTCAGAGAGGCGCTTTTCAAGAACCTCACTCTCTCTTATATCAAGTAATTGTGTGTGGTGTAAACATCACATATGGAGCCTGCCAATTATTGCACAGCTCTCCATACACATGGAATAACTTAACTACTGTGTATGCACAAGGCATTGCCTTTTGCTAGACACAGAAGCCTTTCATACGCCAGTTCTTTCTTTCAGGCATTTTGTATCCATAATTAAATCCTCACATGCTCTGTGGTTTAATATAAAGGGTCAGATAAAATAACCACACACATTCAGGTCACATCATGTGGATCTTTAAGACAACATACCTGCCCACATATGTGTCACATTACATTTGGGACTAATAAATGGATCATTACCCTTCAAAATGAATGAATTTTCCAGATAGGATCCATAACATTTTCAGATATGAAGAATGAAGATAGATTTTGCAATGTAAACCTGACATTCTACTGCTGGGATGTTAAACTGTAAAGTATTACCCCTCCCCCCCCCCACACACACACGCACACACACACACACACACACGCATACTACAGACAACGTGCTATAGGTGACATGACTAGCCCTTGGCTGGTGTATGAACCAACAGTTCCACTCAGTGCAATTTTGCAAATTCTACCAAGCTGTCATTAACTCTGACTGCAGTGTCTGTCTCTGTAGGATTGATTCTAGAGCTCAGGGCCTTGTTATCCAATAGCCTGACCAGCCAGAATAGGGCGGAAAGGTTTAGGGGGGAGAGTGAGTATAATTTTTGGAGGTGAAAATTTGTGACAGGGAGAAGTATAAATTGAAATGAATTTTAAAATATAAGAGAATAGTTGTTCCCAAGTAAATAGAAAACATGAAGGAAAAATGTAGTAAAGTTTTAATCTTGATATATTTCCATGGAAAAAGGCAGAAGATAATGAGTCATCATCAAACCCCCATCCAAGGATAAGTGAGAAGAATAGACAAGGCTAGCACCAGGTGCAAATGTGGGAAAAACACAAGAACATGAACATTGATGGGCTGGGTTTTAAATTAAGGATGTGTTTGTCCTTACCTATCGCATATTAACCTAGCGAGACAATGGGTCATTAAGAGCGTATTATCCTACCTCGGCCTGAACTCTTAATCAGGCCTTGACAGAGTCACTATTACACTTGGATTACTGCAAACAATCATCTTATTTGACTTTTTACTCAAATATCAGTGCTGGCCCACTTGAATGTACTCATTTTTTTCTAGGACTGTTCATAGTCTAACATTCTCTTTCTTTCTGGCCTAGAATCGTATGCGGGAGAGTCTGGCCCTTTTTAAGAGTATAATGGAACTGCCTTGGTTTAAAGAGACTCCAATCATTTTGTTCCTCAACAAGACTGACTTGTTGGAAGAAAAAATCCACATCTCTGACTTAGCTACATACTTCCCGAAATTCAAAGGTTAGTTCTGAGAGCAAAACACATGCCACTGCGAAAGCTAACATGGATTATTTATTTAGAACATAGATAGATGATTGGTGATTGTGTATTTATTTATGTATATTTGAATTTAAGGACTGTAAATAAAGCTGTCTGGGCAAGCCATAGTATGTGTTCGATCAAGCTCCAGACGCTCTGGCTTACGAGATGGATAGATAGATTTACTAAAGGATGGTTTGGTGAAACTGATGGTTTTTGGTGATTTTTCTGGGGGTTTTAAAACCGCTGGATTTACTAAAGCCCAAACCGCCATTAAAATGGCCATAATTGACATTTTACAAAACCACCACTTTTCAAATTGCCGTCCCAATTTTAACAATGATGAACGGACAAAACGCCGAATTTACTAAGCTGGGGTATGCAAAACCGCTATCCAAACGGCCATAATAAAAGAGGTGGTTCTGATTGGCGAGTTTGCGCAAACTGCATGCTGTTTGAGCTATTTTGCCATTCAGAACATAAGAGAAAGCACCATTGACATATAAAATTATTTGGGCAATGATTATTTATTGATTAAAGGGCAAAATTAATTTAATATTAACTTATGGTGGATTTTTTTTTTTTTATTATAACATTATATTATGGGGGAAATATGAATATATAATAATATTAACTGATTGTTAATAGTGGATATAATTATTTATGTTGCACAATTTGGCATTACATAGTGCCCGAATAATATAATTAGTTAATTTTGTCCCTTTAATATAATGATATTTCCCGCTATGCCCCACCGCCCATAAGTTATTAATTTAATTTTGCCCCTAAATAAATAAATAATCATTGCCCAAGTAATCTAAATGACAGTGGTGCTTTTTCTCCTGTTCTGAATGGCAAAATAGCACAAACAGCATGCTTGAGCTATCACGCTATTCAGAAGCAAGTATTAAAATTGTCCTGTCCTGTCTAATGATGGTGGTTTTGATGGCGGCTTTAACCAAACCGCTGGTGGTTTGGACAAAACTGTCGGCGTTTTAGCTTTTTCAATTCACCACACATCACCATCCATTTCAAATCGCAGCCTCAAACTGCCCTATAGTAAATGCAGTGGTTTAGACCATTAAACCGCCGGCGATGTGTGGCAGTTTAAAACCGCCACCAAACTCGATTATTAGTAAATCTAGCCCTTAAAGATTTTGTAAAAGTGTCTGCATTTAATTCTCATGACCTCCAAAGTTTCTTTCTGTGAATAAGACTTTGCTTTATGTTTATTTTTATGTTTACTTTGTTACTGTATCTATTAAGTGCCCTTTTTATCGTAGAAAAAGAAACCTACACATTTGGGGTATCTTTAGTCCTGTTCCCAGTACATATATTGTACTTTTATTGTCCACACTAAATCCTTTAAAGAAGAACCTTTCAGGCTAAAGTACTTTAGCAAGACACAGCACAAAAGTCAGGCAGTAAGAAGGAGGCTGAGCTGATGGAAATTCCTAGTGTGAGAGTGTATCTTGTGCAGGGCCAGTAACTTCTGACTTGGCGTGATTACAGCAGTTAATCTGTCAGCATTGTAGAGGGGCAGAAGTTGGAATCCAATGTGAAGGGAGGTAAGAGGCAAAGGGGCAACAGTCCATGGTGCAGTCCATGGTGCTCAAACATTACTGCTGATGGTCTATAAACCTCGCTCCTTGAAACCAATATCTATTCCATCCCTCCCGCCAGACTTCCCTCCCACCACAACCTCTCTATTGTGGTCAATAACACCACCATCTCCTCTGTCACGCAACTCCGATGCCTGGGTGTCACCCTTGACTCCTCTCTCTCCTTTGCCCCCCATATCCAATCCCTTGCCCAAGCCTGTTGCTACCAACTGCGCAACATCGCCCGCATCCGGCCCTTCCTCTCTCAAGATGCCACCAAAACAATCATCCACTCTTTCATCATCTCCCGCCTCGACTACTGTAACCTTCTCCTTACTGGCCTCCCCCTCTCCCATCTTGCCCCCCTTCGCTCCGTTCTCAATGCGGCTGCTCGGCTCATCTTTCTCTCACGCCGGTCCTCCTCAACCTCCCCTCTCTACCACGCCCTACACTGGCTCCCCTTCCCCTACAGGATCCTTTTCAAACTCCTCACCACCACTTACAAAGCACTCTCCCAGTCTACTGCCCCCTATATCTCTAACCTCTTCACCATTCACACCCCGGCCCGCTCCCTGCGCTCGGCCAATGACCGTCGCCTCTCCACCACTCTGATCACCTCTTCCCACTCTAGAATCCAGGACTTCTCCCGAGCTGCCCCCCTGCACTGGAATGACCTCCCTCGCTCCATCCGTCTCTCTCCCAACCTGTGCTCCTTCAAACGGGCACTTAAAACCCACCTGTTCCTCAAAGCCTACCAACCATCCACCTAATGCCTCATCCACTATTCTCATTCTCCCTCTCTCCCCTGGCCCATCTCTTCTCTCCCCCCTGCTTCACTGGCTCCCTTTTGTGCCTGTTTTTGTTTCACCCTCCCTTAGGATGTAAGCTCTTATGAGCAGGGCCCCCCTCCCCTCCGTTCTCCATACCGATTCTTCCGCTCTGTCTTTACTCCATATGACATCCTGGAGTTCCTGAAGCTTTAGTACTTTGTGTTTATTGTTCTGTACTTTGTCACCCTGTTTTGTACTACTGTTTGTACTGTGTACGGCGCTGTGGAAACCTTGTGGCGCCCAACAAATAAATGATAATAATAATAATAATAATAATAATAATAATTCCATGAGGACCATCACCAAAAAAACAATAACAACATTATACAGAGTTGTGAGAATTAAATTTTTTTTCCCTCTAAACTCCAAGTTCCCTGCGGCATTATCTGTAACAGCTTGAGGAAAGACAGCTGAAGAATGTGCCAATAGCCATATGCCACCTCCCTATACACACTCAAACTGAGCCAACAATATCTGTAAAGATTTACTGATGGTGTCAGAAAATATCAGAGGACTCAACTACAGGAGTTAACCTTTCACCTGCACGAGATATACCAATGCTGAATTAACAGAAAGCCAGCAACCAGTGTTTTTGAGAGTAAATTAAGCTAAATGTGTCCAACTCAGCATCAGTCCATAGGTGGCCTAATAACAAGACCAAATATAGACTAGTTCTTGATGATCCCTATAAGTAATATAATGTTAGATGACGGCAACATCTTCAATATTTGCTTTGAGAGTAAAGAGAATCTGTGCACCTAGAGCAGTGATCAGGGCCATCTTAACAACATCATGGGCCCCTGGGCATAGCAGTGCACCGGGGCCCCTACATACATATATATATATATATATATATATATATATATATATATATATATATATATATATATATATAAAGATACAGATATAGATAGATATAGATAGATAGAGATAGATAGATAGATAGATGTGCTTGCTCAGTGACCCTTGAAGGTTTTTTTTGCAGGTTTTTTTTTTTTTTCAGGATTATTTATTCTAATTAAGAGCCCTGCCTATGGGGCCTCCTTGTTCGTGGGGCCCCCGGGCACCTGCCCATTGTGCCCAATGGAAAAGATGGCCCTGGCAGTGATAGGTGACCTGATATACTGCATGGCTGCCCCTCTATACTGCAAAACAACAATACATCACCGTTAATCTCAGTGATAAGTTAAAACAATCAATTTTAATAAATGAAAGTCACTTTGACATATCGACAGTAATATTAAAAAAGTGTTACAAGCTATAACAAACCAACCTGACTTCAAAGCAGAACAGATCTGAGGGCCCAGATTATGGCTTGTGGGGGCACAGGTGTCACTAGGGCCGCCAGTTGCTCATAACTGATTTAGAGGATTACAGTTACATTTACACACACTTAGATATAAGCAGGACAGAGCAGGGTCAAAATCTTGAAGTCTATTATGGTTGTTACCTTTCTATGTCGTGTACAAACTAGAGCTTGATGCATTTATTGAAACTGAAAATGTTAGACACAAACCCACTTCCTCTGTTGTAAATAGCTATGGATATTGCACATTTTTTACATCTGTATGCAAAGTAATTTACCACACCAAATACAAAATATCCTATAAGCTGAGCTGCAAAATACCATGTGACAGCTCAGGACAGCTAGTAGCTGGCTGCAACGCACTACGCTTACCACAAGATGTTACACTAGAAAAGTTTTATGATCTCATTCTTACTCAGATCACATACAGCTCCACCCTTCTTCACACACTGCTTTAACCTGCCCTTTTAAAGGACTGTAAAAGCAAATGCAATAAACTAGCAGGTATACATTTCAATATATTAATTGGCAATAATTGTTTCAATGTGTCACATATGTACGCAAAGCAGCTTAACAAATATCACATACACAGTATCCTGTAAGTGAGGCTATAAAATACCATGTTACCGCTCAGGGTAGTGTACTAACTGTGACATACTCAGCTCAAGCCACAAGACTGGAAAGGTTGCCTCACAAATCCCATCTCTATTGGATTACATGAAGTGACATCCATGTTACACACTGGATAAATCTGCCCACTAGTGGACGCTTATTAGTAGATGGTGCTGTGCAGAGTGGCCTATAGAGTGCACAGTTTATAATTTAGTTGTTTTTTTTATTTCCTAGGGCAGCACAAATAATAAATAAGGCTTTGCATGGGGATTTACAAGTAATGGTCATACCCTACATAAATATATATTGTTAAAGTAATTGTATCATTTTCAAATAAGCATTGCCCAAGCGATTGTATTATGTTTCTGACGCACAAAGTGATTTATTTAAGCAGATGTAACAAGTTAACAATTCAATACATGATTGTAATACAATACAGTACAGTACAGTACAGCCAATACCAAGAGATAAATACATACCGCTGCAATCGCTGCGCTTCCACGGGTCCCAGTGGACAGTATATCTGTTTAGATAACTGTGGTCAGAGTAGACTGAACACTACATGAGAGCTACTGCTTATATGCAAACAGAGATACAGTGAAACAATGCAGGTGGTATAGCTTGCTTCTATTGGTCCAGGCATCAGGAGGGTCCAGGGGGTTACACATCATAGGCTGATTCAATCTAAGGAATCCAAAGGTGGGGGTCTCTCCAGGGGATGAGCTCTGTTCTTCCCGCCAAACTGCTCTGTTCTTCCCGCCAAACTCCAATTACAATCAGTCCATTAGAATTTGACAGTTAATATCATATTAAAGGTTTATTCCCTAACATCAATAACTAGAGTATGCAATGTGCGATCTCTTCACCGAATGCACCGAACAGCTGCTGATGTAAAGGGGATTAATATGATATTATACATGACACCTTTCCTATAAGCTGAACCTTAAATATCACTGAAGTGTACATATAATCATATTATATAAACTAATAATAAGCCAAATACTATCTGCTCATATATTACAGTGTAACGGACTAGCATGAATATGAATTATATAAATAACTAAATGTTGTAATGCGAGTGTGTACGTGCGTATTTTACCGTGCGATCGCACCACACGCTGTGTTAGGTGGTGTACGGATCGGTGTTACGTGGCGTACGAATCGCAATCGCACGGCAAAACAATATACTTTCGTTCATCCAATTATACGACTTCGACAATATGATACATTAGAGATTCTTTATTGATAATCACATGATTTCCTATACAATTCCTGTACAGGAGCAAAATGGTTTGCTATGACAAAGTTACAATGGGTTAAATGGTACATATTGCTTGCAAGCAGCATAAAATATATGTTTCTTTATCCTTGTCAAGGATACCTGCCTCTGCCAGATCCCTGATCTAATAACATCAAATAATCAAAGAATCAAATCATCATCATCCTTATCATCTATTTATATATCATATATCACCTCTATTTTGTCAGGAAACCACTCCTGACAACCTTCACCAGTCACAAACCGCACTTGTGCACTCATAACTTTGATGTTTACTGTAAAGGAACGCACAGGATTCCAGCCTAAATCTTGCTCTCACCTATCCCTTAGGTTACAGATTTAACTGGTCCCTTCCCCAGCACAGGCACACACGTCTATACCTCTCCACAACTACCACCATCAACATATAAGGCCCATAGAAAACCTATGACTTAAATACCCAATTGCGCACACTCTGCGCTCTGATAGCTAAAAGAGTTAACACCTCCCACACTGGTATTTTAAAAGTTAACATAGCCAAGGTATCAACCTCTTCTAAACAGGCAGTGAATTCATTTAGAGCAATAATTTTTTACATTTAATATGCAAAAAGTACAATGCTTACAGGTTCTAAAACAATTATAAAAGATGACATAACACAGCAAAACGTAAAATAAAAAATAAAGTTTCAGAGTATAATCTTACATACAAGTTATATAATCTGCGCCAAGGGAAATTGGTTTGGAAGATGGACAGCTAATCAATGTTGATTTATTTCCCAAAAGTCAGTTTATTTCTTGTAAGTGGTCTCATATTTTAAAGACACTTTTTCCACCTGTCCCCTCCTACAGGGGGACAGGCCAGTTACCACAATTTCCATCTTCCATGTTTATTGCCCAATGATAAAATGTAACATATCTTTTCTGGGAAGTGTCACACAAACCCAATTTTACCATTAATAAATCCAACACAAATTTACCAATCTACAGATACCAAACAGAAATAGTTTAAATGTATTAGTTGAGCTGGTACTCATTTCCTCTCATTCCCTGTGTGACCAGCAGCTTTATTTGACGTATGGGCTGTCCTTCATCATACTATTTATGAATATGTGATGATCACTGACTATATTGATTGTAAGTAGTATTTTGGAAATAGAATTATATTTACCTATTTAAAATATAGGAAGCCATCTTGTTGTCACAGCCCATGTATCTTGTATAATACTTCCTGCTAGGTTGATTCCTTAAAGTCTCTTCAGGTGCCAAAAACCACTCCAGTACCAGGAAACAGCTCACCACATGAGGGCTTAGAAGCTGTTTATTTCCCCCTAAAGGTAAAAATATAATTTTATAGTCCTTGGGTCTGCAGAGCCACAGAATAAGCACAGGCCAGTAATTCTGGCCTCACATTTTATACATTGAGTTAGGTCATTAACCCTATGAGAGCAGGCGCAGCTTTGAAGTCATTTGCATTACCCTCTAGCTTGCTAAATGGATTCATTTGCTATACAGTATTGGGTGGGGTATGTTTTTACTGGTGCAATAATGCGACAATACTTACACCGACGTAAAAATGACAAGTATTTTAAGGGAGACAAGGAGAAAAGAGATTTACCATATAACAGACAGACAATATTCTCCACACCCTTCATTCCCAGGTGATGTAAATTGCGACTGTATAAAGTGTCTGCAGTGCGAATGACGTCACTTACAATGGCCACAGTGAGATTGACGGTTTTTAGGCAGCAATTCCACGGCCCACGGCCTGTATAATGTAATCCAGGTGGCGGGTAAGCCCATTGCCGTCTTAAAACCATCAATCTCCCTGTGGCAATTGTAAGTGACATTGTTCACACTGGAGACATTTTAGATCTGCCATTAAAGAAGCTTGTGAGGAATGTTGTCTGTCTGTTATATGGTAAGTCTCTATTTCCTCCTTGTCGCTCTTACACTAATCGAAATTTTTACTTTGGTATAAGTATTGTCAGCATTATTGTATCCGGACTACCACTGACAGAATTTACAATGCAGTCCCTTATGATTATGCTTTATTCATGTTATGGGTTAATCCTTAGAACTGTAATTCCTCCCTTTTCACTACAGTCTTGTTTTTTAAAAGATGTTTTTCAATAGTGAAAGTCCTGTATTATATTGATAAAACAATGAGCAACTCCACCTTGCCCAGGAGCATAGAAACATAACAATATTGTGATATTTAGTGAGTGACTCACATCTAGGTTCATCTAACCTGTGAATTTATTGTACAGCTCTACAAAAGTAATATTCACTGCTTCCTTTCAATTTCACCTGATTATTTGGTATTTGTGCTCTTCTCAGTCTCAATAGTTATACCAAGTGTATCTAATTTAATAACAATGTAGATTGAATATATCTGTACATCAGTCTTGATTTCTTGCCACACAAACTTCACATGCCTGTTCGCTGAAGGTGCAAGATATGCACATACTGAAGTAAAAAATTGTGCAATAAAGATCAATTTGCTGTATTTTCTGCATACTTTTAATTTAGTTTCAAAGGATTTGGTTGCAAAGTATAGTATTAATCTGTGCATCTATTTATACTGTATATATAGTAAAGGAAAAGTAAAGGATACAAATATGGGTGAAGTCTCTTTTCATTCAGAATGGCGACACCATACTGACAACAATCAGAATGTCGACACAGTTAAAATGTCAATTGTGACTGTCGAGAGGTTGTAATGTCGACAGTCACAATGTTGACAAAAATCATTAACTTCAAAATGCCGACAATAGCGCCGGCAATACCGCCAGGTAAGCTCATTGCCCACTGCATTATAAAAAAAATGACAAAAACTCTAGCCAATTTTGATTACATCCCATGGAAAAAGGAATTGTCAGTTTGCATGGTGTGTGTGTAATAAACAAATATAAAGAAACTGATGCTGATTGTGATCAGATTTGCGTCAAAAACGTAGGTGTTCACAAAACCCCTCACAATTACATGTATATGCTGTGTTGCATGCACCTCAAGATATAGCTTGGGCTGATAGTGGCATGGATCAATGTGGGCTCCCCTGAAAAACGTGTAACTAGGCTATGATGGTCTGGGCTGGTGACACTATAACAGGGAAAACCACAGTGTGGTGTCCCACTGTCATAATGTCACACAATTCCTAAAAAAGACAGGCCAGTGCTGAAGTACCATGGCTCCTCCAAACAACCGTTGCTGGTAGGTATTATGGCAATAAAATGTTTAAAGCTTTTAAGCACTTTTGCTAATGTACTGCTGGTCTGGGCAATCTTTGGCAGCCCTAAACTGATTGGTAAGCTGGTAGAACTTATCCCTCAAACTAATTTTTTCAAGTGATTTTGATGCACTATTGAACTAATAAAGTAATAAATGTAACGTTGCTTTACATTCTAAAAGTTAATTTTTATTTTTGTTGAACCGGAAGCTTCCCCTGTCCAATTTTTCAGTTTCATTGAATGTTTTATATACTATACTCATAATTCTGTTCATGGAATTTCTCTAAGTGATTTTACCTGCTTTAAGTAGGACCTGTCTTCTGAACATTTTGAATTGTCCCCAGGTATATTATTTAGCCATCTGGTATGTTTACTATTGTTTTGTTTTTTTAGACTGTTTTACTGGCGTATTGTAGGCTTGTTTAATTAAGTTGCCTTCTTTTATTAGCATTATAAGATCCAAATATGTTGCCTTCTCCACTGTTAGAGTATCATAAAAGGGTCAATTTGACCATACATACATATCTTTGCAATAAATTTGAATAGCTAGGCACAAATTTCAAGCCCATTACCTTGCCCCTTGGTTTCTTCTAGTAGTCTCCCTCAAACTAAAAATAGTTGTGGAGGAGTATGAATTTAATTATCCCAGTGACCCCTGTACAATGCCAAAAATATTCTAGTGACCCATGTACAATACAGAAACAATTCTGGTAAACTCTGTACAGAGGGATAGTACTTTATATCTGTTGAAACCACTGACATTTGTCCCTTACTATATCTGTGTGATAGGGCAAAGTTAGTGCATTTTTAATAGTAGTTAAGGATACAGGCACAGAGTGGGGGAGAATGATAGATCTGTATGAGTGGTTTTGTGAATAGTGGATATATAGGACTGGGGAAAGTGTGGTCTTATATGAAGCTGGGTTTAAGTCATGTATTGGGATTTTAGTTCAAGACTAAAAAAGGGGTTGTAAGTCCCTTGGTGTAGATATGTGTTAGAAGATGGTGAAGAGCAATGTGCAATCACATAGATGTAGCTTGGAGAATGCAGATAAGAATTGAGTTTCAGGTTTTGTTGCAGATGAAGTGCAAATAAATCTGATTTGCTTGTATAACAAAAGGGGTACAAAATAATTTGCTAATATCTACTGAATGGGCACATTCTAAAAATAATGTTCAAAAAAAATGTATATTTGCAAGCAATAGTCTAGTGTGATATGTTGAAACACATAAAATTGGAGATATGGAAAACATAGATATAATAACACAAAATAACCATAAAAAATAGTATTAAAATCAAATGAAATGAAAAATAAAAATGCATCACATTTTCGAGGAACCATAAACCAGTAATGAATACAATTTTTGTTGCAGATTCCTTCAACTAGAAAAAACACCAAACCTTTGTGTCAAATGCCTTAAATGCCTCATTTCCCAGAGATGAAGTGCTGATAAGTGGACCACTGGGTCTTCTTTCCCCTCTGGGTCATTAGTGGTGCCGCCACTTGAGTCTTGATTTATGCATGGTCAATGGGCTGGTTCAGCCCACTAGGGGTCGACTCAGGAAACTCCCTGCCCTAACACCTGATTGAATCCCATTCACAATTAGCCACTAACACATGAAAACTATGTTTCTATTATTAAATTCCACGTTAACATTTTTATTAAACGATTACCCCCAACGTGTGGCAATAACTTGAGGTGGTGTAAGAGAAAATATTTAAAAACATATTTGGAACAATAGAGTTGGAATCATGCAGTAATAGTAAATACAATAGGAACATTTAATAATAATTCTCTTTAGTAACAATACGCACATTACTTATGCACAAGTGATTCTCTCTCTTAATATTATTATGGGTTAATTAACAAGCTACCTTGTGCAGTTCTAACAAAGAACTACAATTCTCCTCCTGCTCAATACACACCCCAAGGCATTTACATTTCATACACTCCACTCACACCATAAACTTTAGTAATAATGGCAAGAACACAGTTCAATTTGACCTCTTTCGTCAGTGCACATAAAGGACTGTTGGCTTAGGACTGCATGTGAATCAAATAACAAAGATGTAGAGATATATGCAAGTTCAAGTACAACTGTCTTGACTTGACTATTTCTGTCCTGAAATTATTTGAGTTGCACAATTTAAATTAAATACTGTTAAGTTGAATGTGCTTGAAAAAAGTAAATAATTTGAGTATATTCCTTTCCAATGACGCAAACAACTCAGAAAATGTCATGAACAGGGAGAACTTCAAACACACTTGGTAATTATATGGTCCACAAAGACGAATCGGTTTGTATCGTCAGGCTTCTGCTTGGAACTATGAAAAAAAACAAGTTGTGGTCTCCTTGACTTAACTTTACTGCAGATACATAGTAATAAAATGTCTCTTCTCAACTTCTCTACTTTCTACATCGAATAATGTTCCAACCCCTGTATGTATAGTTATTTGATCTCTTAATGATCATCTATACTATCTATTTGTATAGTTGCAATAAAGCTTGACACATTTAGCAATAATAATATGATAATAGTAATAACAATAATAGCCAACAGTAAACGTCCCTTAGGCAGGATGCTTTAAGTGAAAAATAAATGTTCTAAACATCCTCTCTGTCTCCCTGAACGCTAATGTAGGCTATCTGTGCTCTTTGTATCAAACAGACTGCATCCAATTTAAACTGTGTTACAATATTGCTGTGTGTATATAGTGACCCCTAATATTTAAAGAAAAGAAACTGACCAAAAAACTATCAAGGGTGAATGATGGTATTGATGTGGTGTTCTGGGAAGAGGGAGATGCGAATGGAGTAGGAGGGAAACTAAACTTTGACTTAGAACCTTAGAGTAACCCGAGTAAAGGGAGGGAAAGCAGAGGAAAAAGAGAAAATAAATGAAGGGGAAACAGAATTAGCTGAGAAACTGCGCTATAGCATTTGTCACAGAGGGAAGAGTGTGGGAAACTGTTTAACATTTAGGGGGTGGTAAGGCTTAAAATCATCATCATCATCATCATTTATTTATATAGCGCCAACATATTCCGTAGCCCTTTAAAATGTGTGCAATACTATATCATACCTGCCAACAGTCCCATTTTTTGAGGTACCTTCCCAATTTCTGAAATCCAAAGGGGATGTGCCCTACCAAAAAATGGCGTATACTCATAAAAAAATGGGAAAGGTTTGGACAGATCAGTTTGTGGTTTGGGCGAATTGGGGACATGGGATTATTTGTCCTGATTTTCCAATAAGGAATGTTGGGACTTATACTGTATGTACTTTTACATAACATATACTTAACAATAATCTCCAATAACATGTCTGAAAACATTATCTGTATAAACAGCAGGTTCTGACATCAGAACACACCAACATTACACTAAAGAGGCTTCACTTACATTTTCCTGACATGATGAGTCTCTTGAAGTTCTTCCCCTGTACTCTGATCATGTATGTAACAGTCAAGGAAGCCACCAGTGTAAGAAACAGAATACAGCATGGATGGCTAAGTGGTTAGCACTTCTGCCTCACAGCACTGGGGTCATGAGTTCAATTCCCAACCATGGCCTTATCTGTGTGGAGTTTGTATGTTCTCCCCGTGTTTGCATGGGTTTCCTCGGGTGCTCTGCTTTCCTTCCACACACTAAAAAAAAAATACTCTGTCTCTGTCTCAGTAAATTAGGAAATTTAGACTGTGAGCTCCAATGGGGCAGGGACTGATGTGAATGAGTTCTCTGTACAGTGCTGCGGAATTAGTGGCGCTATATAAATAAAGAAGTGAAGTGAGACTAATTACTTGTATTCGCTGTGTAAACCCGTAATAATGTGTGGAGGTGATACTCTGTTACATATAGGAAATTGTGTTACACTGTAGATCTCCCATGCGGGATTAAACAGTGTGGATGAATAGAATTATTGCTGGAAACTCCTGAGGCATCAAGAATCCTGTGAGTGCATACCTCTGAGGGGTGACTACAAAGGGACTGTGATTATTTGGAGATTGGGGTTCATTACAAACTATTGTGAGACATTTTGAAATCATTGAAGTGCGATATCTAAGACCTTTATTCAGAGATCTATCATCAATTGGCTATATAGATTCATTCAGTTTATATATATGTGTCTACTGATATTGTACTCACAGTTGGTGATATTCTTCCTATTTGTATTTCATTCTATTTAATTGTTATAAGTGGAGCCATTATTTGGTGGGGAGAGTGAATTGTCATATATATTGGATCTTTAGCGCCATACTCGCTCTCTAATTTTTTTGTGCTCTATATACATATTATGCTCTGAGGTGGATCAGGGCTTTGAACATGAGGGCAGCTTTAGATATAGATCTGCGCTGTTTATCCTTTTATTTTTATTTTTGCTATATAAATAGATGATGATAATGACGATGATGCAGTGTCATTGTGAATTTCTATAGGATGCAACCTCAGACTCAGTTATTATTGTGCTCCTAGCAATTCATGGATTATATTAAGGGGGCAATACTATTTAATTGCTAATGCGGGCAATAGTTATTTATGATGCACACATGTGGAACTACATATTGCCTCCATAGTATAATAATGAATCTGTAGTGTGTTAAGTGTCAGATTTTTTTTCATTAAAACTTCTGTACTAATATGAAAATAAATCCATTTTTTATATTACTATTGTATTAGAATTTGTCCTGGAATATCCTAGAAATGTTGAAGTTTATAAAACACTTTTTAGAACAAAAACAGACATTTGGGAAAAAAATTAAATTTCAGTCGGTGGCACCATTTTTGAAAGAGTAAAAAATGTAAAATATAGGTCTCTATGTACTAATGTACATAGAGCCTCCTTGCACCATTTTTGGACCACAGCAGAGCCATATGTAATGTTTAGGTATTACATATAATGCTGCTCTGCTCAAAAATGGAGCAGACCTAACCATCAAAGGTGACAGGGGGTTGTAGTCCAGGAAGAAGGAGAAAGAGAGGAGCAGCATGTGCCAAGGTTGTGATTTATCTTATTGTCGTGCATGCATACGCTGCAAATGCTCTCCTACAGACGGTCATACTAAGCAGCTTCCCCAAGGCAAATATAAAGGAAATGGTGAAAATTCTCCATGGGGTATATTTGCCTGGTTACCCCACAATTTATAACTTATAACTTGTACATAAAAACAGCATACCACCTGTTCTTGAAAATGTGTATGGTGGGAACAGTAAAAAGGTCACATCAAAGTCGAACCCACTACCACTTCAGGACCAGCATTTTCCTTCTTTTCAACTTTTCTATTTTCTCCTTAAATGCTGCTTAGTTTAGCATCATATATGGAATAAAGTTTAATTTCACCTTTATTGAGGAAATACTGAGTTATCACAAAATACCCTTGCACTTTGTGCCTGAATTGTGTAATCCCTTCCCTTAGACTCTATCCACTGCACTGTTGGGTTCCATGATTCTATCAGGTCCCCACAAAGGAGGGCCCGATGCATGAGCAGGACCCAAGCCAATCATATGTTGGTCCCATCTTCTGCTCTGGTTATCAGGTTGAAACTGTACAATTATGAGGTCAGAAGGCAGAGCAGAATAATGTCTAGTAACACATCATGCCCTTCGTTCTGGAAAACCAATAGAAACAAGGGCTACAACAGTGCCCAGAGAATAAGAACAGAAGTGAGAACTATATCTTGTGCACAGAAACTAAATAACGGCAAATCCTTAACTGTAAATGTCCCAGGGACAGTGGGCAACTATAGAAATGTTGGGAGGCTTAAGTAATAATTTAATGCTTGTACAAGTTGAATAATTTCTCTTTGTTAATCTAGGTCCTCGCCATGATGCTGAAGCTGCTAAGAAATTTATCACAAAATACTATGAAGAGCTCTTTCATAAATCAAAAATCCAGGAGGTTTCGGGGAAGCTGAAGAAGGATGTAGTACGCACATTTTATGTCCATGAAACTTGTGCCACAGATACACAAAACATCTGCAACGTGTTTAATGATACAAAGGAAGCAGTGCTCAGGAAGTATCTTATAGAGTTTGGAATTGTATGACAGATACTCCTGGACTCCTGCTGCACTTATCTATAACATGTTTCCAGAACTGACTCAGACGTGTAATTTATTAAGTAAAAGCGAAAAGTGCATGTTTTTGACATCATTGCATTTATTTTTATGTGTTGCAGCTAATTATGCGACCAAGATGTCATCTTTGAGATCAACGTTGACTTTGTTTCTGAATGGGGTCATTTTTCACTTAGTAAATGAGGCCCAGTGTAAATAAGCATTTGTAGAGAATGTATTTTGCAGTTTTGAAGCTTATATACTAAACTGAGCAGATCCATTTTGAAAATGTGAGCTAAATTCAGGTTTGTTTATTTTTTGTGCGAAGTATGTTAATGTATGTTATATTTGGCAATTCCTCCTTATAGGTGCTAAGTACTTTGTATCTTCACTACTGGGATTGGGACTGCTTTTGTTAACAGTCGTCAGTGACATTGTAGAATGTAAGGACACATAGGAGGAAATGTACTAAATAACAATTTAGTATGCAGTTTGCAAAACACCACACACTGGATGTGGTTTTCAGATCCAAACTGCAGAAGTTATCATCCTGGTTTGGAGAGGGAAAACTCAAACCTCATCCGATCTGTGATAGTTTCCAAACAATTAAACAGCATGCAGTTTAAAGCAAGCCGCATGCAGTATAGGTCAAAATGCAAGGTAAATCTGAATGTGAAACATCCAGTTTTTTCTCAAACATTCCCTAGCAGCCCAGCCAACTCAGTATCGGGCTTGTTACACTAGAAAGGGGAAAAAAAATTATTAGGCCCTCTCACCAAAAGAATACTGGCCCAAATCTGAGTAGCACTAGACCCCTTCTGTGACCCCGGCTGTGGGTGCCCGTGTAAAAATGTCAAAATATAGTGCAAACTCTTGTGACATTGTAAGTGTTCATATGCACTTGTGCCCCTGTTCATGCCGGTGCTTGTACTTCAGAAAGTACCAGCATGCCAAATCACTCACTGGCTGTCATTGCACTGGCACTTGTTGCAGTACAAGCGCCAGAACAAGTGCATACAAACACTTACAATGCCACAATAGTGCACTATAAGTATTACCCCATAATTAATAAATAACTATTGCCCCATCATAAATAAAGTATTGTCCCCGTCATGAGTAAAAATTGTATCCATCATAAATAAATTACTAATGCTCCCGTCAGAAATAAAGTAAAAATGGCACCATAATTAATTATTATTTTTTGCCCCAATAAAAAAATAGTATTAAATGTTGGCCCCATAATATATACTTACCAAAAGTCTTCTTAATTGGTCTGTTGTAATGCTATGGGAAGATGGTAATTTATATGAGGGGTGGGGGCGGACATGAAATGGACGTACTGTTCCCGTGGAGCACATAAGACAAAATGAATTAAGCTCTGGTGAGCCTGTCTAGTTAACAGCTGGGCCGCCTATCAAGAGCAGTCTCTTAGCAGATTGAAGGGAGGAGACATATTTTTCCTTCATTTAATGTTTTCATTTTCTTTTCTTTCTGACAGGCTAGATAACTCAAACAGCATGCACTTTGAGCTATCCCCTTTGTCATAACCATGTTTTTTTTTACTATTCAGTTTTCACACAGCTTACAAACCGCACATCTCTTTGCATGAAAGCCTGTGGTTTGCTGAAACCAAATTTCTCCTATAATTTTTATTCACATAGATCAGTCAGCTTGGATACAGAATATTTATTTGCTTGTCTAACTTATTATGCAGAACTTTATTGTTGTACCATGTCAGTATATTTAACTTGTATTCAAATTCATATTTTGAAATATTATATACAATATAAGTAGTAGGAAATGACTTACTCCCATATTGGCTGCTTTTGGGGACCAGATAGTCTTATACTTCAGGTCTAAACCTAAATCTGCAGTTATTAGCTTCTTATGCCTAAAACTCATACACCGGCCAAGGTGAGGGTTATGAGGCCATATTGGACAGAATGGGTTGTACAGTTAAAAGCAACATCATCCCACTCAGTACCTCTTTATGAGCCCCTTCCCTCCTTGCCTCAATGATGTCAATGGTATTTTATATTTTAACTATCTGTCATTGCTGATCGAGCAGTACTTATGTCTCTGCTCACGGCCTGCCTATGAGACACTATAAAGCCTCGTACATATGGCTATTATTTTAAAGCTTATAAAATGTGCTTTGAGAGTGATAGTCTTATTTGGCAACTTTTATAGGACTCCCCAAAATTCATGAGCTTACCGAAAATTATGGGCAAGCGAGTTTTCTGATAAAAAAATAATGTAAGCGAATGGACGTGTACACACGCTCTTTCTGACAAGCGCTTGCTTTGCATCAATTATGAAAACTGCCTGCAGCATGCAGTGTTTTATGCTAGGCAAAAATATAATGGCATTATATGGGAACATTCATTATCTACATAGTACACAATGCTTCAGGGAAGTTTTGAATGTAGTTAAAGACATTTGTCCGCTGTGTTAATAGCGAGGGAAAAGTATATGGATTTATTCATGCTTAACAAGCATTGCTTTTCAATGCCCATGGGAACAAGTCTCGTGGTATATTTCATATATTTCATAATACCGTATAGTGAAACATAGCACTGTATTGGAGTACTAGATATTTAACTTTAACTAAAACTGCAATAACATTGTATAAGGTAAAGTAAACCATAAAAGTTCATTGAATGTACAGTACTCATTAAGAACATCTTGATTTATGTATTTAATGTTAAAAAATAAATTCTAAAAAAAAAAAAAAATTTTTTAAACCAACCATATTTTCTTAATGATTATACTGTTTAGAGTTGTCCATTTATTTTATAATATATATTTTTGTTTGTATGTGTTCTGATGTGACTTTATATTACACCTATGCTTGTGAGTATACTGTACTCCGTTCTGTGTGTCAACATAAGGCAAGTCCTGTTCAGGCAGAGTGTACTAACACCCAGATTATATTTTAAACATATTTTGAGATCTGCTTGGATTTGAATACGTTCAGAGCTATGCTCAGGTTCTGTGCTCTTTTTTTAAAAATTTACATTCCAATTTGAATCAGTCCCTAGTTGTGAAAATATCATATCACAGAATGTCACAGTTATGCCATGGGTAATCTCTTTTGGGCAAATTAAAGAGCTTCTGGGTAGAAAGAAAAAGCATTCCAGCAGTATACACTATCAATATATGCAATACAGACAGCAAGGTAGAAAGAATACATGTTTATTCAGAGGTAATTAGACTGAATAAATGTCAACCTCTTTATAAAGCTTTAATCACATCAGGGAACATTTAAGTATGAAGTGCTAACATTGACAAGTACAAAACAAATGTTATGTATATGAGGAAAATCTAGGGTCACTACTAAACTTTTTTGTTAGAAAAGTGACATATTTTATTAATAGTAGGAGCAGAAAACACATAGGATGCTGCCTGTGCAGTTCCTACTCAATACATAAGCTTGTACAGAATATAGCATAAATGAAAGGATTGGAGGGGGGGCAAGTTTGCCTTAAACTTTTGCTGTCAGGTGTATAAAAACAGGCTAGGACAAGATGGCGTTGAATGCAGATGCCTGGAAATGTTACAACATAACTTCATAGGGCTAAATGTATTAAACTGAGATTGTACCAATTCGCCAATTTTCAGTGACATTTGCTATCTGCTAGATATAAAACTGCAATTTAATTAAAGACAAAACTTGACTTTAATTAAATTGCCGTTATAAATCTATCTGGCAGTATCAACGAAAATCTGCGATTTGGCACAATCGCAGTTTAATACATTTACCTCTTAGGCTTTTACTTAAAAACTTCAATAACGGTACTGTTATAAGACCATGATGGCAATCAAAGGTAAGTGGCTCTATTATAGAAAAAAACAATAGATAGCCTAGGAAATTATATATGGGCAGTCAGAGGAAAATGATGTATACAGAATTCACATGCAGATCTTGCTAAAGGTCTTCTTAGTTATCCTGATATGAAAGCACCAGCATGGTTCATTAATACAGTCCATTTACTCATTTCATATAATGTCCTTCAATACAGGGATTTTCCTAATGTTTGGAGTGTGTGAGTATTTAATACAGATTGTTGCGTTCAAATTTTAATCACACCGACCAAAATGTAAGCTAAGTGCAGTATTTTATAAAGTGCTTGATAGAGCATCACAGAGTGCATCACTTAGCACATTACACATAACAAATTCCTGTTTTACATATGACATTTAATGACTGTGATAACAGTTAACCAAAGCATGGGAAAAATTATAATGCACAATACAATTGCCTTTAAATTGCTGGATTCACATCCGTGTCTTTATGTTGCGATATGGTGTCTCTGATCCAGTCTAAGTACTTGCCAACTTTAGCATAGACGCCAGGAGGGTGATCATATCCAAATGATACTATGCCTTCCACAGTCCCTCCACAAACAAGAGGTCCCCCAGAGTCCCCCTGCAAACACAGGAGGAATAAATACTAATCTAACACGTGGTGGAAATAATATACATGCATATAATAATAATGCGAAGAAGAATATCAGCAAATATGCATATACTGTCTTAACAGAAATGTTTTAGGACAATTCAGTATACCTATGACATCATCAAATTGCTGCTTATAGCAGAGGCTCTGCTTGGTACATGATCACTATATTACATTAGACTACTGTCACGACTGTTAGTGGGTGTATGACTGGTAGGAGGTACCTGCTGTTGTTGGCGCAACTCAGAGGAAGGCGCGGAGTCTAACGTGCCCCTGGTATTCACCAGGAACCCCCGCAAGGAAGTATGGACTCCGCTGCAGGGACACGCAGGTCGCGGTCCTTCCTAGAGTCCACAGCGAGATACAAGGGGGTGTCAGACAGGCCGGTTCAGCAACGTTCAGGTAGAGGAGGTACAAAAGGGAAATCCAGAAGAATGGTGAGGCAAGCCGAGTCGGTAATCTTCAGGGAGCGCAGTACAAAGGCAGAATCCAGATAGGGGTGGTCAAACGGTCCGGGTCAAAAGGGTCACAGGCAGCACGAGGAAGGTCAGGAACAATATAGCAACTGGTACACAGAAACGCTGGAGGCAGGAAGACCTGATACTCTGGCACTGACTAGAGGACAGGAAGGGGTTTAAATAATGTGAGGATCCAATCAGCTTCAGCGCTGAGCGCTGTCATGCCTGCCGCCGGGAATACATAGCGTCCCGTTGCCTAGCAACGGGGCGCGTCATACTGCGGGGGAAATGGATGGCAGGGGGAATCCGGAAATGACGCGTCTGGTTGCCTAGCAACCAGACGCGCGATCACACAGTCAGGCGGCCGTGCGGACGGCGCCTGACAGTATACCCTCCTCTTCCTCCTCCTGTTTGAAGGAACTTTTTAAGAATTCTAGGAGCGTGAAAGTCCTGCTTGTCCACCCATGATCTCTCCTCTGGGCCAAATCCTTTCCAATGGACCAGAAATTGCTGTTTGCCACGAAGAATGCGAGAGGCCAAGATCCGACTGACTTCGAATTCAGTTCCATAAGAGGTTTGTATTGGTGGGGGACGACCGGGAGGTCGATAGAATTTATTGAGTACCAGTGGTCGTAGTAATGAGACATGAAAAGTATTATGACATCTCAGAGAAGGAGGAAGTTTCAATTTGAAGCATACAGGATTAATGACTTGCATGATGGTGTACGGGCCAATAAATCGAGGAGCCATCTTCATAGAAGGAACCTTTAGTCTTAGGTCCCGGGTGGATAGCCATACCTGGTCTCCCACCTTTAAGAGAGGAGTGGCCCTCCGATGACGATCTGCAAAGATCTTGTGATGCTGAGTAGCCTTGAGTAAAGCCGTCTTAGTCTTAGCCCAAATGAGAGAAAATTCCCGATAAAGAGTATCTACGGCTGGAACCGGTGAAGAGGATACTGGAAAAGGATCCGGAAACACAGGGTGACTTCCGTATACAATAAAGAACGGAGAGAATCCGGTAGACTCATGAATGTGTTGATTATGGGAGAACTCCGCCCAAGGAAGGAATTGAGACCATTTATTCTGGTTGTCGGAGGTAAAACAGCGGAGGAATGTCTCGAGATCCTGATTGATTCGCTCCGTCTGTCCGTTGGTTTGCGGATGGTATCCCGAAGAGAATTTCAATTCTATGTTTACTCTTTTACAAAAGGTTCTCCAAAACTGGGATGTAAATTGGACTCCGCGGTCCGAAATGATCTCCTTCGGGCACCCATGTAGTCTGAATATCTCCTTGATAAAGATATCTGCCAGGCGACTGGCCGTGGGCAGTCCAGTTAGAGGAATAAAATGTGCCATCTTCGAAAATCGATCAATAACCACCCAGATAGTGGTAAACCCTGCACTGAGGGGTAGGTCTGTGATAAAATCCATGGCCACACTTTCCCAAGGAGCATCGGGGATAGGGAGTGGACGAAGAAGGCCTGCCGGGACTCTTCTACAAGTTTTGTGTTGAGCACAAGTAGTGCAGGAAGCAATAAATCTCTCAATATCGGCACGTACATTAGGCCACCAGAAGCGTCGGCAAAGCAGCGATGTTGTCTTCTTTATTCCAGCATGGCCGGCAATGCGGGATGAATGAGCCCACTGCAGGGTCTTGAACCGGAGATGGGGTTCCACAAATGACCGGCCTGGAGGAGGAGAGGACGTTTTGGTCCTAGTAAGGGCTACGATATTAGAAGGATCAATAATATGCTGCGGAACCAATGGTCTTAAACGATCGGAATCGTCAAATGAGCGAGATAATGCATCGGCACGTCCATTCTTGGCTCCCGGGCAGAATGTGAGTTTCATGTCAAATCGAGCAAAGAAGGATGCCCAGCGGGCTTGCCGAGGATTAAGGCAACGAGCCTCTTGAATGAACACTAGATTCCGATGGTCGGTAAACACAGTAACAGGAAATATAGCCCCCTCCAACAGATGTCGCCACTCCTCCAGAGCCGCCTTGATGGCCAGTAATTCCTTGTCCCCTATTCCATAATTACATTCGCTGGGAAGAAATCGTCTGGAGAAAAACCCACACGGGTTGTGTGAGCCAGCCGGAGACTCTTGAAAAAGCACCGCCCCAATGCCTACTGAGGATGCATCTACCTCTAGGAAGAAAGGTCGTTCTTGATCTGGCTGGGACAGAACTGGGGCTGAAGAGAATGCTTTCTTTAACGTTATGAAGGCAGACATGGCCTCCGAAGACCAGACCCTAGGGTTGGCAGTCTTCCTGGTTAACGCTGTAATGGGGGCTATAATGGTGGAGAATCCCTGAATAAATTGGCGATAATAGTTTGCAAAGCCGATGAACCTTTGAATGGCTTTAAGGCCTTGTGGCTGAGGCCAGTCCAGAATAGCTGACACCTTGGTGGGATCCATACAAAGACCTTGACTCGACACGATGAAACCAAGAAAAGATACCTGACTAATCTCAAACACACATTTCTCCAGCTTGCAATAGAGGTGGTGTTTCCGAAGTCTACGTAAGACCTCCTTTACTTGTTCCCGATGAGTCTTCAGATCTTTAGAAAATATTAATATATCGTCTAGATATACTACCACAGAAGTGTATAACAGGTCATGAAAGATATCGTTAACGAAGGTTTGGAAGATGGCTGGGGCGTTGCAGAGGCCGAAGGGCATCACCAGGTACTCGAAATGTCCATCTCTGGTGTTAAAGGCCGTTTTCCATTCGTCTCCTTCCTTGATGCGAATTAAATTATAGGCCCCACGGAGATCTAATTTGGAAAAGATTTGAGATCCACTGAGTTTATCAAAGAGGTCGGAGATGAGAGGTAGTGGATATCGATTTTTGACAGTGATGCGGTTGAGAGGACGATAATCAATACAAGGCCGGAGAGACCCATCCTTCTTCTTAACAAAAAAAAAACCTGCACCCGCTGGGGAAGTAGATTTGCGGATAAATCCCCGTTTCAGGTTTTCTGAAATATATTGAGACATGGCTGACGTCTCTGGACGAGATAAAGGGTAGGTCCGCCCTTTGGGGATGGGTTGGTCAGGAGATAAAACAATAGCGCAATCCCAGGGACGATGAGGAGGCAAGATCTCCGCTTCCACTTTACTGAATACATCCTGGAATTCCATATAGGCCTCAGGAAGGTGGGTTAGCTCGGACTGAGCCATTACTTGACATTTAGGAGGCAAGACTCTAGACAGACATTCAAAGCGACATCCTTCACCCCATGACATAACTTGAGCGTGGTCCCAATCCATCTGAGGAGAATGTCTTCTCAGCCATGGTAGCCCCAAGATGAGGGGATTAATGGACCTCGGCAACACCAAAAGTTGGATCATTTCGCTGTGAAGTACTCCTACCCTCAACCGAACAGGAGAAGTCACGGAGGAGATGGAGCCGTGAGTGACACGACTTCCGTCGACTGCCGTCAGAGATAACGGTTGGGGCAATGGGTTCAGAGGTATTTGGAGCTGCGAAGCTAGATCCGCCGAAATGAAGTTCCCGGAGGAGCCGGAGTCCACAAAGGCCGTGGAAAAGGTACCCTTGGGGGTGCTCAGGATGACAGCCATCTGAAATTCTGGAGAATTTTCTTTAGCATAGGGAGCAACTGTGGATTCTCCTAAAACGGCCTCCCCGCCACCGTTTAGGAGGAAGAGTTTCCCGGTTTCTTGGGACAAACTCTTAGCAGGTGTCCCGGATCTCCACAATACAGACACAGGCGTTGTTTGAAGCGTCTCTCCCTCTCTTCAAGGGATAATTTAGAGCGTCCTACTTGCATTGGTTCGTCCACTGGCAGGATGGGATTTTGGAACTGGGGTGCTAGCCGTGGTATGAACCGTTTGCCAGGAGAGCGTTCCTGCGTGCGCTCTTGGTAACGCAAATCCACCTTGATGCACATGGAGATGAGAGAATCTAACTCAGCCGGGAGTTCTCTGGAAATTAACTCATCTTTAATCCGGTCCACCAGACCTTGCCAAAAGGTTGCCACCAGTGCTTCGTTATTCCATTTTAACTCGGAAGCCAGGGTTCGGAATTGAACTGCGTATTGCCCCACGGACAGGTCACCTTGGCGGAGGTTTAACAAGCTGGTAGCTGCAGAAGCAACTCTTCCGGGATCATCGAAGACTTTCCTGAAAGCTTCAATGAAAGAGTTGGAGTTATGAAGAAGTGGACCCCCTTGTTCCCATAAAGGTGAGGCCCAGGCAAGGGCTTGACCACTGAGGAGGGAGATGAGAAAAGCTACTTTGGTGCGTTCTGAAGAAAAGGCCCCTGGGTTGCACTCAAATTGGATGGCACATTGGTTCAGAAAGCCCCTGCACTTCTTGGGATCACCGTCAAACTTTTCGGGTGTCGGGATGCGTACACCGGAGGCCGCTGTAGAGACCGTAACCACACTGGATGCTGTGGATGCCGCAGAGGTTATGGCTGGTGTAGCGGGTGCAGCATTCTGAAATGTATCGAAGCGGGTAGCAATCCCTTGGACACATTGTAGAAGATGCGCTTGGGCTGCTTCTTGTTGCTCCACTCGTTGGGCCAAATGCAGAAGTAGGTCACGAGCAGACGGTTCACCAGACCCCTCCGTTGTCATGGCCAGAGTATACTGTCACGACTGTTAGTGGGTGTATGACTGGTAGGAGGTACCTGCTGTTGTTGGCGCAACTCAGAGGAAGGCGCGGAGTCTAACGTGCCCCTGGTATTCACCAGGAACCCCCGCAAGGAAGTATGGACTCCGCTGCAGGGACACGCAGGTCGCGGTCCTTCCTAGAGTCCACAGCGAGATACAAGGGGGTGTCAGACAGGCCGGTTCAGCAACGTTCAGGTAGAGGAGGTACAAAAGGGAAATCCAGAAGAATGGTGAGGCAAGCCGAGTCGGTAATCTTCAGGGAGCGCAGTACAAAGGCAGAATCCAGATAGGGGTGGTCAAACGGTCCGGGTCAAAAGGGTCACAGGCAGCACGAGGAAGGTCAGGAACAATATAGCAACTGGTACACAGAAACGCTGGAGGCAGGAAGACCTGATACTCTGGCACTGACTAGAGGACAGGAAGGGGTTTAAATAATGTGAGGATCCAATCAGCTTCAGCGCTGAGCGCTGTCATGCCTGCCGCCGGGAATACATAGCGTCCCGTTGCCTAGCAACGGGGCGCGTCATACTGCGGGGGAAATGGATGGCAGGGGGAATCCGGAAATGACGCGTCTGGTTGCCTAGCAACCAGACGCGCGATCACACAGTCAGGCGGCCGTGCGGACGGCGCCTGACAACTACAAGGGTTGAACATTAGTTTATTGGTGTTATGACAAGGTAAAATTAAAATATCAGGACGTGCAAGATAGAGAGGGAGGAGCACAGATTTGGAAATTGGTTTCTCAAGAATGTTGTGTACACTAATAGGCTGAAATTAAAAATAGGTCTTACTTAGGCTTCACTATTCATGTTAAATATTCTAATACTGAAAGGTGCACTTTTAAAATAATTTAGTACTAGCTCAATGAAGTGAGGTAATATTGGCAGAACCAGTAAATAGACATAAATGTGAATAACACACTCCCTTACAACATTCAAGATTGTCACTTTATTAAACCATTTTAAGCTGTTATCTGTGTATTTATTCATGATATCTGAACTCATTAGTCTGATACACAGACTTATGCATATTTAATTGATTCAGCACTTTACCTGACTGGAGTCTGTGATTTTATCTGTGCTCCCTGCACAGATCATTCCATCAGTCAACTGATAATATATACGACGACATGACCTGCGGTTCACAATGGTCACATTAGTTTCAAATAATTTGTTTGTGGAATGTGTCTTGTCAATAAGTCCCCAGCCAGCGACATTGCAGAGGGTATTCTGTGGAAGGTCACTGCCGCTGTTCGTAAGTGGAATTGTCTGTACATAGTGATTTATCTGAGCTCGGGGTGACAGCTGGTGGGAGCAGATATGAATGGGTTAGTAATGGTACTTGCTTATACTTTTAAAGGTACTTACAGTTCGGGAAAATGGTTGTCTACTTTTCACAATACTTTCCCTTTCAATTGTGCCCCCATTAGTATTTTGGTGGGGTACTCCCCATACCTCTGTTGTTTGAAACTGCAATGTCTGGAGAGAGAAGAAAAACTCTCTCCTTGAGACAGCCAAATTTAGGTGAATAATGCAAACCTGCCCAGGTTTAAATGTGTAACTAATAAGGAAATTAAATGGACAGGACCGGTTGCTAGTCCAGTCAATGTTAGTTGCTTACCACCCGACGAAACCATAGAATACTATCTACAGCTGAAGATACACTTAATTTTCCTCTGAGACCAACAGATAATGGGTGGCACTATTGAAAGAGAAGGTAAATGTTACTTATCACAGACATTTTTTATTTTTAGCACTGGACCCCAATGACTTATTTCGACTTTATGATTATACCATTACTATGTCATATGTTTATAATAGCATCCAGGGTCATGTAGGAATTGGCAGGCAAGTGTGACTATTTGAATCCTCATTACATGATGAGACATGATCCTTAATAGATGCATATTACATATTTATGCGTGCTCTCATATAAATATTGCCCATTATAGGTTCAGTTATGATTACCTAGGTGCTTCCTGCTACTGTGTCTTGTGTACTAACTTAATTTTGAACTTTGATTCAACTTCTTGAACCTTGCCTTAGCTAGTTGATTTTGTATTTCGCTGCTCTTCTGGTTCCTGACTTCGGTTTGGTTCCTTGCAGTTTATCTATGCTGTATACTGAACTAGTAAACACCAATAACCCTGCAAAATCCTGGGGGTAATAGAGTACTGGTAAGAATATCCATGTTTAAAAGGGAAATTCAGTTATGCGCGGTGTGCCTCCAGAACCTGTTGTGAAGGCACTCTATGTTACCGCAACATTGTGGACTTCTCTTCACTTCCCAAAGGGTTGCATGCGCAAATCAGCTGCAACCCTTGATTCAACCCTTCTTTATTTTTTAGGAAATTATCAACAGTGGACCTACGGAACCCATACCCATTATACATAAACTACATGGTTGCCACCCATTGGTTCAATACTTACCCAGTAACCCTTTTCAATGTAGGGCTGGTCACATCTGAGGAGGGGGGGCTATTTTGCCCTGTGCTGACCAGGCTGGAAGTTGGTTTTCTCTTGAAAAAGGGACCCCTTGCATTGTAGATAGAGTATTTAATTACATTTCTTTTCTCTACCGAACGTAGCAGTTTAGGTTGTGGCCTCTTCGGAAATTGGTGCAACATGGATATATGTGTGTGGTTTGGTTAGCTCAGGTGCATTGTCAACCACTGAATGCAGCAATAAACGGGTAGCAAACTAACTACCTGTAGCAAGCTGATGTCATTGGGAACAACAGGAAAATATAACTGTATCAATCTGAAGTCAGTACAAGCAGTAAACCAGAGTAACTGAGACAACCTAAAGTCTGGGAGGGTGGCAGATCAGAATATCCTATAACAAGCCAGGGTCAGTACAGGCTGCATCCAAGAATAAACATTACATGCGGCAGACAGAGCAATCGTTTAACTAACAGGATTAAAAAAATTAAAATGGACTAGGAAAATGCATAGCATGAAGACCAGATAGCAAAGAGTATAACTAGCAATGAGTGAATGGCACTCAGGGCCTAATAAAGCCACCAGACCAAATCCAAAAATAGCCAAATAGTTCAGTCCTCACAATTCTAATGAATGTCTATTACCTGAGTCAAAGAGTATCGAGGAAATCCTGTCAGTTCGTTTTAGCATATAGACTGTATATAAGCATATTCTGTATGTAGGTATATGTGTTACAAAGAAGCGTATCCCTTTTTAGTATGAATAAAAGAGTAGGTATTTGCATTTGCCCTCAATGAGTGAACAGATCCTGGATATATCTAGACATCGAGGTAAAAACTGTTTAGGAAAAAGACACAAGAAAGGTTATTCTCACCCTCAACAACATGACATCATTAATCGGCATACTGTCTACATCGGTATAGTTTGGATGAACATAATAGCTTTGGACCCCAAGGATCTGCTGAGTGTGTTCTGTCTGATCCACGTCATGAGCACCAAGGATAACTGTGATCTTCCTGTAGAGACAAGACTCAAAGGTTACATTGTGTTGTGTGCATCTTTAACTGGATGTAAATCTGTGTATATTGGTTTTTTTGCACCATTTCTTTTGCATTTACTGGATTTAACTGCTAATCAACACATCATTTGTTTTGCTCAAACAGTGTCTTGCCTTGTGATCTACAACACTTTTGTTTAAAGGGAGAGACCGCCTGACTTTGCAGAACTGACCAGGGAGTATATTTACTAAATTGTGGGTTTGAAAAAGTGTAGATGTTGTCTATAGCAACCAATCAGATTCTAGTTATTATTTATTTCTACAAAATGACAGCTAGAATATCATTGGTTGCTAAAGGCAACATCTCCACTTTTTCAAGCCCACAGTTTAGTAAATATACCTCCATAGCTTCACTATATTTGGTGGTGCACAACATACATCTAAAATAAGTGTCTAATGTGTGTGTTCTTCTCAGTAATAGACAAATATGTGATTAATTCTTAGAACAGTTTGATGCAGGGATGCACACAAACCTCTTCTGGGGCTCACCCACTGGTTTTTAATCTATACATAGGGAATCAAAAGTGCTGATTCTTGGAATTAAAAGGAAACACAAGATAGAGCAGTGTAATGGGACATGTGTGAGTCATAGTTTGAATAGAACTAGTAACATAAAGTTAGATATATGACAGGAAAAAAGACAGAAGAAAAGTGGGCTGTCTTTAAAATGTTGTTGGAAAAATACATGTATAAGTTCATTCCTATGGGAAACAAATGTAAAAGAATTAAGTCTAAACGAATGTGGCTAAATAAAAGGTAAGGGAAGAAATGCAAAGGAAGAAGCGTGCATTTAAATTAAGTCTGAAGGGACTGAGGAGTCCTTTCATATCTACAATGAATGTAATAAATCATGCAAAAAGGAAATTAGATTGGCTAAATTAGAAAATGAAAAACAAGTTGCAAAAGAAAGCAAGACAAACCCTAAAAAAGTGTTTTAAGTATATAAAGGGCAAAAGGATTAACAAAGACAATATAGGACCCCTAAGAGGTAAGATGGATGGATAGATTAATGATAATAAGGAAAAAGCAGAGGTATTAAACACTTTCTTTTCTTCAGTATTTACTGGAGGAACAAATGGCAGGAATAATGCATAAAAATGGAAATGCAACTGTACCATTAATTAATACTTTGCTAACAGAGGAAGAAGTCCAAAAGCAACAAAATAAAATTAAGATAAAGCTCCAGGTCCAGATGGCATACACCCAAGGGTTCTTATGGAACTAAATTCAGAAATATATATACCGCTATATTTAATTTTCATAGATTCAATTTCATCTGGCTCAGTACAAAGGGATTGGCGAATAGCAGATTTGGTGCAGTTGTTTAAAAAGGGAATTAAATCACAACCAGGGAATTATAGAGATGTAAGCCTGACATGAATAGTGGGGAAACTACTGGAAGGTATATTAAGGGATAGGATTCAGGATTACTTGGTGCATAATAAGATTATTTGTGGGTTTCCATTTATGCAGATGACACCAAACTTTGCAAGATAATAAGATCAGAGCAAGACATAGTTTCTCTGCAGTGGGACTATAAACTGGAGGATTGGGTGACCAAATGGAAGATGAAGTCTAAATGTAAAGTTATGCACTTAGAGATCAAACACAGCATGCAATCTATAAACTAAATGGAATAAATTTAGGGGAATCTATAATAGAAAAGGATTTGGGAGTGCTTGTAGACAGTAGACTTTGCAATAGTGCTCAATATTAAGCAGCAACTGCAAGGGCCAATAAAGTATTGGCATGCATGAAAAGGGGCATAGATGCAAGGAAATTGTTGGTAAGACTTCATCTTGAATACGGGGTACAGTTCTGGGCACCACTCTATAAAAAAGACATTTTGGAACTAGAAAGGGTTCAGAGAAAGGTGACAATATTGATAAAGGTTATAGAGTCATTAAGATATGAGAAAAGGTTATCTAGTTTAAGCATGTTTACTTTAGAAAAGAGGCGTCTAATAGGGGATATGATTACCATGTAAAAATACATTAAGGGTCAATACAGAGAACTTTCATGGGAACTTTTTACCCCCAAGGAACAGGAAGTTTCACAACCAACAAATGAAGGGGTTCTTTACAGTAAGGGCAATCAAGATATGGAATTCACTGCCAGGGAAGGTTGTGATGGCAGATTCAATTGATATTTTTAAGAAAGGGTTAAACAAAATTTTAGCGGAAAAGGGTTTCCAGGATTACGACTGTAAATTGACATTAAAGATAGTAATGGATCCAGGTAGAAATAGGACAGCAACATTGGGTCAGAAAGGAGTTCACACCATTAAAACAGATTGGCGGTTGCTTCATCTGGATCAATTTTAAATTTAAGATAGGGATCGCAGGAGATCCAAAATAGGTTGAACTTGAGGAGCTGGTGTCTTTTTTCAACTTCATCAACTATGTTAAACTACATGAAAAAACAGTCAGTATTTCACTTATGTGCAAAACAGAATACTAATTTGCACCCCTTGCATTGTAACATGGTTTTGTCCAGGAGACTGAAATAAGAAGTTTCTTAAGTTAAGATCCTTAATGAATCAGGCCCCTGGTATTTCCAATCACTTACCCTTCACAGTGTGCGGCAGACAACACCCAATCTGGAGCAATAAGAGAACCACCACAAATCGAACCACCGATTTTCAGGTATGCCATATAAGGCCTTGAGTGGGGTCTGGCTTCCTTGCCTCCAATAATTCCATGGCGTAGCTTCTCTGTAAAATATACCACACAGTCATGTATATTTTGATGATATATATTTATAGGAATTCATCTCCACTAATTAAGTTCTTTCAAGGATGTCAGGAATTCTGAATTTTGTGAAAATAAACATTGTAGGACTCATTTACTAAATTTCCATTAGCAAATTTGGCACTGAACCACAGCAACCAATCATCAATTACCTTACTTCAGTTTAGTTCAAGTTAGACAGTGAAAACTAGTTTCTGATAGGTTGCTATAGTTTAAAGTAAATTTTTCATCTAAATGCAATGTCAGTATATAAGCTCTTCTGAGTAAAATATTTCCAGTAGATGCTTGACTTGGGGCTAGACCAGTCAAAGATCGCCATCCGCATACCCCGAACTAACATACTTATTTCTTCTTCTTGCACCCCCCTGCCATTCTCTTCATTACGCCCTTTTATCTTTCTTCCCTTTTTCTCTCTTTGCTCTACCCCTTTACTCTTCGCTTTCTTTCCCTCTTTTCTACTTCATATGTTGTTGATTGTTTGTCAACATGTTGTCTTTATACTGTAAAAATGTTATAAAACCCTTAATAATATCTTTTTAAAAAAAAAAAAAAAATTCCAGTTGAAAAAACTGAGCATCATAATTGACCGTTAACAGGGTTAGCTTCATTATTTTCAACCAATTGGACAGACATTCAGGGACAAACACAGGAATTCCAGAGGCGCAGTATAGGGGACTTCCCAATAATTGATTGTAATTTGTTTTACCACAGACTTGTTACCCTTGAGTTGAAGCAAAACAGAACTTGAAAATTGTATATATAAAAATGTAAATATACCTTCTGCAAAACATCTGATTCTACAACAAAACTTGGTTTTTGTGAAATTTTATAGTAATAATGTAGGTTAGAGTAATAAATTATTCCAGCGCTACAGACACATGGCACGCTGCTTTATATTATCATTATTGTCCATGGTATTAGGATAATAACTACACATTGACATTTTATTACATAAGTCTGATTGCCTTTAACTGGTAATGTTATGTTCCATTTACAGAGTATGCAATGCAAAACTGTAAAACTGATCTGTGTTTGGGTCACAACTTTGAAAAACACATTGAAAGGATCATGTTGTTATGGAAAGTGATTACTGTGAAAGATTTACAATACAAATTGAAGTCTATGGGGGATTCATTTCCTGGAGATGTACTGCACGGACAATGCCAGGTTGCACTCGTTGCCAGTCAATACGGTAGGAATCTTTGCAAATTTTTCTGCACACCTCTATGGGGTAAGAGAAAAATTAAGTGGAGATTCCTGCCATAAAAATTTTCGCAATGTGTCTCTGTGGACATTCCTGAGACCATGGCGCTCAATCTCCACCTAAAAATGTAAAGTAAGTTCAGTTGTGAAGAAAGCTGCATTAGGCTGTGATAGCCCAGTAGAAGACATGGTTTTCTTTATTGCATAGTGACACAGACTAACTATATTGCAGATAATTATAATAATCTCTCTTCAATGCTGCATTCACTGTTCTAATTGTACCAGCTGAGCTGCTGGATACTGCAGCACGATGCTTATTTGTGTATATTACATCATTGTTCTTCCAATTATGATAGTCAACTGGTTTAGGCATCATACCCACTGCATGCTGGCGAGTATGAAAACAGAATCTATTGCTTCCAATACACCATACAAACTACAAACACAAACCTGACTGCATTGTAATTTATGAAACAGGCGAACAATAATATATAGATTGCAAGGGATGACAAAGGTCCCAGAACACGGGCCGTAACTAGGGCTGTGCGACAGGGGCGACCGCCCAGGGCGCAACGCTGAAGGGGGGCGCAATTTAGGAATATTTTAGGTTCATTTGGTTAAATTGAGGGCTAGGGGGGCGGCATTTGTCTTTCTTGCCCCAGGCGCTAGAATTCTTAGTTACAGTTCTGCCCAGAACTGGCCCTGTTAAAGGACAGTCAGTGTAAGAGCGTAACACATGATATACACATATATTACTCTTTTTGTTCAAAATCAAGAAGTACTTATTAAACAGCAAATAATCCATCGACTTTCAACACGTTGCTCAAAAAAAATCACAAGAGGATAACTTAAAACCCCAAATACAATTTACACATATATATATATATATATATATATATATATATATATATATATATATATATATATATATGTATATATCATAAGACTTTCAGATATGGAATGTTAAACAATTCCATACCTTGGTATAATTAGAAATATTTACTATCTAGTTAAGTGTACATATTTGTTCTCTATTCATTCAATTAAGATACAAATAAATTGCCCATAATCTGCTTCAATAGGCAGCAAGTCTGATGTGCATTGGAAAAAAAACATTTCCCCACAGTCAAATCTTTATCTCATATATTGTAATTTTTTGATCAGATAACAAAATATTTTCATTTTTATCAAGGCATATTATTAGAAGGTCTTTTATATAATACCATTTATACTTTAGGTTATTTTTATGTTATTACAACATAATGTAATAGCATGAGTCATAAATGACATGAGATATGCTAATAAGCACAGCGAGAGACAATACATATAAAGCAATATCATTACTATAACTTGAGGAGTAATATACTCTAAACAGCAAATAAGACCTAATAATACACATAGAAATGCACTCCCAGTTTATCAAAGTACCTGAAAAGCGGACATAGTGACCTGCACATGGTACTATGGAGAGAAGAGAAGAAAAGACAAACACAAGTATAACCGGTAGCTGCTCCATGTCACTGACAGTGCTCCAGAGTGTGGCTCCTGTAATCTCTCTCCTTTTATTTCCCCTTCCCTTCTGCACATTACAGATAACATCTATAGTCACACCCCAGGCACACACCACAGCAAAGTTGTTGTTTTTTATAAACACAAATCCAAATAAACCATGTTACAACAATGCAAGGGGTGCCAATTAGTTTATTATTTTGCACATACGTTAAATAGTGGCTCCTTTTTCATCTAGCACACAAATACTTGTTGGTTTTATTTTTACACTGAAATTTAAAGTTGACCTAGGACGTGCTGTATCCCAACTATAAATCTACTCCCACATTTAAAATTTACCTCCCTCTCCAATGCAAAATGTTTTTGCTCAGGTGCAAAGTTACTACTTTTTTATGCTATGCTCTCCTTAATGACTCAGGCTGATTATCTGTTATAAAGCATCATCATCATCATTTATTTATATACTGTTTACCAACTACGTTAGGGGCTTTTAGGAAACTTTTACTTTCATATGTCCCATCACCCATCATCATCATCATCAATTATTTATATAGCACCACTAATTCCGCAGCGCTGTACAGAGAACTGATTCACATCAGTTCCTGCCCTATTGGGGCTTACAGTCTAAATTCCCTAACACACACACACACACACACACACACACAGAAAGACAGAGAGAGAGAGAGACTAGGGTCAATTTGATTGCAGCCAATTAACCTACTAGTATGTTTTTGGAGTGTGGGAGGAAACCGGAGCACACGGAGGAAACCCATGCAAACACAGGGAGAACATACAAACTCCACACAGATAAGGCCACGGTCGGGAACCGAAATCATGATCCCAGCGCTGTGAGGCAGAAGTGCTAACCCCTTAGCCACCGTGTTCCTGTTTTGAATTACAGCACTGTTTTAATTTCACAAGCAGCTTATTACAAGCCAATTCCTTGTATGTATTAGCCCTTTTATAAGGAAAGGCTTACAACTGAGGTAAAGACACATAGGCTTAAGCTGCCCATAAATGGGCATGTCTAATCGCTCAGCCTGTGGAATGAGTCAATAGATCTGTACGAAATTTGGCAACCCATTTTGGTGACCAAATTTGATGGATCTCATCATACAATGCACAGGAAGCGACATTCAGCCCAATAAGAGATCACAGAGGTGGACTGCATTTTCCGGTATTCCATATTGACATATTTTGATCAGGACTGGTTGTCATTTTAGAACACATATAAATATATATTTGGTGCCAATTTTGTATAAATGGACCATAATTGGCTGTATAGGCAGCTTAATGTTTGCATATTATTGTCATCTTATGTGCACCATCTTGGGTACTGAAAGGAAAACCATGAATCTAGGAAATACTGAGATCCCTACTTGTTTTTACTTCAATGTAATAAACATGCAAGATAACGTTGTACAATACCGATAATTCAGCCACACATTTAATTATTTTATTTTTATTACTACTGAAATTTCAGGTTTTTGGTGTAGTATTAAATAATTTTTCAGCTACACTATTTTTACTATTATATGTGTGGATTTTTTGATAAGTTGATATTAGAAGGCACATCAAGCACTAGGTGGAAAGGTAAAAAGCTCTACTGCTGGGGAAAACGGGAGTTTTCACCCGAAATATGGCTTCGTTTTGCTGCGCCCAATACATAAATAAGGTTATTGCTGGCAAGAGTAAGGGGCCCATTTATCATTGGTGGTTAGTGGGTGTCAGGGAGAATCATTGTATATTGCTGCATACAGCATCAATACAAAATGGCCTGCCGCTGGTATCTGTCATGCCAGGGTTTGTTGGCGAACCCCCCCTTCCTCATCTAAACTAACTAAAGCCTCCTTCTCCGGTAGTCTAGCGCTGCCAGCGAATGGAGGATCCGACACTAGTCGCTACTGCGCATGTGCTGATAAGGTCACCAGAGATTGATAAGGAACATTACAAAGGTAAGCCAATGCTATCTTGATCTCTCCTGTTTTAACCCATTGATAATTTAAAAGATAAGTTGTGGTGGCTGTTCAGTTTTGGCTTATTGCAGCTTAGTAAATGGACCCCTAAATTGTGACTGCTGTTGCTGGTGAAGGCATTCCCCATGACTTTGCATGGTGAATTTATTTAACAAGTATTGCGGCACCATAATTCCTCTTCTGCTATTATCATTTCAGGATGTTAATGACAAAACAAAACCATTAATGTAAAAAAGGTTTTAAAATAGCTTAATAATATTTAAACCCCTCCGGTCCAGGGTTGATTAAAGAGCAAAAGATTTCCTAATGGTGCACTCTATGGGGTATACTTACTAAACTGCGGGTTTGAAAAAATGGAGATGTTGCCTATAGCAACCAGATTCTAGTTGTCATTTCTTTAGTACATTCTATAGTATGACAGCTAGAATCTGATAGGTTGCTATAGGCAACATCTCCACTTTCTCTAACCCGCAATTTAGTAAATATACCCCTATGTCTCTATAATTATCACAGTGTAACCTAATTCATCCAAAATGTTTTACAATGATTGGCCCAGCCTCGCTGCTGCAGAAAATAGTGCATGTCCCTGACTTGCAAAAGAAAAATACTTGATAACAAAGAAAAAACAAAGTGCTAAGGATGGAATGTTTGCAACATCATTTAAATTCTGAGGCTGTTCATGTATAATAATACAATGTTTCTGGTTTTCTATTATTTAATGTATCACACTATTTCTCTGTGTAATGTGCTTTTAAGTAAGTATCAGCTGATAGTTTAGCATAAACGGATCACCACCATAATTCATATATAACTTGATGTTCATGAATATCCGTTCTCTGGTTGATTTTAATCTTTAACTTTGTGGTATGAAATAAGTTCCTCTTTAAATCATATAAAGAAGCATAAACCATGAGATTGTGCAAGACATATGACTTGAAATAAACCAATATATAATCTATATCAATTGGTATTCTTGCTTAAGTATATGTTAAATGCAGTATTGTGTTAATGGAGTTCCTTATTCCAAAGGTTAGGGCTGAAGCCTCCTGTATGCGAAACGGAACATATGACATAACCTGTCTGGCAGGGATACAATTTAATCGCAAACAGCAGCGGGCACTGGTCTCTGCTGGGACCAACAGCTAGGTGTAGTTAGCTTCACCAATGTAATCACTGATTTTTCATCTCAATCTTGTGATAAAAAGGCAGTTCCAGCCTGAGAGTAAGCTGCAGAGAGGCTCCACCGTGGTTTACCTCTGAGAACAGGAGATACTGCAACTGATGACAAATGTATTGATGTCCAATTCAGCATGTAAATAGCAATATATTTACTTGATCTTTTCATGAGCTCCAAAAAAAGGTCATAAAGATTTTCTGACCAGTTTCATCACCACCTAGGCAATTTCCTCAGAGGGTATGTGGATTGTATATTTCCAGCAACCAACAGAAAGCTCTAAACCTAGGGCTGGTTGGCTGAGAATCGGGGGGTCCACATGCTGTTTGGCCACGCGATTTTCCTCCCACCAGCACTAGGCTGGCAGCACTAGGGTTAATACGATTGGGGAGGGGACATTTGTTTTTGGTTTTTTACATTTATTTATTTATTTTCACTGTTTACTGCTGTTGGGCCCAGATTGCTGTTTAAATGCCAGCAGTCTGACTGTCGGCATTTTTAATGTCAGCAATCAGAACTGTCCATATTTTCTCCATGTAGGTATTCAGACTACAGGTATTTTCTCCATGTCAGTATTCAGACTGTAGATATTTTCTTCGTGTCAGTATTTACACTGTAGGGATTTTCGCATCAGTTTTATTTTCACCACTGTGACTACCACCGATTAAAACAAGACTGGGTACTATTAACAATCAGACAAAGAGGTAAAGGAGCATGGCTCACAAACGTACCACCAAAAGGATAATAGGGGTATGATACATAAAATTAAGGAGTATATTTACTAAGTGGCTGTTCTGGCGAACAGCTGATTCTCGACGCTTGGCTGTCAGTTTTTTAAACTGATTATTAAAGACAAAAATTCCAGCTTTAAAAAAATGATGCAAGCACCTTGAATAGGCTGCTTGTCGGAGCTGCCGCTTAGTAAGTTATTGCAGATTAGCCCGGCCACATTGAAATTGGAAAAATGCTCAATGGGGCTATATGATCCAGTCACACAGTAATGTTGGTTTGGGTCAGTAGGTTGCTTGCCTTTAAAAAAAGAGAATACATTTTTTGCATGACCTGTGTGTGGAGGAGTGGTAATCAGTTAGAATAACCTAGGAAGTTTTATGGAGGCGCTTGAAGGTATGGAGGCTAGGGGACAGTCTTGTACAAAGGAGGGAATTCCTCAGAGTAATGATTAATGAGTGTGGTTGAGAAGCACCAATCCTGAACATTGTGGAGAGGTTGTTCTGGAGATATTTGATACAAGGGAAGAGATGTATGTTGGTGTAGTTTTGCTAATGGGTTGAATGTTAATAGAAGTATTTTATACTGGATTTGATAAGTAAAGGCAACCAATAAAGGGAAAGACAGATCAGAGCAGCAGTATAGGAACATTTTGCAAGACATAAATATTTACAATCCACTGCTATTAAAAGAAAATATTTTTGCGACTAGCATTATAATTACATTCTGTTTACTGCTCCCCCACCCCAAAAATAACCAAAACCTATTTTAGACCCAAATATTCCAATAAACAATATTTATATAATATTTATGCTAATAATGATAGTGAAGAGTTAATGTGCACACCCCCTTCTTTTCCCCACTTCCTCTTATTGCTCAGAATAATGTACAGTAGAGATAATGTGTAATCTGTTTTTGAAAAAAACTGAGGGAGATAAGATCTAATCTATGATTTTCTGTTGCTGAATATAAAATATTATGCACGGCATAATTTCTATTAACCTGTGATTTACATGGCAAATTATAGACACAGGGAGCAAGCACACCAGAATGCAATCCAGTGAAATACAATCCAGGTCAAAAATAATATATTTTAAATATTACATGTATTTCTTTCAAGTGAAAACATGATCATGTTCATTAGTGATACATTTGTTTCATGATTTGGTAATACCAGAAAGCAATAAAGCACTTTTACAACATTTTCTTTATCAGGCTTGGGGCTCACCAGATGTTCCTCAGCTAATGTTAATGATTTGCCTGAGTCTGCTAGCGAGAAAATGGGGAGCACCTCCATGTGCGTGAGACGGGGAAAAGCAAGAAAGGAAGATGATGAATGAAGGAGAAATGGAATGGATAGAAAGAAGAACAAAGAAAGATGAAAAGGATGAAACAAATTGGGGCTTTAGATCTGACCTACACAGTGATTTGTCCCGCAGTGGGAATTCCTATTGGTGTACTGGTGACCTTTGTTCCGTTGCTTAGTTTTTATCTCTTTTATGAAAAACATTTAGTGCTCAGTGTTTACATTTAACTAGTCTGTCTGAGAGGGAAGTGCCAGAGCCAAACTGCCCCCATGCTCCTGCACCAGGACAGTAGCTAGTATGGAGACCAGAGTAGGAGCAGAGTGTCTACATAGTTAACACCCACTCTGGGGGGTACCAGGAAGTTCCTTCTCTTATATTACCTCAGGGCTAGATGGCCTCCAGTCTTTTTTAACAAAAAACATACACTTTGAAGTGACTTTATTTACTGTTGTTTACAAGTCACATAGGACAGTTTGTTTTGGAAAACAATGCTGAGTGCTGACAACATACATGAGAAGCCAGCAGAGCAGCAACAAGTATGCATATGACATTGGTGAATATGCCAAAGCCTGTGATCGCCAGAACCTTGGAAAATAAACTTTTGGGATGACATATAACGTCTGATGTTCACACCAAACTGAAATTTAATTTATACCTGTAACTGATTCTAATCTATAAACAGAAAACCCACAAAATATTGTGCTGACTTCTGAGTGCTGTAAGCAAATAAGGGGAACAACTGCCATTTTTTGTGGTAGATGGTAATGTATAGCAGCAGATATTTTCACACAAGACCAAGCGTTTGGTGCAACTGCCCTCTGCCAGTTTTATTAAGCAGAGAAATAAAATAAAACTTCAAAATAAACACCTTGCCTGTCCGGCACTCACTAAACATAAGGCATTCCTGACTAACATATCCAAACAAAACATGAAAAGAATCAGCATGGTTTACTCACAGGCAGATATCAGGCTTGCTCTAATGGAGACTCTGCAGCCTCAGTCGCCAGGCAGTGATAGACCCCATGTCCAGTCTGACTGCTTTTTAAACACCCCTATACAGGTGCAGTGCAAATGAGCTTACACTTAGACTGAGGGTCCAGAGGACCCAGAATGGCCCTGATGAATGGAGCCCGCCCTCTCTCTCCATTCATAACACCAGGGACCATTACCATATTTTTCTCCAGATGGGAAACACACTTTGGGAAGCTTTTCACACACACATGAACAATCTCCCTGGTGTTTTAATTTAATGTACACAAGCCAGAAACTCCTGGGACATATCCCTCTGCATTCAGCACTAATTCAGTGACTTTGTCACAGTGCCTTAATACAAAATGTGACTATTTTAAAATTCAATGAGATAGCTGAAAAAGGAATGGTACAGATAGGTGACCTTTCTGCATCTGAACTTTACGTTTGGGGCAGTAGCCACTGGCAGAAATATGGTTCATGATGTTAAAGGTGCCTGATGTAGGTGATATTTTGATGTTTGCGTGGGTATTGTAGGTGGGTGAAGTGAACGGAATGCTTGGTTTAGTATCATGGACAGAAAAATAAGATTTGCTGCACAAGGCAACACTTGGGCAATTTTTACCTGAAATAAATAACATTTAAATATAACATTTTAGCTAGCCTTCATCCCCTGTATTTTGAGAGGGAAGTTGCTGAAGTAGTTGCACCATTGCAGGGATGGAGTGGTTGCTTTATATTTTGTTTTTGTTGGCTTTTTTTATATTCCTTTATTTATATATTTAATTTTCGAAAAGTGTTTTTTTTTTTTAAATATAATCTCTTTTTATTGAAAATAAAAATGTGTATACATATTTATGTAACAAAATGAACACAATGGTACAGTATTTTTAGCTTTTTGTTACAAAACAACATTCACAAATTCAACAGCATCCGCAAGGTGGTTCTTGCAATTTGTTAGGAAAATAAACATCCCGATCTGCTTCACAGAACTGAAAAAAATATAAGTGAACACACCCAAAGAGGTGTGTAATCGCTTAACAACTCTATAGGATGGGGGATAGATATTTAAAAGGGAAAGACAGGGAGGGAAGAAGGGAGGGAAGGGAGAGTTTGGGCTTCACTCACTCCACTGAGCGAACAATGTGGTGCCTTTAAACTCTATCCATTCCGAACATAGCAGGTAGTACTTGTTATATTTGTCAGTCGCAGCATAAATTATCTCATCCTTTGACATATAGAAGTCTATGCGTGCAAACCATTATTTTATAGAAGGAACTAACGGTGATCTCCAGTGGACCGGTGTCATAGCCTTTGCTGCACCATTAAGATACTTTACAGATAAGTGTTTTTTTGTTCTTCCACGGGACCCCCATCCTTTACTACAAAACTATTCTGTGGTTTCCTGTGTTCTGAAAAATATCTTAAGCTCACCACATACAACCACACACTTGCTGTGACCCTGGATTTCCTTAATTACTGATTTTTTATACACATACATAATGCACTACACAGAAAATTCAAATTTAAGGTTCTATTTACAATTGTACCATATACAGCTTCAAAGAAAAAACAACAAAAACCACTGTACTGGATAATGGAATACACATTGATAATGTCTAGCGTGTAGAAATTGTATTTTCATTTTAGATTCCGACAGTGAAAGATAAAAACTACCTTTAGCCAAAACAGAACTGAAGCTACATGTACACCCACTCCATCTACTTTCATGTTCACCATTAATCAATAAAGTAGTTATAATTCTGTACATTTCAATATCTGTCATAGAGATGAATAGTCCCTGCACAGTATAATGGGGACTCCTTGGCTAACCATGCATGATTGGCAGCACGGAAAAGAATAGAAAACAGACTGTGTTCTGTGACCAGCCATTTCCCCCTCCAAACTCCAAGTATATTGCATGAAATAGATATGAAGAATTAGTCACCATCATCATCATTTATTTATAAAGCAAAAGCATATTCTGTAGTGCTTTACAATTGGGTACAAACACAGTAATAAACAATACTGGGTATTACAGACAGACGGACAGACAGACAGGTAAGGAGACAAGCCTACTATATATAT